>NC_062980.1:12881180-13481180 GCF_023078275.1 Leguminivora glycinivorella | reverse complement strand
TCCAGTAGTGTTATTGGGATTAGTCCGGTTTTCTCACGATGTTTTCCTTCACCGAAAAGCGACTGGAAAATATCAAATGACATTTCGCACTTAAGTTCCGAAAAACTCATTGGACGAGCCGGGGTTCGAACCCACGACCTCCGGATCGAAAGTCGCACGCTCTTACCGCTAGGCCATCAGCGCTTCATTTTCATTCTAACAAAGATCACTTATAATTATACTAGCACATCGATTCGCACGTCATGCCTTTATGAATATCAGCTAAGCATCGGCTTACACGTATGCAGTTAGTCCGGAGTGGCCATACAGGCAAGTGCCTTGGTATCGCTGAAATCCCACCCGTGTCGAGTATATTTCAAACTTCAAACTTCAAACTTCAAACTTCAAAATTTTTTTATTGCCACAATAACTTACTAAACTAATACATATTTGTACTTAACTAAACTTATGAACTAACTAATAATAAGCTTATAATATTGTGAAGCAATAAGGTCTCAGTCTCAGCATGTGCTGGGCAGAGAGCTCAGCGCTGGTTTTCAGACAGAGCCTTTAATTTAAATGTGTGTCGGTCCCAAACAAACAAGTTTACATTTTTGATGGTGCTTATCTATACATATAGGTGCTATATACATATGCTAGGTACCACAAATATAACGATAGGTAGTAAAGATAAGGTAAAGTAAAAAACAAAAATAAACTAACAATAATTAAAGTGCCAGTAACCTAACGGAAGATGAATAAAGAAAAAAAACAAAACAACAAAACAAAACAAAGTGCCGGTAAATATATATGCGTGAGTGTGACTATGTGTGTGTGTGAGTGTGACTATGTGTGTGTGTGTGTGTGTGTGTGTGTGTGTGTGTGTGTGTGTGTGTGTGTGTGTGTGTGTGTGTGTGTGTGTGTGTGTGTGTGTGTGTGTGTGTGTGTGTGTGTGTGTGTGTGTGTGTGTGTGTGTGTGTGTGTGTGTGTGTGTGTGTGTGTGTGTGTGTGTGTGTGTGTGTGTGTGTGTTTGCATGTTGGTATATGTGTGTTAGAAAAACTGATAGTGCTGTTCGGGCAGCTTAAAATTTGCTCTGTATGTCTAAAAGGTGTTTTTGGACTAAGCGCTTATACTTGGCAAAAGCCATGGGTTCCCGCAAGGGTGGCGGAAGATCGTTCCATACCTTTGCTGCAGCAAATTTGAAGCTCCCTCTAAAGAAAGCCGTTTTGTGTTTGGGTGTCACTAACTTGGTGCATCGCCTTAGCGACCTGGTCCGTGTGTCGTTAACCCATTTTAGCTTCTCAAATAGATAGCGGGGCTTCTCATACTCTAATATTTTTCGAACTGCACAGGCCAGGTGCATTGATCTCCTATTTGTCATATTTAATTTGGATTTTTCGTTTAGGTAGGGTGTAATATGCGCTCGCCTGGGAATGTCGTAGCAGAAGCGAGTACACGCATTTTGAACGCGTTGTATATATTTTTTTGTCTCTGCTAGTAGCCTGGGTCCATATACGGTGTCTGCGTAGTTAAAAGGTGACAGTATTAATGACTCTACGAGGATCTCCCTAACTTTTTCTGAGAGGTATTTTCGGATTCTGTAGAGTATTTTTAATCTGTAGAAGGCATTTCTCACTTTGATATTCGTATGTTCAATATATCTCAATTGTCCATCCATGATTATCCCTAGGTTTTTAGCTTTGTCTACTTGCGAGACCGGCTCCTTCTCTATCAATATTCTGGGATTATTTTCCTTTATTTTGGAACACTGCCATTTGCTTCCTAGTATCATGTATTGTGACTTAGCTGGGTTTAGGATAAGATTATTTTTATTTGACCATTTCGCTACTGCTTCTAAGTCTGCGTTGATTCTTTTAACAGCAGTTTCAAGCTCGTTCGGCGCAAAGGAGTAGTACAGCTGGGTATCATCGGCGTATAGGTGCGCATCGCAATGTTCAATGTTCTTTACTAAATCTGCTGTGTAAAGAATGAAAAGCAGCGGACTCAAGATAGAGCCCTGTGGTGTACCTCGAGTGATTTCTAGGGTCTGTGACTTCTGTATTTCGCCCTGGTCTGTCTCCATTTCAACATACTGCTTTCGGTGTGTAAGAAAACTGGAGAACCATTTGCATGAGGCCTGCGAAACTCCGTAATGTGCCATTTTAGAAAGCAGCAATGTCGGATTGAGGCAATCAAAGGCACGCGAGAAGTCCAAAAGTACTAAGATGGATCCCATTCCCTTGTCGGATGCGTCAATAATATCATCTGTGACCTTCGCTATTGCCGTTGCCGTTCCATGTTTGCTGCGGAAGCCCGATTGTGTACATGGTAGTATGTTACTATCCTCCAGATACTTAGACAGTTGCTCACTTACTATTTTTTCCAAAACCTTTGATAGTACTGGCAGGATACTAATCGGTCTGAGATCTTTGTATTCTTCGGTCTTGTTAGTTTTTGGTATTGCCTTGACCTTGGCTATTTTCCAGGCTTGTGGGTAAGTGTTGCCTGCTATTGACGCGTTGATGATATGCGTTATAACCGGTAGGGTGACATCTAGTGTTAGGCGAATCATTTCAATAGTCATGCCGTCATGGCCACTTGCGTTTGTAGTAATTGACGCGATTATTTTTGAAACTTGAGTCTCTGTGCAGCTAGTATTACCATATTTTATATTATAGAACTTAGTTTGTAAGAAAACGGTTATATTAAGTGACTTTCCACGATAGAAGTGTCCTTAAGATCCAGCGTCCGTCCGTATCCGATCCGTATTGAAACACATGAATTATAAGGAAATGTCCTCAACGGAAAGCTACATAACACATTTATTTATTAAAACATGTTTACATTACTTGTTTGTTGTCGATACTTTTGAAAGTAAACTGTGAAGCTTTATAAAATGAATTATTTCAGGGTGGGAAATTCTTTCAGTAGGTAATTGCTTTAAGTATTTAAAATTGGTATTATCATAGACGTTCATTCCCATTGCAATTTATTATATTTCCGTAATAATCAATTGAATAACGTACGTATTTACAAATAAAAATGAAACACATAAAAAAAATAAAAATGTACTTTTAACCAGACATTAAGGCTTTAATTTGGCTTGATTTAATTGGGCAAATTTTTTCAAAGTTGTCCACCCCACTTTTTTTGTAGCATGGGTATTTTTTACGCGATTCATACTTTGAATCGAGAGCTCTTTCGATCCTGATAGGAGAAAAAAAATGTCCCAAGATTTCCATACATTTTTTCGAACCTTCCATTCCGCCATACAAAATGTATGAAGAAGTGGTAACGGAATGGGAAAAAAAGCTTGGGACACTTTTTTTCTCTTATAATGATTGAAAGAGCTCGCGATTATGAGTGGAAAACACAAAAAAATTCAAATCTAAAAAAAAGTGGGGTGGACATTTGGACAACTTTGAAAAAAATGGCCCAATTTTGAATACAAGACATTCCTTTCGAAAATTGATTATATTGGGTTGGTAAGAAAGTAATGAGCGATCGATTGAATTCCACATAAAATTTTTGAGAGAGTTCTAGAATCTTCTAAGGTCGAAAGTATATAAAGGGCGAGTCGCACAGTTTCTCGTCAGTCATTCACTAGCTGTCGCCGAGCTAATATAAGGAAGAAAATGGACGAATTAAAAGTGCATGTAAGGCATTGCTTACTATATGAATTTCAGTCTGGCCATTCAGCCGCCGAAGCAGTGTGTAATATATGTCAGCGTGTTGCTCCTGAAGTTGTGTCTGAGGCCACGGCGACACGATGGTTCCAGCGGTTTCGTAGTTGCGACTTTTCATTATCAGATCAACCTAAGTCTGGTCGACCGGTGAAGATTGATGTAGCCAAATTAAAAACCTTAATTGAAGGAGATCCGAGGCTAACAGGTCGTACTCTTGCTACCGAGTTAGGCTGCTCTCATGTCACCATAGAAACACATTTACACGAGTTGGGAAAAAACTACAAATACAGTGTTTGGATACCGCACGAACTTGATAGAGATCAACTAAACCGCCGTGCCGATATCTGCATACAACTTCTGTCTTTTCGCCGCACATTCAACTGGTTGGACCATCTTATCACTGGAGATGAAAAATGGGTCTTATATATAAATCACACACGCAAACGTCAGTGGCTAGCTCGAAACGAAAAAGGAATAGAGGCACCAAAAACAGAGCCTCACCCGAAAAAAGTTATGCTGTCCGTTTGGTGGGATATTCATGGTATTATTCACTGGGAACTCCTACCAAGTGGAATGACTGTTACCGCATCAGTATACTGTAATTAGCTTGAAAATTTAAACCAAAAAATCTGTCAGAATCGTCCACAGCATGCTAAAGTTTTTTTCTTACACGACAATGCTCGCCCACACATTGCAAAAGTGACTCGGCTAAAGCTTTTGGAGCTAGGTTGGAAAGTGATACCTCATCCACCGTACTCTCCAGACTTGGCACCTACGGATTACGCATTGTTCAGATCGCTAAGCAATGCCTTGAATGAAAAAAAGTTCGATGATCAAGCCCATCTACGACAGTACGTAGCTGAGTATTTTGAATCTAAACCTAAGAACTTCTTCGCCGATGCTATTCATTCTTTACCAGAACGATGGAGACAAGTAGTAGATAACGAAGGCCGTTATATTTTTGATAAATGATTAAAATAATAAATTAAATAAAAATTACAATATTGGTTATGATTCGCTCATTACTTTCTTACCAACCCAATATACTACTAGCAAGGGTGTTAGATCAGGCAAGCAAAATATATAGTGTACATATGTGGCCTCCTCGAGTTCACGTGTGCAAAGCTATAAACACACCTAGCCCTGAAATTCGCAGTAGAGATCGATCCTTCTTGGAAGCTTAATAATCCCGTGGTGACAAGTCTTATCTAAATTAGGGCTCTGGATACACGTGATTCACGCCGAACCGTAGCTACGTGATCTTAACACCGGCGGTACTAAGATCACGAATTTCACGAACACGGCAAGGTACGTACCTCGTACGCACGTACGTACGTACTTGCCTTAGCGCCCGGATTCACGTGACACGCCGCGGGCCGTGACACGCCGCCGCCCGAACTAAGTTCGTGTGCAGAGTACTTATCGTACGTTTTGTAGATTTAACTCGCCCGGGAGAAAACCAAATCATGACTATTATTGAATTATCACTTAATACCTATACTTAATACTGGACGAAATTTTTTTTACATATGAATTAAACTTATATTTATGTTTTGCTTCGATTTTTATACAATACATATAACTAGCGGCCCTCCCCGGCTACGCACGGGGATTATGATAAAAATTGTTATAATAAGTTATCCGTAAAAGATAGACATATGCCATCGCGGACTTTTTTGTAGACCTATTAGAGAGACACAATTTTCCAATACATTATTTTGATATAGCTCAAACGGTTTCGGCAGCGTTTTCGATTAAAGCTCTCAGCCAGCGGGATTTTGTCCAACTCGATTAGAAAATATCGTCATATTTCAACCAATTCAAACAAAACTTTAACAAATTATATACCTGAACTTTCCTCAAGAATTACTCTATTCATAAGTGAAAACCATATGAAAACCCGTTCAGTTTTGAGTTTATCACGAACACACAGACAGACGCGGCTCCCCGGGAGTTTATTTTATAAGAGAAGATTAAGTGATTTACGGCGTTATTCTGTTTCCGATTTTATTGAAATTAAAACTAGCAAACTGTCCAATGCCTTACACTATCTATATACCTGTATGGTAAATATCAACCTGTGTTACGTTACGTCTTAATATTGTTTATTTTTTGACATGTGCCGTCAGAATCCTCAAATACTTGACACTAACTTAAAACTGTATGTGGTGACAGTTTAGTATAGTATGGAGTAACTATTGTCCCAGAGCTGTAAGAAGTGTAAGAACCTCTTTTTCACACATGACAGCGTCCACAAAACGTAAAATCCTGTAATAATGGTTAAAAAAATCAAGTACTTAAAATAGTATTTTATACAATCGCGATATAATACAAAGCTTTTCAGTCGAGTACCATGTTTAGGCCACGAAGCTTTGCTGAGTGGCCTAACAGTACGGTACGAGAGTGAAAAACTTAATTATATCACTATTGTATACAATACTTTTTCTACGAGTCATCATCTTCATCATCAATGGACGGAAATATCATCATTCATGCAAGTTTAAATTAATGTTAATAGCGTCGTTCACCGTTGTATCAACATCGAATTACCTAGTAACCAATTATTTGTAACAACCGTCTCTGATTGGCCGATAACGCCACAAATAAAAAAAATGTATTTCAGATGCAGAAAAATTTGCCAGGTATCGCAAATTAGTATATAAGTTGTATGATGTTCTATTTTTGAAATTATTACAGTTAACTTAAAGTCAACTATAATGAGATTAAGTACATATATTATTATAGTTGAGTCGGAACTGCCATAGAGTATCCAACACTGAAAAGTTAGCACTTATAGTTTAGTCTGTGGTGTCCTAATTGACAGATTACAATCGACGAGTAGAAAAATAATATTTCCCTTACTTTAAACATAATCTAAAACATGTTACATTTTTGCGGATCTTCGTTAGTAAGTATTTTACGATATTAATTTATAACACAAGATTTACTTATTAAACCATTTATCATTAATTTTTATTTTTAAACTAGTGCTGTGGCAGAGTGTAATTTCGATTCAAATGACATTTCAGTAAGTTGATAGAAATCGTATATTTGTTTAAGCGCCTCCTTGTCCATAGGGCCTAATCGATTCAACCAATTCGAAATTAATCGTTAGATTTGGCAAACGATACGCCTTAGCCACATCGCAACATACTCGTATGTACTTCAAAACAAATGTGTCAAAAATGTGAACTTACGGATCCGGGACAATAGTTCTGATGAAATTCAGCAACACGACGCTTAGCCATATATTTCTGGTCAAGCATTATTATGTTATTCTTAAGGTTTTCACATTTATTCTTTCATTTATTATGTATGAAAATGAAAACCTACCAAGTGGCTTTAATTAATTAATATTTAAGCTTGCTCTTATGTAAGCATATAACGTAATCTTAAATGTAAACAAGACAAACAGGAGTGTAGGTGAACAAAAGAGCAAGTTTATGATGACTATTATACTCCAGGCAAAAAATATGCACACATGTGCGCGGGGCCACGGCTAAGACAAAAAAAATGACAGCTGCAGTTCTTATCAGTTTCGGTACATTAAATAATACATTTAGATAGTATATTCCTTTATAGCACTGTATTGTTTGACGAACGAGCTCAGCTATCTTACTGTGGTGGTATTTTGCAAATAATAAGCGCAGTTCCACCACGTGGTAATAAAGACAGTAAAATTTACGAGCAGCCTTTTGTACGTGAAGCTGAGTGAAGTGAGCGATGTGTTATTTTTACATTTTAGGATTTTTTATTTAATCTGGATGAGGCAGTTTAGAATTTTAGTTTATTTCAATTAGTCACTTGTAAGATCCCAGTTGATCAACACTTGAAGGCCTTGACATTTTACTTTAGCGGTGAATTTAAAAGTTATTGTCTTGTTGTTTTGTTAATTTTTTGTATTGTTACTGTTAATGTTTGAAACTCTTAACAACGAAGAAAAGTTTGATGTGGAGATATGCCACCAGAGTCGGAGATTCAACTTTATGTAGTCTCTGCAAGGATCGGACAAACAATGAGTTTCCGTGTCGTCATGGTACTACAGGATCTATCGCGAGGCATTTGACGTCAGTTCATTTGAAATCTGCTGTTACTGTTACGACATAAAACGAGTAAGTCAATTTTTTAAATAGGTGTAATCCATAATAAGTAAATGAAAGCAGCAAAGGTCTAAGTTTAAATACCATGAAAAAATAATTTTAAAGTTATTGCATGTAAATAGTATAACGAAGCTCACTTTATTAAGCAGTGCCTATTTATTATTTTTGAAACAATATATCAGTCATAAAACAGTGTTTACATCTTAATAAAATGATAATCCTGCGCCTTGAACCCTCTTAAAGTAGACTTTTTTTACTACCATCAATCTTATTACTATATAACGTAATTACACTAATTACCTAATTAAATAGTGGCTATAACAGTTAAGTAAGTTCGCGTAAAATGTATAACATAATTATTAACTAGGTATGTGTTAAAATTACGTTTCCGTGGATGTCATCCTATCGTCACATTCTTAATTTTTATACTAAATTGACAAATGTCTTACTCCTTGCATCAATAATTGAATGGTACCGTGAATACTTATCTTCCTATTAAATCTTATTAATCAGAGGGTAACTAGAGAGTTTTTGTCAACGAACATTGCAGACACATAATAAGCAGATTCAAGGGTATCACGGTGCACGGTTAAGCCCATATTACCACGTTAACGCATGGTATTTTTCAACCACAACCACTCAACAGATAAGCTTAACAAAGGATAAGGTATAGTCATGGTATAGTGCCATTTTAATAAACATAAAAGTAATATTTTAGTGAAAGTATAAGCATTTTTTGAATTTGTACTCGAAGCGTCGGTTGTAGCGTAGAGACAATGCTAACAGTGGTTATTTAATAATAAGTCGAATTTAGAATTATAACTGTTGAAAACCTTTGGATAGAGTAAAAAACTCAAATGACTGGAAGGAAACTTTATCTGAAACGGTTACCAAATCTAGCAGTTACCCTTACAAAAGGTTACCTACCCATATCGTTGGTATTTTTATAACCACTTCTAAATTAAGCCTATCGGAAACCCCGGATCGTTTATTTGGTTATATTTATTTATTACTTACATATTAATATTTGAAAAACCGCAGTATTGAATATAAATTTTAATTCAAAAGTAATTAAGATATAACCTCACGATACCTACATTTTTATTCATAACTTATAGAGACTGCATCCGATCTTATCTTCTCTCATGAAACGCCGCTGGCGGACCGAACGGGCGTGTCACGTGAATTCGTACGTACGTACGGACGGATCTACGAACGTACGTACCCTAATTTCACGTGACGAACGAACCAGAAATCCGTTGCCGTGTATCACGGCAACGTGCGTACGGCTACGTGTTCACGATACACGGTCACGACCGGGAGCCCTAATCTAAATAAGGTCAGTCGAGCTAATAGTAACTACGGGGCAATTGTAACTAATCGAAATATCTTCCATATTTTAAATCATTTACTGTAGTTCCATATATGTCCAGATAGCGTAACCTCTTTCATCATTTCACCGTAGATGGTGTTGATAGTCCTAATGATCTCCGATCCACACGACCGTGAAGTTTTCGACGAAATTGGTAGTATGCGCGTGAGAGACAGCCTCTCAAACATTCCATAAAAAATATGGTTTTAATGTGAATTAACATTTTTTTCTACAGTTAGTTGCATAATTATAAACTTTTTTATGTTTGTATGTCCTTCAATCTTCTGATTTTCATGTTTTAATAGTATTTAAGCGATAGTTTAGATTGCCCCCCTTATATTGCGATGGAGGCTAATTTCGACTATTTGGTAGTTTTAATTGCCCCGCCATATTTTATATGAAAACTAACAACACTAGTGATGTACTCGATTCGATTCGATTTTGTATCGATATTAATACCTCATTTAGTGACTCTGGCTCTGGAAAGGGCTAAAAGTATATTTTACTGAACGTCATTGTGTATTATCGATTATTTATAGCATTTAGTCCCTTATTGGTCTGATTATGAACAGAGAATAAGGTGTGCGCGGGTACACGGTATGCACCTATAGACACAGTATCGACAGATTTCTAATAGGCACGATTCCCATCACTACTTAGTATGGAGATCAGTTTTAATTACCCCGCTGACATCATGTAAGTGACAAACTATATGATATCCGGTTTACCAGTGTAAGTTCACCGTAACGAAACTTATTATCAATAGTTGGAATTCCCCCTCGGCGGGGTAATTATACTCGTAACTATTTCTGCCATCTCATATAAAAATCGTATTTTAAAGTATACGAAATCTTTATTTTTGGATAAAAGCCAGATGAAATAAAACCTAGATAACTAATATACAGTGTGAAGGCAATCAATTGTCATTAAAATTACCGTTGATAGTAGTTTTAGGCAGTCAAAGTTGTACTTTATACTTTAGTAGTCGCAGTTCCCCGCTTCACATTATAAACCATAAACTACCTAATAAATCTAATAATTGAAATTGACTCAAAAGATGAACAGAAAATATTAAAGTAATAAATAAAATATCATGATTTTTTTAATCATTTTCAACACCAATTTTCAGTATTCAGAAATAGAGTTACATAACAGCAATTTTGCTTCACATGTGCTAGCTATTTAACGAGCATTGGCAACACTGTTCATCGAGGCCGTCAGAAAGACGGGGTACTTAACCGCTAAACTAGCTCGGGCAGCTATCGGCCCCGCCAGCCGATGATTTACGAGTAATCCCCGAACATTCCCGAATGCCCGGCCGTATGACGTGCGGAGATAACGTAAACGGCTTGCACGCTTTATCAGCTTTTTTTGGGACAGTGCTCGTAAAAAAGAGACATAATTAATCTATTTGACGACCGCTTTAGCCTTATTAGACCACTTTAGTTGGTCCTTCCTATGATGCAAAATGTAAGTCCTCCGTTTTCATACTATGTTATTTGCAAACAAGCGTACCTAGGGTCCATTTCTCGAAGCTACAAGTTACAATTTACAAGTGGTTGTCAATGTCTAATATGACAAGTTGGAAAGAGACTTCCGCTTGTAACTTGTAACTTTCAGTTTTGAGAAATGGGCTCCTGATGGTGAGCGGTCACCGTAGGTTATGAAAACCTCGCCTGCAAAACTAGAGGCTGTCCAAGCCCCTAACACATCGCACCATGGTTGAGATCTCTGGTAACAGAAACACAGCACTGTGAGTAGAGTCTAGTGTTATATGTCTACGGGTTTCTGTAAGGTTTGATCTCTGCTCCAGATCTCGATACCTAGCCAACGTCACAAACGCTTACGCTAATATTCTATCGCTCTTCCTTATTGGCGCGCTAGAGAGAACTAACGATATGATCGTAAGCTATTTTTAACACATTCAGTGCCGCTGACCCTATATCGGGTCCTCTGTTCGTAAGCGCTTTTCGCTACATTCTCATTTTCACATGTGATCGGCTACGATCGTAGCGCGTATAGCAGGTTCTGGCAGCCTGGAACTAAATGCTTGTGTTAAATAAGATGTTTCACTATTTTCCAAATGGTCTCTAGCGTATAATAGTCAAATTATCTTGTGTAGTTTTCATTTGAAATACAAACTAGTTTTATTCGAAGCTGAAATCTCGCGCGGTTTGTTTAGTGCTGACGAGAAACGCTCGAGAGCAAAGGTTTGCGTAGTGCTGTCCTGAATACTTACGGCCCTTTAAACTTTGAATATAAGTCTGTATCTACTTAGTTTAGTACTTTCGTTTGTATGAAAAAGCTGATTTTTCCTCTTCAAATAAAAGTTCTCACAGTTCTTTCCGAAACTCCATCTCAGTACAGTCCCAGCTACAAAGAAAAATAATTCATTTATGTTTACAGAAACCATAAGTGAGTTTTAATGTTTACTGCGTCAAAACACACGCGGTTTTCACTTTTCACTTTACGATTTCATACAGATGCTCAGGGAAATTCTATCTTTAGGTATCCAACGGCGATCCAAAATCCAAAGATACCTACAGACCTACACCGCATACTAAAATCCTAATTATACTCATTCTTACAAAGGTATCTCTTCTAATCTTCATACCTTACATTCCTAGCTACGCAAAACGAAAACAGTTTATATTTGCACGATTCACGCTTTTTTACTTTAAAATTTCAACGAATCATTCAGTTAATTATATTTGGTAATTGGTATTTACCTATCTGAAAGCAATCCAAAAATACATCATACATAAGATACTGAAATACATGATCTCACAGTTCTTTCCAAAACTTCATCCCCGCACAGTAAAAAACAACACAGTTTATTTATATTTACACGGCTTTTTAGGGTTCCGTAGTCAACTAGGAACCCTTATAGTTTCGCCATGTCTGTCTGTCCGTCCGTCCGTCCGCGGATAATCTCAGTAACCGTAAGCACTAGAAAGCTGAAATTTGGTACCAATATGTATATCAATCACGCCAACAAAGTGCAAAAATAAAAAATGGAAAAATAGTTATTTGTTATACAAGGGGGCAAAGTTGTATTTTAACGCCGAGTGTGGAATTGAAAAACGAGCAAGTGAAAGGATTCTATAGTTGAACCACGAGCGAAGCGAGTGGTTCGAGAATAGAATCCTGAACTTGCGAGTTTTTTAACACACGAGAAGTAAAATACATTTGCACCCGAGTGTAACACAAAACTTTTCCCCTCACTACAGCGAGGAAACTACAACGCAAAAATATGCGTTTATCGCTGCTTCCAGTAGTTCCACAGGTGGTAAATCATCTTTATTACTAGATTCACCTACATTTATCAATTGTAAAGCAGTTAATGTGACTTTATTCAAGGTCAAATTACTTTACCCACTAGTGGATAAAATGCGTTTTTACCCGCTGGTATTAAAGGACAAAACACGTGTTTCCGAGCTAGTGAGGGGAAAAATGTTTTATTAGGGTACCCCCCCTACACGTAAAGTGGGGAGTGTTTTTTTTTGTCATTCCAACCACAACGTGTGATATTGATAGGTATTTAAAAATGAATAAGGGTTTACTAAGATCGTTTTTTGATAATATTAATATTTTCGGAAATAATCGCTCCTAAAGGTAAAAAAAGTGTGTCCCCCCCCCCCCTCTAACTTTTGAACCATATGTTTAAAAAATATGAAAAAAATCACAAAAGTAGAACTTTATAAAGACTTTCTAGGAAAATTGTTTTGAACTTGATAGGTTCAGTAGTTTTTGAGAAAAATACGAGCATGGCCCGACACGCTCTTGGCCGGTTTTTTACTTTAAAATTTTCATACAAATTGTCAGTGTGTAATTAATTTCATTATACTCGTCCAAACATCCAAAGATCCAATTACATCCTATACTAAAATACTCATACTCATTCTCACAAGTTTTCTCTCAAATTTTATACCAGTCTCAGCTCAGCACAGTACGCAAAACAATAGCAGTTTATTTATATTTGCACGGCTGCTCGCCGTGAAAGCTCATTAAGCGGACAAAGCTTTTGATTATTAGCTCACACCTCGCCCTTTGTTATTATTTGCAAAACTGGGGCTTTAAAAAACCTGTAATGTGTTTTTAACGATTTCTTTTCCGACCGAGAAGTTTCACGGGAAACTTGGTTGAGGTGTAGACTAGTTATAATGAAGACTGATATTGTCTGTTATTTAATATCACACATCACTATACGAGTAGACCTATTGAGTATTAGACCATTTAAAACCACTAAGATAGTAATAACAGTGTTTTAAGATAGTAATAACAGTGTTTTGAGTAGTAAACCATTTCAGATTTCAGCACCTCTCAGTAAGTAACCTTTACACCCTGGCATGCATAATTATGCTGACCGTGTGTGTACATAATATGTATAGGTAAGTAGACACACTACATAAGATTCATTGAATGGCCATAGGGCCTTTATGTTCAGCTCCCAAAATTTTTGGATCGGTAACAGGCACGAAAATGAAGTATCAAGTTTAGTTTTAGTTTAGGTAATTTTTTCTGTAGAGAATGTCAATCAGTGGCTTGCTTCACGGTGTCCTTAATCTTGAATGTCCTTAATCTTTACTTGTCTCTGGACAAATTATTACTTCCAGGTTCCGGGTATGAAGAAGTCCAGTAAACACATAATAATGAAGGAAACAGTTATTGGAGCGAAATCCGAACGTCGTTGTGAAAACGGAGGTGCGATTCTGATGTAAATTAATACCTAGTTGGTGATGTTATTTTAACTTTCACAATTGCGCTACTCTATAGAATAAGATGTCATTTTGCTAAATATTTTTTACTTACCTTTTTATTGAATATTGAATAGGTAGGTAGGTGTATATGAATCTGTTGTACACAATAAAGTGATTACTACTACTACTACTACTACTACTACTACTACCTATTTGCTGTATGCACGACTGGTGCTGCCTTGCTGAAGTGGAATAGTTATTCGTTTTACAAGGGGGCAAAGTTGTTGTTTAACCGCACGAGCCAATATTGATACCCGAGCAAGCGAAAGATTCCAATATAGAACCGCGTGCGTAGCGAGTGGTTCAAAAAGTGGAATCTTGAGCGTTGCAAGGGTTTAATGGCACGAAGGTTGAACAAACATTGCCATCGAGTGAAACACAAAATTTTTCATCACACCAACACGAACAAAATACTAACTATAAAACATCAAATTAAATCTAATCCATCAATGTCTTCAATATTTATGATTCAAAATCATAAATATTGAATACATTAGGTAAATTCTACCAGCCAGCTTAAGACAGCAAGGTAAAATTTATATGAAATCAACTCTCCATCGTCCCCTACTTCAGAAAATATCGAGTAGATATCCATACCATAATAGTTATCTAATAAGAAAAATAAACAGATTTTCAGAAAAAAAAAACAAGATTCCTAGGAAATTTTTGGAAGGAGGATTTAAGTAAGGAAGACCGGGGCAAGTTGACACAGATACAGCTAGTTTGTTATATAGGTAACTAGCTTTTGCCCGCCGCTTCGCTCGCGTCAGAAAGAGACAAAAAGTGTCTCCACCTAAAAAATCTCCACCTAAAAAATCACGTCAATTCGTCCCTCCGTTTTGCCGTGAAGGACGGATAAACAAACAGACACACACACTTTCCCATTTATAATATTAGTATGGATATGTAAATGTGCAACTGTTTTACTCGTAAAAGTCGACAAAATCATTTTCGCCACGTCGTGTTGGTGCTGATCCTTCAATAGGCGTCCTTAAGATGATTATAAACCCGCAAAATTGACTTTCTTTCAACGTACGTCTGTTTCAACTCACCACCGTCCCCTACTTCAGAAAATATCGAGTAGATATCCATAGGCAGTAGTCGTAAACCTGCCCCGACCTTTCCACATTTTACCGAGAACCCGCGTAGCAGGTGACGGCCATTTCGGACTTATTTATCGTAATACCGACCGGTCGTTTAAGTTCTTTGGGCGCCTGTCCGCCTGTCCTGGTAACGAAGCGATTTTGTGGGTTGCTTTTGATTCCTATTATACAATGTTAGATTGTCTACCGGGATTCAAGATTTACGTAAAAATACGGAAAACTACGGAACCCTACATTGAGCGTGGCCCGACACGCTCTTGGCCGGTTTTTTTTTCCTAACGTTCAGGTTCCACTGGCTGTGGTCTTCCGCGACCTGTATGTGACTTTAAATATGTTTACAAAGCGCGAGAACTTAAAGTGTTATATGTAATATGTACTTAATAAAAAATAGCCTTTAGTAAATAGACTACAGACTAAGATATTTTATGAAAACTGACACACTTGGCTCGCTTCAATACTTAGCGTTTACTTAGGAAATACGTTCTACGCTACTACGAGTCACATTATTAATCTAAGTTATTAAGCTAGAGTAAATATACCATTAATTGTAAAGTACATACTAAACTAATATCATGAAACTAACTTCATAGGAATCCAAAGTTAATATCAGTTCAAGACTTGCAAGTACCTAAGTCGTAATATGAAGCAAAATGTGCCGTGACGCGAAAGTGAACGGCGTTTATTATAAAGGCCTATTTACACGGCACGCGAACGCGCATACGACTTCAGTTACATTGCCCACTGTTGAGCTTTGATACTTTCAGCACACCAAAGAAATACTGTAATACTGAGACTCGCATACGAGTTCTAACGCCGTGTAAATAGGCACTTAAGCTAAGTCAATTACGGCCCTGAAAACATATGGAGCACCATATTTCACCTCAAATAACGCTCATTTTCCCCTACAACTGAAAGCGCAAATGGGAAAAATTTCATTAATGCCCGAAAATGGAAAATGGTGCCATGATTGTGCCATAAATATCCCTTAATTTTTTAACTTTTATTAAATGTTTTGTCTTTGTAGGAAGTCGTTATTTTTATGAGATGGTAATTTTATGGCAGGGAGCAAAGTAGCTGCGTTAATAAGTGTTTGTTTTTCTTTAACATTTAGCATAGGACCTATCTTTTTGTATCGCTGTGGGTGGGCCCAACAACCGAGCTCGACAATAATAGACTAAAAAGCTAGCTAACGACACACATTTATGTACCTTCTTAAAAGAAAAGATAATTAATTATGATAATGCAAATGATAAGGGAAAAGTGAGAACTGATTTTTGAACTTTTACTTTCATGTATCTGTTTCGTTCAGCATTTCTAAGTATTATAAATCGAATAGAATTGATTACTAAAATTTTTTTTCTCTTAATTATTAATATACCTTGTATTTTTAAAATAAAACAAATCGCATTTCACCATTTGCCATACATTTTCGAGTGACAAAATCGATCGGTCGAAATCCAACCAAACATTAGTTAAAAGGTATTCAGTATTGTAGTGCATTATTTTCGACATCCTACATAATGTGCTAAATTTTAAAATTATTGCCTTAGCAAAATTATTACCTTAATACCAGTTGAACTCGAAACCAATTGAAAAGAATCTAAGAAGCTATATTTTTTATTTCCTAAGATCTATGAAAGTAGTACGTATTAGCTACCATTTTTGGACCTTTGCAGTACAATAGGTGGCTGTGACATTAATGCCCAAACAATTGAATTCAGCGCAAATGCCACACAAAGCCTGAGACCGACAAAGGTTAATGATTAGTACGTATGTGTTTTTTCAATTCTGTGCAATCCATGAATCATTACCCTTTTCTGTGTAACCATAGAGTTTTTACTGCTCTGGTAAACATGAAATAAGTGTCACATACAAAGAAAAAGTGACCGGGCCTCCAAGTGTCTCGAGCTATGAAAATAATTAAATTTGTTCTTAGAGGATTAAACAAAACAATTATGTAGTGATGCATAATGGTGGTTTTAGGATTCATGGGGAATCTAAACTAATAAAGCTAATTGATTAAAGCCCGATTGATACAAGTCACTAGATTCGTATGCAACATAAGCGACTACCAATGCAACGTGGTGTGAACTAGTAGTATACAATATCTTCGCGGTATCGGCTGTCATAGGCATTTGGCGTCTAGACTGTAGGTCATCCATCAAGCGTCGAACACGGGGCGACGAACTAGATGTTTGTGACGTCACAAACTGAAATGAAAGATTGTTTCATTTTTTGTTCTAAGATATTTCATTGAAAGCCGCGCTAAGCTCGTAGTGATATCTACTAATACAATGAGGTGTGAACTAGTGTACAATATCTTCGCATTATCGGCTGTCGTCGGCAATTTGGCGTCGAGATTGTAGGTCATCTATCAAGTCACGAACACGAGTGACTAAATGTTTGTGACGTTACAAACTAATAAATATACGTATATAATGTGTCATAAAAGGATTAAAAATATTTTGATACCGATATAATGTCATCCCTACTAATATTTTTTGTTTTTAACAGGTTGTTTACTAGTAGCTATTTTTTCTAAAGGTAATCGACGTTGGAACAATGTGATAACCTCATTTTTCTTGGTCAATTAGGTAGGTAGTTATTTATTGCACTGTACACTAAGCTCGTAAAGCTCGTGCCATCGGTAGGTACCTACTAATAGAATGTGGTGTGAACTCGTGTGCAATATCTTCGCTCGGCTGTCGTCGGCATTTGGCGTCGAGTCAGTAGGTCATCCATCAAGCGGCGAGGAACTGTCTGTGACGTCACCGCTGACTGGGAAATATAGGCATAATGAAAGGTTGTAACATTTGACGACCGGTCTGGCCTAGTTGGTAACCTGCCTGCTACGCCATTGGTCCTGAAAATTATGCTGAAATGATATATGTAGGTACTTGTATTTATAACCTGTATGCCGAGTTGATATTAGTATGTTATTTAGTACCTACTTAATTTATCATATATATATATATTTTGATATTATAAATGAGCTTACTCTTGACTTGACTAGCCAAAGGCAAAGACGTGGCCTATGATGGAGTGAGCTCGCCCAGAATATGCCTGCTCACCCTAGATTTGAAGGTTGCCGGGTTATATGAGCTCGGAAATATAGCCGCCGGCAAAGAATTCCACTCCTAAGCAGTGCGCATAAGAAAAGAAAAAAAAAAGAGATATATATATATATATATATAGGGTATTTTAAATACTTATCTTCCAATTTTTACTTCTTAATCTCTTGGCCTTAGGATGATCTAGCAGTGAATGAGTTTTGTTATTCTGACTGTGCTTCTTTTAGCGTGGAGTAGAAGTATTAGGTTTAGAAAATTGGCCGGAATAAGACGCAATTTAAGGATATTTAATAAATTCAAAACATTTTTATTCATTCATCTTTAAATTTAAGAACCTTTATAGACTCATATAGTAAAAAAATACAAAGTTTTGACATAATCGGACCCTAATCAAAGTTAGAAGTGCCAGAACAATTATAAACTTCTACTTAAACTCGCTGTCAAGATGTTGTAATTCTAACTACGATTAAAACTTTAAAACTAAAGTTAAAAACTTACGCTACGAGCACCATTACACGTAGACTTAAATATATTTATTACATAATTTATAAAAGTTACAATGAAAATAAAATTAAGAGTTGCCGCTCCAACGAGCGACTTTGGAACATAAAATATTGAGTTCGAACCCTGGCTTGTAACAAAGTATAAATCTAATTCTAATTAACACAAGTCAAATTAAATTCTCTTGAAAATATTTCAACTTGTGCTATTTTAAAGTCACACTACTATAGGTATGTATACAGAGGGCGCTACGAGTCCTTGTGAAGATTACTCATATGAGAGATAATTTCACATTACATTTTTTTTATTCCAATGTACTCGTACGTCGTATTAAATACGTCTTGGCTGTATATTATTTTTCACAACAAAGAAAATATACTTCTTCATACATAGAGATGAGAGCAGAGACGGTGGAGTGTGTATAGTATAAATAAGCTCGAAATTAAAAACTCGATAATTCCTGGCGTTCCCAAAAAGGGGTCATGGCAGATGGGCGGAGAACAAAGTGAGCGCGAGTATTTTTCCCATTAAGGTTCGGAACCCTAAAAACACACACAATGACGAGAAAAGTTTCAAATTGCGGACCCACAGATGAGGTCACGGGCTCGACCTTGAGTAGAATTATAACAACACAATTACGTAAGCCGCTTAGGGGTTGTCTAGTTAACAATGATTTCAAAAGTAAGGATATGGCAGTTCATATAATTTCAGAACCACTGTCAAATACCTTTATTTGGTCATTTCAAATTTCAAAAAAAATACAATAAAAAAAAAAAAACTAAATTAAAACTAAACCCAAAACCCATCCAATAAAAACAAAATAGATCGTGATCAGCAGCGCAGGCTTCGTCAAGTGGACATAAAACAAATCAGCTACAGGCTTTGTCGACTATATACAATATACTATATATTCGACTATATACGACTATATATTTCAGAATAAAAAGTGAAAAATAACTACCTTGGATGAGACTTGAACTCACTGCATGTGGATTGATACTCCAGCGCCCTGCTATCTGAGCATCTGCGTTATAAAGCATCACTTTTAAATTTATTCTAAGCCTAGTTAAATCGGTAGCAGATGTTTCTGCTTGTTCAGAAACTAATTCATAATTCTAATTTACCAGTCTTTTTTGATTCGTCTTGGTGGTACGCTACACTGATATTGGTTGTAGTGGTCACTTGTAGGATCGAGCGCGCGATTGCTCGCATAGACTGCATGTGCACGCTTGGCTCGCTGTCATGCACATGTAGCTGTCCATGTCGTAATCGGCTACGTCGACCCTAATTAGTTACGAGCCTGTGCTCAGATATAGCTTGCAAAACCGAACTTGGTGGTGAAGACTGTCGCCGATGGGGCAGTCCCCGTAATATGTCACGTCCTTATGAAGCAATATAAGTCATTGTTAGCTAATTCTGTGATTGTTCGGCGTACTTAGGGGTTGTAGGAAGTTCCGTAACTGCTCTGCTCCCGGTTTTAGGAAACGGAAATTGCTAGTTCGTGTATTGTGTTTGTTAAGCTGTTGTTAACTAATAAAATACTTTTGAAAATTAATTATGCTTGAAACTTTTAATACTGCTAATAACTTTGTAAACGCAAAACTTTATATTTAAATCGTAATTAACATTTGTAGTTATATCAATATTTTCAATACTTAATTCAAAACACTGCTCAAACCAAACACAAACATCTAAAATTCAAAGATCGAAATCGGCCATGTACCATCGAATTGATATTAACTAGTCGATACCGAAGAAATATCGCTGGGTATTGTCGCCCGCGTACAGTCGACGGGTGATAAATATCGCAATGAATCGTAATCGGAGCTCTGTTGAGTAATGTTTGGAGTAGCTGTTTGCAAAGGAGGCTTAGCGGGGTTCTTATCGTGAAAAATTGGGCGCGATGGTAATCTTGGATAACTTTTTGGTTTAGAGGGATTTAAATTAGCGGATCAGCGACATCAGCGTGTCTTACATAATTAAGTTTAACTATATATCTGTATCGCATCGTAATATCTCTCTCTATTGCTTTTCCGTGTTGGTTTCGATAGGTCTAGTTGCGTATTTTGTCGTTGAACGTTAACGTTTGTAACCTTGGATAGAGGTCCGGTTTATGACCTAGTAAGTACACGGCAAACGAAACACGCGGATAGAGATGGGTAGGGGTGAGTAAATACTGAGTATTTACCCGTAATTTACTCAAAGCACCGAGTAAATACTCGTATTTACTCATTTGGGTGAGTAGAAACTGTTACCTAAAAATAATTTAAAAAATGAGATTTAAGTACTTAGTCGTGTTTATTTTAACTGTGTAGACATGTTTAAATGAGATTTATATTATTAGAAGCTTATGGGAGTCTTAGTTTGTCGAAAAAGAGGTAATAATTGTGAGAAAAAAATAGTGATAATGTTTAGTTAGCAGTTTTGTTTTAAAAAAGCAGGTATTTACAGTAAAAATATGAGACTTAAATAAAATTTATGTTCTAGATAACGGCATGACGTTCGGAAGTGATTGTTAATGTGGCACTTACGACCTTTTATTAAGGGTTTTCTAAAGAAAACTCAAAAATGGCTCAGCTGGTGACGTTTAAAGTACTAGTTTTGTGTTTTGTATTATATGGCCAATAATTTGACGGTTTCTGGATATTTTTCCAACAACGAATTCGAAAGTTATAAAGGTATAAACATTATTTCGGCCTTAATTATCGTTTTATTCCAAAACTGTTCATATTATTAAAAAACTTTTTTAGAAACATTCAATTAATTTTTAAAGACCTATCAGATGATGTATAACACACTGGTAATTTCTGAATTAATTTTTGTGAAAAATAGTTACATGTATGGAGAGCACGTCTTTAAAATAAAATTCATATAAATTTGATTACTTAACTTAGTAGCCGATAACAAAATACACCAATATTTCTAATTTGTATTTCCATTTCAGCACGCGAAATACTTTATACCCACCAATTTGAGTAAAAACGAGTAAATACGGGTATTTTGAGTAAATACTGAGTATTTACTCGATATTTACTCTTGAGTATTTACTCACTACCCATCTCTACACGCGGAAGAAGCAAATCGTCGAATCCATCGCAATAGGTTGGTAGGAGATGCATGCTGTACATGATTATGATTACACATATTATCTCAACGACAATAGTTATTTGTTTTACAAGGGGGCAAAGTCGTTGTTTAACCGCACGTGCCAATATTGATACCCGAGCAAGCGAAAGATTCCAATATTGAACCGCGAGCGTAGCGAGTGGTTCAAAACGTGGAATCTTGAGCGTTGCGAGGGTTTCAAGGCACGTAGGTTAAACAAACTTTGCCACCGAGTGAAACACAAAATTTTTCACCACACCAACACGAACAAAATACTGACTATAAAACATATAACTAAATCAAATATATCAATCTAATCAATATTTATGATTCAGAATCATAATTTACACGTAAATTATACCAGCCAGCTCAAGACATCAAGTTAAAATTTGTATGAAATTACTTTGCACTCTTGTGGATAAAATGCAATTTTGCTATCTGTTTTCGAATAGCAAAGTAAGTCTTTACCAGTTGGTGTGGTGAAAACATATAAGTGTGTTTAGTAAAACGTCCCACTTTTTCGGTTACCATTAAGGCGAGATTTACTAATTGTATCCTTATATGAATAAACTGACAAAGCGGCGTTATAACAATCGACAAAGTGGGACATTTTCCCGTGCACACTCACCGTCCGTAATTATATTATATGTAATTATTTTAATTGTATTTAGATCATCCAAACACAAGCGGCAACATTAAATCTTATGTAGTTTTGTGATAAATAATAATTATACATACCTATTATATTTCGTGAAACTGCTGGTTAAAAATTATGGTGCTTTTCGGGCGCCCTATCTAACGGGTTTAATAATAATTTATACCTACCATCTAAGCTAGCTCGGCTCTGATTTCGCATTGACAAAGTGTGATATAACTATAATAAAAGTCATTTTTTATTTGAAGTATTATAATACCAATCTACCAATACCATTACTCTAGCAACCCAAACTATTTAAAATGTGCCGAGTTAGCGTGGTCCGGCTCCAGAAAGATTAGATTATCTCTTGTTAGAATTTAAAGTGGTATTCAGTAAACGGAAAGGAACTGAATAGTTCCGTCTCATATCTCGGCAAAAATACTTGTGTCTAACTAGGGTTGCTACCTCATAACCTTATCGTTCATATTTCATTTTACACTAGCTTTCACCCGCAGCTTCGCTCGCGATAAATTCGAAAATTGCGGAATTCTCCATACAAATTTCTACTCCCCATTTTAGGGAAATGTAGGGTTAGAAAGAGACAAAGAGTAGCCTATGTCACTCTCCATCCCTTCAACTATCTTTACTTAAAAAATCGTGTCAATTCGTCGCTCCGTTTTGCCGTGAAAGACGGACAAACAAACAGATACTTTCCCATTTATAATATTAGTATGGATGTTTAGTTGTGAGGTTTGTGTTGCTTTATTTGTTATGATTTGGCCTGCATTGTTTGAAATGTAATATCGAGAAGTAAGTAGGTACTCGTACTTTCAAATACATAATTATAAAAGTATTAATTAAGTAAATACAAGTACCTATGTAGGTTTGAGTAATAGTCAAACGGAATTTGAAGGAAATTTAGTCCGATTGCTCAAAACTATAAATTTTAGCTGAAAGTAACTCGTTCTTTTAGTTTTACTTTTCGTAACTCTTTAAGATATTAATCTTATTGATTTTTCAGTCTCCAACCTAATGGTTTAATGGTCAATATTTTCTCTAAGTTTCGTTTCTCAACACAACAATTTAAGTCTACTTGCTTCTGTATCCTTAAGTTCCTGTTTGTGTTAGTATATAAACTGCTAGCTTTATTTCTTTTCCCCTCACTAGCTCGGAAACACGTGTTTTATCCTTTAATACCAGCGGGTAAAAACGCATTTTATCCACTAGTGGGTAAAGTAATTTGACCTTGAATAAAGTCAAATTAACTGCTTTAAAATTGATAAAAGTAGGTGAATCTAGTAATAAAGATAATTTACCACCTGTGGAACTACTGGAAGCAGTGATAAACGCATTTTTTGCGTTGTAGTTTCCTCGCTATAGTGAGGGGAAAAGTCTTGTGTTACACTCGGGTGCAAATGTATTTTACTTCTCGTGTGTTAAAAGACTCGCAAGTTCAGGATTCTATTCTCGAACCACTCGCTTCGTTCGTGGTTCAACTATAGAATCCTTTCACTTGCTCGTTTTTCAATTCCACACTCGGCGTTAAAATACAACTTTGCCCCCTTGTATAACAAATAACTAATTTCCTTTAGATACATTATTTGGATGATTCGTCAAAGTTGTTAAATAAGTGCATTTTAACCCAGAGTGTGACACCCCTACACTAAGATTTGCCACAGAGCTTCAATAAAGTCGACGTCTCAAAAGCAATTTAATCAGCTTTGTTCTTTATAAATAAGCGACCCATGGCAAACTCCACGAATTTCCGGAGCAGCAGAAATCTAGGGCCACATTCTCAAATTTGCAAAAATTATACTGAGACTGCTTTTTTTACCCGACGACTAATGGTTAAATGAAGACTATGTAAACTACAATAGCATATTTTCGCCGTAGGCTTCACAGTGGTCTAAAATTATTTCATTACGAAACGTTTTAGAGAACTACATAACCTAACCACAAAATTAAAATTTAGAAAAAAACCCCCGACCGCGTCATAGTAGACCGATTTTCATGAATGGCTAAGAACACTCCCGACTAACTCATCCTTCAGACAAAACTAAAACTAAATCTAAATCGGTTCATCCGTTCAGGAGCTACGATGTCACAGACAGACATACACACAGACAGACAGACAAACAGACAGACAGATAGACAGATAGACAGACAGACAGACAGACAGACGGGCAGACAGACACGTCAAACTTATAACACCCCGTTGTTTTGCGTCGGGGGTTAAAAAAAGGTGTGTCACAATATATTTTGATGTAAGGAGAGGACAGGTGATAGTGATGAAATGGTGAAATTTAGAGATATTACACTAGAGTGGTTAGCCAAGATTTACTCTCCCTAGTTCATCCTCACTTTCTGGACACGTGGCAAAGCAAGAACAAACGGGCCTCTCGTTTTCGCTCAGAACATGCAAGTTGTGGAATGAGCTACCTTCTGAGGTGTTCCTCTTGCGCGATGACATGGGGTTATTCAAGAAGCAGGTATTTAGGGTTCTCGAAGGTCGGCAACGCATAAGTGACTCCCCTGATGTTTCTTATGTCCATGGGCGGCGATGACTGCTTTCCATCAGGCGGTTCGTCTGCTTGTTTCCTGCTTATTTCATAAATTAAACGTGTTTCAGAAGAACTAATTACGAGTGATAAAATCGAGTTTACCGTTTCATTTGCCATTTAGCAAACAATCGTCGTCGTGACAAGAAACCTACCAGGTACAGTGACAGTCATGTCTTTAGTCAGAATAGACAATAATTAAATAAATATATATGATGAGAATCTCGTGAAAGCCGAGAAGGACAAGTCCAGTAAGTACCTAGACTTGGTTTACGAGATAACCGCCATGTGGGATGTTGATTCGACGATCATTGTCCCGATAGTCGTTTCAGCAAACGGTCTCATAGCGAAGAGTCTCGACCAACATCTTGAGAGACTCTCGCTAGGTGGTTGGATCAAGGGTCAGATGCAGAAGGCGGTGATCTTGGACACGGCGCGGATAGTCCGACGGTTCCTCTCTCTGCAGCCCTAACCACCGGCAGCTTGGGCCCTGCCCCGCTGCTGGCGGCACCCTAGGTTAGGTTTTTTATAATGTGTTTATATATTTTGTATTGTTTTGTCTGTGGTTTTGTATTTTACTTTTATAATGATATTATAAAAAACCTAGCCTAAGAATTAAAATGAATAAAGAGAAAAATAAATATAGTAAAATAAATATTGGGGGACACCTTACACAGATCATCCTAGCCCCAAACTAAGCAAAGCTGGTACTATGGGTGCTAGGCGACGATATACTTACCTATAATGAAATACATAGAAAACATTATATTAACAATGAAATTCACTGCTCGTAGTACAAATTTTAGTTTACATCGGTGTTCCCAAAATGTTCGCTTGACGCGCAGTTCAAAATCCCTTACAAAACATTTTCGTCACGTCATGTCACCGAATGAAAACACCAGAGGTACTGTTTCCGAATACCGCCGCCAGCAAAGTTTAACGAAGCATTAACGTGAGATTAGAGATCGCATGTGCATGTAATCAATGTTTCACAATTGAGAAAGTTTCCGCTGAAACGATTTCATTGAATGGGTTAACAATGTGATTGAGATTACACGGTTTAATGAAGCTCTTATTTTACTGAACGCTTTATTTTTGAAATCTAGTAGCATTCTCATGATTGTTGGATTATGGGGTGATGTTTTCCAATCGTATTTTAAGAATTGACAGTGATGCATTTTGGATTAAAAATAGGTGATGTCATTTTGGTATATTATGAAACTTAAAGTTGAATTAAAGACGTTCAAACAAAGTCAATATTTGAGTAGGTATACCTAGATCTAATCTTAACTGATTTGTTTGATACTTTAAGCACCCCTTCTTTTAAAAAAACATATTTAAAAAGATAACTAAAAAAATATGTCAATCTTATTTTCTTTTCTTTCATGGGACTAAAGCTTGGATTTTACTTATTTTAAATAGAACAATACTGAATTCAAAGATAAACAAGTTAAAATACTTACATACCAGAGTACGTACATGAAATCCAAATTCTAGAAGACGCTTCATTGGTAAACCAGAGTCGACATTGACGCGCGTATTCTGACAAATAATCAATCCAAAGTTTGATAGACGGCACGTACTCGGTTCGTTATCTCGTTCGAACGCGCTGCACCCGCATCCATGTCCCTATTCTGATGCAAAATTCGGCAATCTTGAAAATATTTCTTATCATTTTTATATTAAAGGAAAAAATTCCTTCCTTTAATATAAAAATGTTTAGAATCGTTAGCAGACGTTTCTGCTTAATAAAAATTAATATTTCTTATGTTGACGAGACTGCTTCTTGAAGCAATAGTCAGCAATATATTAGAGAGAAATCAGAGAAGTTGAGGAAGGCATTTATCTACAGGGGATATTACCAAGTCCATAATCATCTGCCTGCGCCATTTCCCTACATCTGGGACACTTTTAAGTAGTAGTAGTGATAGAAGGGAGAACATACCAATGTCGATTATATACTTCGACTAGAGACAGGAAGTACCAAGTTCTTAATGAATGTTCTATTTAGGGTTCCGTAGTCAACTAGGAACCCTTATAGTTTCGCCATGTCTGTCTGTCCGTCCGTCCGTCCGTCCGTCCGCGGATAATCTCAGTAACCATAAGCACTAGAAAGCTGAAATTTTGTACCAATATGTATATCCATCACGCTAACAAAGTGCAAAAATAAAAAATGGAAAAAAATGTTTTATTAGGGGACCCCCCCTACATGTAAAGTGGGGGCTGAATTTTTTTTTCATTCCAACCCCAACGTGTGATATATTGTTGGATAGGTATTTACAAATGAACAAGGGTTTACTAAGATCGTTTTTTGATAATATTAATATTTTCGAAAATAATCGCTCCTAAAGGAAAAAAAAGTGCGTCCCCCCCCCCCCTCTAACTTTTGAACCATATGTTTAAAAAATATGAAAAAAATCACAAAAGTAGAACTTTATAAAGACTTTCTAGGAAAATTGTTTTGAACTTGATAGGTTCAGTAGTTTTTGAGAAAAATACTGAAAACTACGGAACCCTACACTGAGCGTGGCCCGACACACTCTTGGCCGGTTTTTTGAATAACCTAACCACAAAAATAAAATTTTGAAAAAACCCCCGACCGCGACGTAGTGGACCGATTTTCATTAAACATGGCTAAGAACACTCCCGGCTTAACTCAGTTTTCAAACAAAAAAAAAACTAAATCTAAATTGGTTCATCCGTTCGGGAGCTACGATGCCACAAACAGACTCACAGACAGACAGACAGACAGACAGACAGACAAAACAGAGAGAAAGACACGACAAACTTATGACACCCCGTCGTTTTTGCGTCAGGGGTTAGAAACACCCTGGTTTCCATTTATATTATTTACTTAAAAGCTAACTTCACACTGCTCCATTTATTGTACATTCAGTGAACATCTGTTTCTTGGTATTTGTTTACTGTTTTTGTTATTTTAATTGGGCGAAGTTGAACAACAACGGTGTAGTTAAAGTTCTCATACTTTCACCCCGATTTTCTATGAATTGCATAAATCTTGAAGGTTTTTAGGGTTCCGTAGTCAACTAGGAACCCTTATAGTTTCGCCATGTCTGTCAGTCCGTCCGTCCGTCCGCGGATTATCTCAGTGACCGTTAGCACTAGAAAGCTGAAATTTGGTACCAATGTGTATATTAATCACGCCGACTAAGGGCTAAAATATAAAGTGGAAAAAATGTGTTGTTGGGGTACCCTACGCTACCTTTACATAAAGTGGGGACTTATTTTTTTTTTCATTCCAACCCCAACGTGTGATATATTGTTGGATAGGTATTTAAAAATGAATAAGGGTTTACTGCAATCGTTCTTTGATAATATTTATATTTTCGGAAATAATCGCTCCTAAAGGAAAAAAAGTGTGTGTGTCCCCCTCTAACTTTTGAACCACATGTTTAAAAAATATGAAAAAATCACAATAGTATAACTTTATAAAGACTTTCTAGGAAAATTGTTTTGAACTTGATAGGTTCAGTAGTTTTTGAGAAAAATACCGAAAACTACGGAACCCTACACTGAGCGTGGCCCGACACGCTCTTGGCCGGTTTTTTTTAATATCTGATTACCACTACTTTTTTAGGTCATAGTAAATAAGTGCAAAGTACGTATACCTAACTATATACTTACATAAACTTAAAGAAATATCCAATCTCTTTAAATCTCTAGAATGATGCCGGGTACCAGCAATTCCATTGCGTATTTACAATTCTACACCCACAGGAAGAGGCGACTTCACGTTATTGCTCAGGGTAAAAAGCACCGCAATACACAGAGCAATGCACTATTCCCATCGACACAATGCCGGTGCAATCTCGTTTCGATTCCAGAATAGATAGCGCCCCGGATGTATTCGATGCAGCACCTGCTCGCCAACTTCCTAACTTCGATGCACAAGTTTGCTTAAAGTATTACGAAATTTCGAGCGAACGTCCCCGACTTACCCACATTATGTTTGTGAACCTGACGATATTGACGTCCTCGCAACTTTTCACCTCGAGAAAAAATCATATTACTCGTTTTGGACATATAAAAGAAATTGGAATTGAAACTTCGAACTTGCTCCCTTGCGCAGCGAAGTTGTTCAGTTACTTTTGCAAATATCGGATAGTATTTCACAAAGAGGCTTCCGATAACTTGACAAAGCTCGAAAGTTGTTTTTGAATTTCTACCCGTATTCAGAATATGTACAAGTATGCTTTGTAGCTGCTACGACTGACTTTTATACATGTTTGCTCCTTTAGAAGTGGTATTTTCTTTGTACCTTCGTAGGCAGGAATGTGCGGAAAAAACTACCCGTCGTATTTCTTAAGGGAATTGTAGGTATAGTATAATATGAGGTGAGGTATGTAGGTAGGTGAGAGCTACGGAACTAGGCGGCTTGACGTTGGCCAAGATACATGCATAACACATTTCCAAATCTGGTTTTGTATTATTTAATAGCCAGTTAGTCGGAGTTTAAATAAAACCATACGAGCCTAGATGTTTTTAGAGTTCCGTAGTCAACTAGGAACCCTTATAGTTTCGCCATGTCTGTCTGTCCGTCTGTCCGTCCGTCCGTCCGTCCGTCCGTCCGTCCGTCCGTCCGTCCGTCCGTCCGTCCGTCCGTCCGTCCGTCCGCGGATAATCTCAGTAACCGTTAGCACTAGAAAGCTGAAATTTGGCACAAATATGTATATCAATCACGCCGACAAAGTGCAAAAATAAAAAATGGAAAAAAATGTTTTATTGGGGTACCCCCCCTACATGTAAAGTGAGGACAGATTTTTTTTTTCATTCCAACCCCAACTTGTGATATATTGTTGGATAGGTATTTAAAAATGAATAAGGGTTTACTAAAATCGTTTTTTGATAATATTAATATTTTCGGATATAATCGCTCCTAAAGAAAAAAAAAAGTGTGCCCCCCCCCTCTAACTTTTGAACCATTTATGTTTAAAAAATATGAAAAAAATCACAAAAGTAGAACTTTATAAAGACTTTCTAGGAAAATTGTTTTGAACTTGATAGGTTCAATAGTTTTTGAGAAAAATACATAAAACTACGGAACCCTACACTGAGCGTGGCCCGACACGCTCTTGGCCGGTTTTTCCAAACTGATGTTTAAAACTGGAAACGTTTAAATTCGGGAATTTTCTCTGAAAATATTTAAAAAACATACCTATCATAAATAATAATGCAATATTTAATGTATTCTACAAACGAGTATCTTTTTCTTTTTGTTGTAATATTTTAGTAAAATGTTTTACTTGTATATTCATAATCATATTTCGTAACAATTTTTTGATGACTACATAAATATATACCTACAAATAATAGAGTTTTCAAACAAACTCTTATATTTATTAGGTACTGATAGTATATGATAGTGTGTGATAGTCACGTCATTTCGTCCAATTTATACTTAGTAACAAGTTGAATGCACGCGCATAATAATAGAAATGTAGGTGTAGGCGTAGTAAAAACATCAAACTAAAACAAATCCAGCAAATCTATTCAATATTTATGATTCAAAATAATTATTTGTTGGTAAAATTCTACCAGCCTCATCAAGTTAAAATTTGTATGAAATTACTTTGCACTCTTGTGGATAAAATGCATTTTGCTATCCGTTTTCGAATAGCAAAATTGATCTTTACCAGTTGGTGTGGTAAAAATATATTTTTTTCCTAAGCGCTATGATTTTTAGGGTTCCGTAGTCAACTAGGAACCCTTATAGTTTCGCCATGTCTGTCTGTCCGTCTGTCCGTCCGTCCGTCCGTCCGTCCGTCCGTCCGTCCGCGGATAATCTCAGTAACCGTTAGCACTAGAAAGCTGAAATTTGGTACCAATATGTATATCAATCACGCCAACAAAGTGCAAAAATAAAAAATTGAAAAAAATGTTTTATTAGGGTACCCCCCCTACATGTAAAGTGGAGGCTGATATTTTTATTCATTTCAAACCCAACGTGTGATATATTGTTGAATAGGTATTAAAAATGAATAATGGTTTACTAAGATCGTTTTTTGATAATATTAATATTTTCGGAAATAATCGCTCCTAAAGGAAATAAAAGTGCGTCCCCCCCCCTCTAACTTTTGAACCATAAGTTTAAAAAATATGAAAAAAATCACAAAAGTAGATCATTATAAAGACTTTCTAGGAAAATTGTTTTGAACTCGATAGGTTCAGTAGTTTTTGAGAAAAATACGGAAAACTACGGAACCCTACACTGAGCGTGGCCCGACAGCGACACGCTCTTGGCCGGTTTTTTATAAGAAGGGTTCTTATATTTCCTATTCTTCCAAGATAAAACCTTTCTAAGTACCTTTTTCTTTATCAACTATTGATTATTGTTCGATTTTGCTCCTCATTTTTTACTAATCGAGTATGATCGTATACCTGTAAAAATTATGGAAAAAAGAGATTTTTTCCGATTCAGTAAAATGTATGTATTATATTGATCAAATACTATTTAATCCCTCGACGAATTAAATATCCTAGTTTCGAGTCCAAAAAATGTGGATTATTTATTGTGTAACACATTATTTCAGATGCCTTTACCTATGAATTGTGTAGAAACAATTGAACAACAGTCTAACAAATATTTATAATCATCGTTGCATAACGGAGCATAATCTACGTCCAATTTAAAGTAACAAGCTGGATGCACGCGCATAATACAGCAAGCTGTACGTGTCACCGGCTTTTGGGAGCTAATCGCGAGAGACGGTTGATTGCATAGCGGGCGTTTTTCTTTTTCGCTCGCCCGGGACAAAGCAACTATCCGGATTATTAAGCCAATTTACTATCTAGCTGAATAAGCGCTTTGATTTTCTAATAATTCAGTTTTCCTATCAGTAACAGACAAATTAGCTGAGTTTTAACATAGAGGCAGACTTATTACCAATAAGTACATTTATCCTCTTAAGAGGATAGTTGTCTACTATTTATTAAACAGCTCTTAGAAAAAAAAATCCCTAGATTTTGACACTTACACAATATTATTATAATTATGTTTACAATAAATAAGTAAATTATAGGTGAATAAAGAAACTGATTTCGTATGTAGAATAAGTAGACGAGTCCCACTTTCGTCATATTTAAAGATATAAATAAGAAAACAAATTGAGGACTTTCTGATACAATTAAAATAAATAAACAAGTACGCATTCGAATCAAAATTCAACGTATAAATGAACGAATAAATCAAGAAATGTATTATTCATTATTTTGACCAAAGTATAACGAATACTCGAGTATCTCAGTGAATAGAAATATTATCCTTCGTATAATTGGACCTCATCACAGAGTGCCTTTGATATTTGGGTGAATCATCATTTTCTTATCTTTTGCAAGAATTGTCTTTATTTATTATTAGTCCTAATTTTGTGAGTTTTAACAGTATCAGTGTGACTAAAGATCCTTATTTTACATGCCAGGCAGATCTCAAAAATCTTGACTTTTTTAAGAAAATACAAGTCACCCAATGGAAACACCATTATTTTCATAGAAAACTGAGCGAGAGCTGAATATGTCCACTGGGTTCTAAGAATAACAAAACCTAAAAAAAGTTTTGCAATCAGTAAGCTGGTAAGTATGTACTTAATTCTGTCTTTAATATAATCATTTAATTATGCAAAAATTCTTAATAAAACTTTGCGTGTAAAATTTAGCTGACCACGAAAAGTTGATTCACCCATTTGGAAATTATTCAAAGATTTCCAAATTGAATTAGGCGTAGATTTGTTTGTGTTTTGCATTACTGAATATCACCACAGCTTCCTCCTAATATTATTTAGGTAAGATTTGTAAGAGATGATTTCATTAACTTCAGTTAGTGTAGAATTTAAACTAAAATCTAAGAGCCAGGTCTCCTGACAGAGGTTCTACATACCTAAACTGAAATAACCCTTGCCACCGTGACCACAGTATAGTGCCGTGATAAAATGACCGAGTGGTTCAGGCATCCGTGGCTAAGTATTACGGAGGACGCTGAATACAGATTTGGACACTTGGAGGCGGCCTTGGTCATTTTTTCTTTGTACGTGACATTTATTTCAGTTTATTGTTAAATAGTAGTGTGACTGCTAAAAAAATACAAATATAAATATTTTCTATGAATAAAATTTAATTTGTTCTAAGAGTACATACCTAAAGTAAAATAATAGCTAATGTAAACTATTCGAAAGTAGAACGCTAATTGCTTTTAACATTTTCTGCATGGAAATATCAGCTTAAACCTAACAAAGAAGCCTTCCTCTAGTCCGACGCTACTCAAACAGGCCCTCATAATATATTCTCTGTCATCTTTCACTATCAAATATTACTTCAACTACATACATACATCGGTCAGCCATCGCGTCCTAAAACGTTAAAATTCATCAAAGCTCAATTTTCTGTTTCATGCACCACATGGTAGAATAATAAAGGCGCACGCCCGGTCATTAATAATATGGCAACCACAAAACGAGCCATCCGGACCAGTTGACAAATTACCACCGTAACTAAGGTGTCATGCAGACCTTTAACATATAGAGGGGATGATTTTTCAATCCGTACCCATTATCTAGCGATTACAAGGGTGGGCCCAGACAGATTTGGGCTGTTTTTGCGCGTGCAACCAACCAATGATTTATTGGAGCGGGCGCCGAATCGTTTATATTTTTTAAAACTTTGTTTATCTTTCCGTTTTTTCGGATCAGGGTGCTTTACGGAAGCCGAAGGGTGTCCGTCTAAAAGCCATTTGGCCCTTAGGTTTAAGGTTTAAAGCGGTTTTGTAAATATAAGAATTTAACTTATCTGCTACTCGTATTGACTGTTGCGGAATTAGAACTGATTGAGATTTTAACTGTAATGACCAATTTCCTCTAAGTTAAAACCATAGAACGGCTCCCTTATTCTTTGAAACTATTTGATTGATCACTCTGTTATATTTCTGACCATTTAGTATAACGTCTCAGGTCTATTTATCACACGGTGTCGGAACGGATCATAGCATCGATGCATCTCACCTAGCCGCAAATTGGATGGCTAGCCTACGTCAGAGTTGATAGCTGTAATGATTTTTTGCTTTATTTTGGTAAACTGGTTACACTATTTTTTATTGAACTGTCCATAGTGTCACCCTACATACCTAAAAACCTGATTACTAAGGCTGATTCCTATGCTATTCCTTATATACCACAAATTTTGGATAGTCTTAAGGAGGCAAAGTTTTTATCATCTTTGGATTTATCGGCTAGTTTTTGGCAAATACCTTTGAATAAGGATTCGCAAGATAAGATGACATTTAATGTTGTTGAAAGAGGTGCTTATAAATTTAAAGTTATGCCTTTTGGAATTTCTGGGGCTACGGCGAGGCAACAGCGATTAATGGATATGCTTTTTCATCAAAATTTCTGTTCAGACATTCCGAATGGCAAGGTTTTCTGTTATATTGACGATATAGTAATTAGTTCCTCAGATTTTAACACTCATTTATTGCTTTTGAACCGTGTGCTTGATAAATTAAAGACAGCAAATTTAACTATAAATAGCAAAAAATGTAAATTTTTCCGGGATTCTTTAAAGTATTTAGGCTACATAGTAGATGAACAAGGGTTAAGGACTGATCCTGACAAGGTAGCATCCATTTTGAACTTTCGCACACCAACGTCAGCTCATGATGTCAAGGTTTTTCTCGGTACTTGCTCGTGGTACAGACGGTTGGTCGGAGGAGGCTGAAAAATCGTTTAACACCTTGAAGGATGCACTTGTTTCAGCTCCGATATTGGCCGTGCCGGACTTTGATAAGCAATTTTCAGTTCACTGTGATGCATTAGCTTACGGTCTTGGCGGCATGCTATCCCAAGAGATTGAGGGTAAAGATCATCCTATAGCTTATGTCAGTAGATCGTTGAACAAAGCTGAGAGGAACTATAGTGCAACTGAAAGAGAGCTACTGGCGGTAATTTTTGCAGTAGAGAAGTTTCAAGCTTATTTAGGTTCAAGAAAATTTAAAGTTATAACAGACCACGCATCTTTAAAATGGTTTTTAAAATTAGAAAATCCGTCTGGTAGATTAGCACGTTGGGGGTGTCGTTTATCGCAGTTCAACTTCGAGTTAGAGCATAGAAAGGGTTCTGATAATGTAGTTCCCGATGCATTGTCAAGACTTATGCCTATGAATGTTATAAACACAACTCCACTAGGAACTGTAGAAGATGCATGGTATGACAAGATATTTAAATCTTGCCAAGAACATCCTTCAAATGTTCCGAATTATCAAATTAGAGATCAAAAACTGTACCGTTGTAGTAAAAGCAAGTATAGCTTAACTTCAGAGTTCGATTGGAAAGAAGTGATTCGTAAAGAGCATAGGCAGAAAATTATCGAGGAATATCATTCAATTCCAACAGCAGGACACCTGGGTGTATTTAAAACTCACAGGAGTATATGTTTACGTTTTTATTGGCCAAGAATGTTCGATGATATTCAACATTTTATTAAGGATTGTAAAATTTGTTCTGCTTATAAGCACTCTACCAAGAGGACTATAGGTTTAATGGGAAAACCTAAAGTTTGTAATAGACCTTTTCAGGTGGTTTCGGTTGATTTAGTAGGACCTTTGCCTAGATCTCAATCCGGGTATACGTTTCTACTGGTAGTAACGTGCTGTTTCTCAAAGTTTACACTCTTGTTTCCTTTAAGACGTGCTACTAGTGCAATTGTGGCAAAGAACTTTGAGAATCATGTCATTCTAGCGCACGGGGTACCGGTAAACCGTGATTGTGGATAATGGAACACAATTTACGGGATCTGAGTTTCGGAAGCTGCTAGAACGTTACAATGTTCCAAAGCATCATTATACTCCTAAATACACGCCGCAAGTGAATTTGGTGGAAAGATATAACAAAACTATCATGATAGCAGTTGCTTCTTATGTTCAAGATAACCATCGTTCTTGGGATAAGCACTTGCATGAAATACAATTTGCCATAAACAGTGCGGTGAATGAGTCAACTGGTTTTTCACCATTCTTCCTAGTTCACGCAAGAGAACCTGTCATCAATGGAAACTTTTATAAGGATACTCAAGGCAGTTATTCTCTTGATATTCCAAGAGAGGAGTATGCTGGGGAATTTGGGTGTCTGAAAGGTGTATTTGAGGAGGTTAGGAAGCATTTATTAAATGCTCATGCAAAAAATGCTTCAAATTACAACTTGCGTCGTAGACATGCTACTTTTAAGGTGGGTGATATTGTCTGGAAGGCAAATTATACACAAAGTAATGCAAACATATTTGGAGAAAATATGATTTTGGCCACTTTCAGGCTACGAAACAGCGCCATCTATTTTTTATTATTATTTTTGCATGGGCTTTGCCAGTCCAGTATTAAATCGTTCTTGCTTACTATGAACAATTTTTATTAAGTTTTATCATATGGTAAAGCTTAGTTATCTTAAAATGTAAAGTTACCAAAAACGCCGACAAATAGTGACTAAATGTAAAATAGTTTGACATATACTGTAACGTACAAAATACACATACATTAATGTGGAGTCTCCGGAAAACATTCTATGATAGTAAGTAATTTTGTATGAAGTCTAATTTTCTGAATTAACTGTTTCAGTCCTGTGGTGTCCCCACTATCTTTATCATTTACATGTAGGTAGATATATAAGATATAGAAGATTTTGCCTTGTGTCAAAACAAATTTACGATTTCAATCGCAAATCGCAAAGAGAATAATTAATTTTATACTGCAATTAAAGTGGTAATAGAAAGGAAAACAGAAAAATAAAATTGTTTCCCTGTTTAGTTTTCGCCCCAACGCTTTTCTAAGCTATTTGTCGCTATATATTCTAACTTATATATATAGTGGCCCGGCACCGCTTACCTTATTTTGAACTGCCTGTCAAATTAATTTATAAAATAATAGGTAAGTACGTATAGTATAAGATGCTTCGCTTTTAAAGCTCACTACTCACTGTTACTAAAATACCTAATCTGACGTGTGTTAGAAAGGTGACTGCAACAGCCCAGGGCTGGCACCTTAGCTTGCTCTAGTCACGTCCGCTCAGTTTATCGTGAACACGTCCGGTGACTGCAATAAAAACTTCTCTAAAATCAAATATTTAATGCCACCCTGAGTACCACCCCTGCTGCAGGTAGCAGTAAAGTATGTTGTTTACGATTTCAGTCGCAAAGTAAATAAGTACCTTACACTGTAAAACTATCGGTTTAGAGTACCGGTTGTAGCTTAGGAAGCATGGCGTAGGGTAAACTCGCCTCATTCGGTGATACAAGCTTTGAAGCACTATTCCGAAAGACGATTTTTGGTTCTTTCACCAATGAGGCGAGTTTACCCTAATACTAGTGCGATGGCGAAAGTGACTGCTTGCTGCTGATTTAGCTTACAACTAAAGTAGTGAAGTAAATTTCAGATACTAAATAATGACATTTTCTATTTGAAAATATATAAACTTCATAGGTAATCATTAATGGGCATTTTTGCGATAAGAATCAACAACATATTTTTCCTAAGGTAAATTAAAGTAAGGATTAGGTAAATTTTATACTTTTCCCCTCACTAGCTCAGAAACACGTGTTTTGTCCTTTAATACCAGCGGGTAAAAACGAATTTTATCCACTAGTGGGTAAAGTAATTTGACCTTGAATAAAGTCAAGTTAACTGCTTTAAAACTGATAAAAGTAGGTGAATCTAGTAATAAAGATGATTTACCACCTGTGGAACTACTGGAAGCAGTGATAAACGCATTTTTTGCGTTGTAGTTTCCTCGCTATAGCGAGGGGAAAAGTTTTGTGTTACACTCGGGTGCAAATGTATTTTACTTCTCGTGTGTTAAAAAACTCGCAAGTTCAGGATTCTATTCTCGAACCACTCGCTTCGCTCGTGGTTCAACTAAAGAATCCTTTCACTTGCTCGTTTTTCAATTCCACACTCGGCGTTAAAATACAACTTTGCCCCCTTGTATAACAAATAACTATTTCCAACTCAGAATGATTAGCCCTTTCGAGAAAGGACAAAAAAGAGGAGACTAAAAATGGTCCCAAAATATTCCAGGTATTATTTTGCATACTTTCCACTCTGTAACCGCTGTGCAAAGTGTTTAAAAAATGGAAACTATGTGGAAAAATTTACTACGGCGTACCTATGTTAAATAAAATAGTTGGTCACTTCAAAAAAATAGGTACCTACTGCATTACGATAAAATTACGGAAAAGACGAAATGCGTCCGAAGGGAGTGTTTTAAATCGACACAAGTTACAAGTTAAAAATGCAGTTATTTTAAAAGGAAAATAATATAGTTCAACCGTAATACATAGTTTTATATTTAATATAATATTTCGACTGACTCTAGCTTGGTATACGTATCTGATATACTCCAGAGTAAAATAACTGCAAGTTAAAACTTTCCATTAGAGAAGTAATACCCGCAGAGAGAGTGCTAAGTCCCAAGAAAATGTTAAGGCGTTAATGTGAAAGAAATACCATTTACTGAAATTGGCCAGCTCTAGAAAAATATAGCGGTCTAGCGTAAAGTTTAATAAAGTTATTACTTACATAGGATCGTAAAAAGGGTTTTTTGTTTAGGATGTTACACGCACGTAAGTACAACACCAATAAATACATAATGGTATTTTATGTAATCGGTGTTTAAGAAGGTCAAAAAAGCGAGTATCGTGGGTAACAATTTGAGGCGAATCCGAAATTTCTTACTGGATTTTTACACAAAGTTCGTAGTTTGAAAAAACATGCCACTTGAAGAGATTATTAGCTGAGTAGCGGGCGATAAGTACCTAACTACTTAACACAGGGAAGGGGAGTGTACAAGTTCATGTACCCCAGCGTTCATGGGCTACAGTGACCACTTTCCATCAGGCGGACCGTATGCCTGTTTGAAAAAAAAAAACCGTATTATCTGTTAGCCTTACCTGATACCTCTAATCACAGTTTTATATAACCGTGTTGAAAAGAGGAGATCTTTGAAAAGTAGTGGGATAATAGTTATTAGTTATACAAGGGGCAAAGTTGTATTTTAACGCCGAGTGTGGAATTGAAAAACGAGCAAGTGAAAGGATTCTATAGTTGAAGTTCGAGTTCGAGTTTGAGAATAGAATCCTGAACTTAGCGAGTTTTTCAATACACGAGAAGTAAAATACATTTGCGCCCGTGTGTAACACAAAACTTTTCCCCACACTATAGCGAGGTATATAACTATAACGCAAAAAATGCGTTTATCACTGCTTTCAGTGGTTTCACAGGTGGTAAATCATCTTCGTTACTAGATTCACTTACTTTTATCAATTTTAAAGCAGTTAATTTGACTATATTCTAGGTCAAATTACTTTACCCACTAGTGGATAAAATGCGTTTTTACCCGCTGGCATTAAAGGATAAAACACGTGTTTCCGAGCTAGTGAGGGGAAAAAATAATTATATGTTGGCCATAATATGGCGCATATAACGAAGTAATACGAGTATACCATTCATACAAACCCAAAAAAGGTTTTCATATCTTAGCTCTTTCATGCCACGCCAATAAGACGGTGGAAATAATGTTATCGACATAATTCAATTTTTATTGTAACATTTCACGGCAGTTCAGACTTTTGAAAACACTAATAATTTGATATTGTTGTCAGTAGATTATAGCGGGCGTAGCACACTAGTTCGACAAATTTTATCGCATTGGCACTATTCCCTATGGCACTTACACAAAGTGCGAAAAGGACGACCTGACGTTATATCGTTCATCTAGCGACCGTGCTTGCCTGCCTGAATTATAAGCGAGCAAAATAGAGATATAGCAAATCGCTGCTTTATTTATTTTATTGGAATGTAGTTCCAAGGAATATCCGACATGAGAGTAGGGTCCCAGACTCGATTTCCGCCGCACAAACATTTGAATGGACAAAGGTGTGGACTTTGTCCCTCGTTATTCCTATCGTCGTTTGCGGTCTATGTAATAAATAACTATGGATTGAAACTGGCCGTTTGTGTGGTGTAGATAAAAGAGAATTTTTGCGAATATTCATAAATGTAATAAAATGTACGCTCTTAATGGTAAAGCAGGTAACGCAACAGTTATTATTTTGACAAGAACTTTCTTATTTAATAGCTATTACAGCATTGCAGCCAACCTTTGAAATTTAATGATTGCTGACGTAATTGTCTAAAAATTCTGATAAAGTTTAGGAGTGAGACGCAAGAATACTACAATATTAGTATCGAAAATGATAACGCGGGTTACTCTTTTTACCACCCCCCTTTCTTTCGTGGTGTCACAGTCATCGACTATATGATATGGGTTCAAAATTTGAACTTCAAATATGTATATAGTATGGACGATGTGCTAGCAAATCTAATCAAGCAAATTGTCAGTACAATTTCATAATTTCGTTTTCTTTACTTGAATTTTATTGCTGATTGATGGATTGATTGATTGATTACCTTTTGCCAGATACGTGTTTATATAATACTAGCTTTTGCCCGCGGCTTAGAGAGCGACAAAATAATAAAATGCTGTATAAGGTGAAATAGCCCATAATGGACGGTGATGCCATTATGGACAAAAAAACACAAATCCTTAAAAATAAGTATCTAAAATTAGTTTCTAAAAACTGACGGCTATGTACCATAAACTAGAGTTGTAGAGCTGTTTCATTTTGAAGTTTCAATTAATTCGGTTATTTCTGAAGGATTTGGCGACAAGATAAAATTCATCAGTTTACTGAAAAAAATATCAAGACGTTCATGTATAAAATAATAAAAAAATAATACTCGGTGTAAACTTGAATGCGTTTTACTTACTGCATTAAGCATGAGATAAGGTATAAAACATACTAGTTTGTTGCTCCAAAGATATAAAGAAATGGCGTTATTTTGCGAGTGTCCATTACTGGAACCGAAAAACTGCCTACCTCCTATGATTAGTGTTGTTATAAGACTAGTCTTGAAGACTTTTAAACCTTAAAGACTAACAAACCCTAAAGGTTCACGCTTTAAAGACTCAAGCGTTAAAGGTTTTAGCTCAGAAACGGTTCAGAACCTTAAAGACTCAAGCTTTTTATGAGCTCTTAAGAGTGAGTCTTTAAGACTCGGGCTGCATAGAGAGCTCAAGCCCCCTAAACCTCGAAGGCCTGTGTCAAGCTTTAAGAGCTCAAACAACGAGCTTTATAGGCAGATAGTATTTATTTTTAACCCTTAATTTGACGTGTCGGTTTGGTAGATTTTAGGGTTCCGTACACAATGGGTAAAAACGTAAGTCTATTACTAAGACTCAGATATCCATCCGCCCGGTCACGTCACCACGCTTTATCTCATGTATCTCAGGATACTAAAAAGTACGGAGCTCTCAGTGGGCGAGTCCGACTCGCACTTGGCCTGTTTTTTTACTTCTGTTGACCTTAGGATCTAGTTTATTAAAAGCTCTTAAGACTTAAATGCTACAAACCTTATAAACTTAAACCTTCAAAGCTTAGGAGTCTTTAAAGCTTGAGGACTAAAGACTCGAGGATTCTGTGCTCGTAAGCAGCAACGCAAACTTATAAGGTTGAGGCTTATATGGTCGAGGCTTTAAGGTTTGAGGCTTTAAGACTCAGAAGTCGCGACTCGAGTTTTGTAGTTTACGCCTCAAAGCTTAAATTCACAACACTACCTATGATGGACAAGGAACAATTTACAAAACCAAAATTTACAAGAAACAACCCTATGTTAAAATAACTCAAACTAATTGTATTTATGGTATATAAAATTGACTCATTGAGTATCAGTTGGCTTTAAAAGTAAAATTTTAAACTCATTTCACTGTCCATAATGGGGGATCCATTACTGCCGTCCATAATTGGAGAAAAACCGGCCAAGAGCGTGTCGGGCCACGCTCAGTGTAGGGTTCCGTAGTTTTCCGTATTTTTCTCAAAAAGTACTGAACCTATCAAGTTCAAAACAATTTTCCTAGAAAGTCTTTATAAAGTTCTACTTTTGTGATTTTTTTCATATTTTTTAAATTTATGGTTCAAAAGTTAGAGGGGGGGGACGCACTTTATGTTCTTTTAGGAGCGATTATTTCCGAGAATATTAATATTATCAAAAAACGATCTTAGTAAACCCTTATTCATTTTTAAATACCTATCCAACAATATATCACACGTTGGGGTTGGAATGAAAAAAAATATCAGCTCCCACTTTACATGTAGGGGGGGTACCCTAATAAAACATTTTTTTCCATTTTTTATTTTTGCACTTTGTTGGCGTGATTAATATACATATTGGTACCAAATTTCAGCTTTCTAGTGCTAATGGTTACTGAGATTATCCGCGGACGGACGGACGGACGGACGGACGGACGGACAGACAGACATGGGGAAACTATAAGGGTTCCTAGTTGACTACGGAACCCTAAAAACACCTAGTTTTAATTTGTTATGTATGAAGAAACTATTAGGAGTATCCATTCTGCAATACGCTTGAAATGTAAAAGAAGGATAGGACATTCAAGATTTAACACGCTTAGCGGTAGAATTTTTACATTTATGAGTGAAATATCAAAAACAGGCGAAAATTTTCCTTAAACTGTCCATGATTGGGTCCGTTACCTTAACACTTTCGCTACCAAGAACCCGACTGTCGGGCACACCGCTCGTAGAAGCGTAGCCGATTACATGGGTTTCCCCGTATGTAGCGAAAATGTCGTAGCGCCGCGTAGAGCCCGGTTTCGAAAGTGTTAATATACATAATCATTTATGGTTATTTAGTAGGTATTCCATTTCTCGTCATTGCGATATTTCGTGCACCTATTAAGCTCTTATAGATCTCTGTTTGGCCCAAAGGTTAGCTGGTAGAGAATGCCTTCTGGCAATAAGTTTTGTACATTTTTTTTACTGTGCAATAAAGTTTAAATAAATAAATAAAAAGTAGCCTATGTCACTCTCCATCCCTTCAACTATCTCCACTTATAAAATCGCGACAATTCGTCGCTTCGTTTTGCCGTCAAGAACGGACAAACAAACAGACACACACACTTTCCCATTTATAATATTAGTATGGATATGTAGTATGTACTTGTGTAAAAAAATTCACGTTACATAACACTACACTGTGTTCGATATTGCTGCGTTTCTCAACTCTATACTAGGTCTAATCTGAGTCAGACGCAAGATTCCCACGCCTCAGCATACATTCCTCAGAATGCCGGGGGGTAATTCGAATTTAACGATTAGACACAATGTGTTTTGTAAAACCCCAAGTCAAGTGGCAGGGAGATGCCGGAAAACTCTGATTACTCGCGCTAATATAAAGCAACAAAGACATAACTTTAGTAAGGAATCGTGTATAAACTTTTTTTCGTCTCTTGTTGCCATGGTCATGTTCACCTGGGCCACCCTTTAAACCCAATGTTCAATGGCATATACGCTTAGTAAACAATTTATCCTACGCCAGTAATTTTACTTATTTTACCAAACTTTTCAAAAACTGTCGCCTGGAGAAAGGAACGATGGATGTGGCGTCCCCTTTGTTATGTGGATGTAGAAGACATTTAGTACATTCTACATCGCGCTAACGACAGCGACGCCCAGAATGTTAATTTCTACAAGTAGGTATACAACTTCCACCGAACTCTCAGGCATAATTGTCTGGAAAGAGTACAGTCACCGGCATAAATATGTGATGATTTCTATACCTTCTCACATTAACATCTTGTTTGAAATGTCATACGAAATTGTCAAACGATTAAATGCGTCAAGGTAAAGAAATCATCACTTGTTTATGCCGGTGATTGTACTGTCTACCTGGTACAGTCACCGTCAATAACATCACACAAAAAGAAATTCGCACAAAAAAAAATATCTGACACGATCTTATTTCAAGAGCCACAAGAGCGTGTCAAATGTTTATGCAGCTTTATTTTTGTGCGATGTTAGTGCCTGTGACTGTACCATTCAACCACAGTACATAATAAAGAGTATTATCGTACAGCATAACCACTCCCGCTCTCGGTTACCACTTACCTCACAGTCAAAAACGCGACCAGTCGACCTGTCATATCTCACTTATACAAACATGGTAGGCGTTTACCTACATGAGCTTAGTAGGTATGTGTTGTGCGTAGGAACGCGCCTCTTTCATATATTTGATCGCCATTGACCGAGGTGTTCTTTTTTTTAAATTATTAATGGGCTTACTCTTGGCCACAGACTAGCCAAAGGCAAAGACGAGGCCTATTACGATGGAGTGAGCTCGCCCAGGAGATGCCTGTTCACTCTTGATTTTAAGGTTTCCGGGTTATATGAGCTCCGAAATATAGCCGCCGGTAAGAAAAGAAGAAGCAAAGCGCTTTGTGCGTGTGCCTCTAGGAACACTTTACATTGCCACAAGAAAATGAGAACGTGAAATAGCTGATTCAGCCTATGAGAATAGCCCCCCGGTAACAGAGCACAACTAATTGCGCCACATATGTCACTCATGGCCTGAAACATTTATGGCACTCGCTAGTGAGTGACGGGCTTCTGCGATCTTGTGAAAGTATGCTGAGGGAGTGTCGACTTCATTGCTAATGTGTGTGCTATATGTATTTTCACTTAAATATAGGACAGTAAAAATGAAGGTAGGTGTAGTAATAATTTGAAAAATTGGGAACTAAACTATACAGGCTCGGTAAAACCTATTTTGTCCGTTTGGTGTTGCAACTCTATATAGGTCCGTGGGATCCCTACGCGCTTAACGTCTGGTGAACAAAGAGATGGCGACTTCTTCGCAAAACGTATCAGCATTGTGAAACAGCGAGGTAACGTCACCATCACAACATTCCTGGTATAACTATTAAGTTGCACCTATGGTTAATATTATTTTCTACATGTATGTAAATGGGTTCATACAAAATAAATGGATTTTCCAAAGCATTATTTCCATTGCAAGAAAGAAAGAGCAGTTTATAACAAAAAGGTATTTATGGATATTAAACATTTTGGACAATTTAAGTGTTATCTAAACTAGGTACTGAAATATTAACGGCTACAAAATCCTCTACTAAGCATAATTCGATAGTAGCTAGCCATACTCGTACACGTACGGATCTGCCCGGCGGGCATATCCGTCCGTGTGCGGCAAGAAATAGACACGGATTTGCCCGCCACGGTACCCCCGTCCGCTGTCCGTGCTCAAAACCAACGGATCGTGCACGGGCCGGGCAGATCCGTCGGCTCGGCTGCCCGCGCGTGTGTGTGTAGCGCGGATGTGCCCACCGGATCGCACCTTAGCAAGAATATGTGCGCCTTGGATTTGTCCGCTGGGCAAGCCGCGGATCAGATCCAAGCCTTGCGCGGCGGACCAATCCGTACGTGTATGGCTAATCGCGGATCAGATCCGAAGCTTGCCCGGCAGACAAATCCGTGTATGTACGTGTATGGCTAGCTTACACTTGGGCTACTTTAATTTATATTAAATCATCAAATGATACCGACTAAGCCACCAATTTAGACATAATCTAAAGGCGGTATTTTATTAAGTTATCTAAAATCATTATTTTTAAAATCGGGACTTAATCGCGTATAACTACATATTAAACTGACCTCCAACGTTTCAAGGACGGCGTTGTCCCCGTGGTCTCGGAGAAGACTGGCTTGAAATGACATCAACACCTTCTGACAGCCGCGCGAGTTTTTCGAACTACCCGCACTTGGTTTTGATTATCAACTTGAACTGTTTGCGCACTAGGGATGTTACTCTGTCGACATACAAAATGTCGAAATAATGATGTGTAATAATCGTGAAAGTTTAAATCAGTGTTATCTAAAATCTTCAGTAATCTCCTCAGATTAAAAGTAGCCCAAAATAATTAAGTTCAAAATAATCATTATTTCGATGCCTAAAGGGTCTGAAGAGATTACTTTAAAACCTTATTGCGAAAAGATATTCTAGATTTATTTTTTGTAGTTATATTTGAGTAGGAAAAACATAAAATTTACCTACCTTAGAAAAAATATTTTTGATCATAATTCTCGCGAAAATGCTCAATAAGCCGTCTAGCCGGTCTAGCTAAATTTGGACTCTCGTCCGCAAGCCCATGCTTGAAGTCGCGCTTATTCGTAGGTACTCGTACGCGAGAACGCATGTTGTGCCGCTAAATATAAAAATCATGGAACACACGAAACAAACGGAATTATTTTAGACAGTATTTTTGTGGTGACGGGTTAAGAATTTCACCACCCCCTTTCTTCCCGTGGGTGTCGTAGAAGTCCACTGTGGGATATGGGTTAATTGTGGCGTAGGCGAAAGGCTGGTAACTGCAATGTCACAATTTGGATTTGTTTCAACCCCTTTTTGCCAAAAGTGGCACGTAAACTTAGTAGTTCATGTGCTCTGCGTACCCTTTATATGTATGTTTGGTTTTATTGGATTTTCAAAGTCACACTACTAATTATGAACTGAAACAGATAAACAAAGAAGAAGAAAAGATCAACGGTGGCCGTACCGATAATCGCGGCCAACGCCATTATTAGACTGGGGGGCTGGCTAGCGACCAGGTGGTCTGGCAGTAATGGCGATAGACGCGGGCGAGGACAAGGGTTCGATTCCCGGCGTGGCCACCGGTAGTCTTGGTATTTAACCCCCGACGCAAAAACGACGGGGTTTTATAAGTTTGACATGTCTGTCTGTTTGTCTACATGTCTGTCTGTCAGTCTGACTGTCTATCTCCCGAACTGATGAATCGATTTAGGTTTAGTTTTCTTTGTTTGTAAGCTGAATTAGTTCTTAGTCAGGTTTTATGAAAATCGGTCCACTATTTTGTTAGGTTATATATTTCTTTAGTGTATGATATTTATATCAGTAAATATAAATTACTTACTAAATGAATGCTGTTTAACTATTGACAGAAACAGCGCTGTGAAAACATTATGTTCACAAAATTACAACAAAATACCAAATTGCAATCTTTAATTACAAACATAACCGTTAGGTGTGTAAACCGCAATATCATTGTGCAATTACGTACACCCCGCAATTTAGTTACGCTGCCAGCTAACCACCAGTCAACCCTACGCACTGGTAATAGATCACATTATAGTAAATGAGAATTATTCAAACAATCTTGGGTGTACCGTACGGAAATTGGTCATAAAGTGCAAATCTGTATTAGCTTAGGGACCTTGCTACGGTTTATAATTAACTTTCGTTTATTTATATGAAGAGTTTGTTTTTATCAATGAAATTAAATTACTTAATAATTCACGGTTGAACGAGATTGTCTTATGAATAATAATTGTGTAATTTCTCGCTCAAAATATTGATGAAAAGGAAAACCTTGGTTACGAAGCTCTTAATGTGAGATATCTGGTCCGGAAAGATTGACCCTCAATGTTTAGGGTTCCGTACCAAAAAAGGGTAAACTGGACCCTATTTACTAAGCTTCTGTCGCCATCAAGCTGTATCTCATGAACCGTGATAGTTAAGTTCTTTATATCATCTTATAGATGATTCATTTCTTTCGCCCATAACAACAAACACTGATAAAACCAGAATCAAATAAATATCTAATTGAGGTATGGGACTACGGGACATGATTTTTTTTCCGTTTTTGTAGATAGCGCCATGGCGGTACGGAACCCTTCGTGCGCGAGTCCGACTCGCCTTAGCCCGATTTTTATCACACATTTCCCATAATGCCATATTTACATTTTTCTTTTGCATATTCGTATAAAAGGCATTCCGCTGTGTGCCTGGTTTCTGGAAAATAAACTGAGAAATTTTGTGTTCCAATTTTGCCACACCAATTTCGCACACGTCGGTGCACAAATTTGCCTCAAATAAGTGTCCTGCGCGGTTATCGAATATGCCAGGCTAGATACAAATGTGCTACGAATACTTTGCATATGAAAATTTGGGTTATAGAATTTGCTTTATAAAATGAGGTGTTTGTGCTAAATGCTAATGTTTATCCACGTGCTGTTTTAGTCTACATTAAGGAATAACAAATAATTTATCTACCTATTTAATACGGAATATCATTTTTAGGGTTCCGTAGTCAACTAGGAACCCTTATAGTTTCGCCATGTCTGTCTGTCCGTCCGTCCGTCCGTCCGCGGATAATCTCAGTAACCGTAAGCACTAGAAATCTGAAATTTGGTACCAATATGAATATCAATCACGCCAACAAAGTGCAAAAATAAAAAATGGAAAAAAATGTTTTATTAGGGTACCCCCCCTACATGTAAAGTGGGGGCTGATATTTTTTTTCATTCCAACCCCAACGTGTGATATATTGTTGGATAGGTATTTAAAAATGAATAAGGGTTTACTAAGATCGTTTTTTGATAATATTAATGTAGCGGTAACTCGCTACCCGCTTCGCTCCGCTCATGACACTTAGACCGCCGGCTGGGCGCGCAGTCACAAAGCAGCGGCGCATACGTCACACGCCCCGCGCGCCGCGCGCATCACCCGCCGTCGCCACGGGGGCCGGATCGACGGGCCCCGCCACTTGCTCTCGGACCGCGTTCATATGCACCCGCGCGCTTGGTTTATATAGCTGCCGCTTACGCAAAAATCCAAATTGTAACATTTAGTATATTTTATTTAGAAATTTTAATATAGTTTGAAGTTAACGTTGCTTTGCTTATTTATCGCTTCAACGACATCGTTCCTGCTTCGCAACAAAGGCTACGTGTAGTGACCTACCCGGTTTCTACAAATTGGTGACCCGAGACAAAGGAAGTGGACAGATTCGCCATCGGCAAGATCAACCTTTCGGACATGGCTAACGGATCGGAAACTGAGCAAAATACAGGCAGTGGTGCAGGCGGTTCAGGTATTCGAGCGACGGTTGGCAACGATGACGATGCAGGTACGGTACATTTGGGTGGTGGTCCAAGTGATGTGTTCCGGGTGGGTATGCGTGTCCCACCGTTTTATCCAAACGAGCCAGAGATTTGGTTCGCGCAATTGGAAAGTCAATTCTGTCTATCCGGCATCACTGTGGACGAGACTAAATACCATTTTGTGTGCGGGCAGCTCGATCCTGAGTACGCGGTCAAGGTCAAGGACATTCTTCGCAGTCCCCCAGCTACTGGCAAGTATGCTAAATTAAAGAGCGAGCTCATTCAACGGATTTCTGTCTCGCGGGAGAAGAAAACCCTACAGCTACTCCAGCATGAGGAGATTGGGGACAGGAAGCCCACCGAGTTTCTGAGGCACCTTACAGATTTAGCTGGACCGAACATACCACAGGAATTTATTCGGACTATTTGGACCAGTAGATTACCACCTAATGTACAGACCGTTGTTGCATTTCAGCCTACCTTGGACCTTGACACGTTGGCGGGCCTGGCAGACAAGGTCGTCGACGTAGCGCAGCCGTCCTACAGGGTTGCCAGCACCTCTGCGATCGCGCCAGGTACTGCTTTGGAACAGCGCGTAGAGGAATTGACACGGCAAGTAGAACGTCTCCTTAAAATTCAAGGTCAAGGGCCTGGCTCATTCAATCGTCGCAGACTAGGGAATGCTCCCGGGAATTCCCGGTATCGAAAGTACCGGGAAATCCCGGGATTTTTGAACTCTTTGGGTACCGGTACTGATGTTATAAAATCCCGGTTCTTCGGTACTTTTCGGTACTGAAAAATGGACAAAGATTACAAACTAAAACGCAATTAATCACTTCAAAAATTTGAACGTAAACGACGGAATATCCATTTAATGCTGTAAAAATGTAATGAAAATAGTTTCAAACGCGTTAGACTCGTCCCGCTCGGTATTCATCGGCTATGATGATCGGGACCTCGGCGTCGGTTATATTTAGAGGGTAAACCAAACTAACTTTGCTAATGTTAGAATGATTTCTTGCACATGTCGTCCAGGTTTTTGAAAGTATGCTTAGAACGCAGTCTGGTATACTACCTCTATAATTTTGGTCCTAATAGGCGATCGGAATAAAATTCTAACAATAGCCACCAAATTCTACAAAACGCTTTACTTCGAATCTCCCACACACCCACAGCCTGTGCCTGATTTAGAAGAAAGCTTCAAAGCTATTCCGCCAGTTACGGAACACGAAGTACATACGGCTCTTCAAAAATGAAGTACGGGAAAAGCCCTGGCGAGGATAGAATCACCACCGAGGTACTGAAAGTAGGAGAACATACTTTGATCCCGTATATCACCAAACTGTTTAATACTATATAACCACTCAAACTTTTCCACAAAAAATGTGCCACTCCAACATCATTCATTCATAGAAGACCGTATCTCGGGAACACTCGATCGGCACCAACCGCCCGAACAGGCTGGATTCTACCCAGGCCTCTCCACCACCGACCACCTACTTACAAGCCCTTAATCAAATTACCGAAAAATGCCAAGAATACAAAATCCCAGTTTACATCGCATTTGTCGATTACCTAAAGCTTTCGACAGTCTTCATCACAATTCTATTTCCACAGCTTTACACAATCAAGATATAGATCCCAGTTACATTCAGCTCATAACCACCATTTATCAAAATAGTACAGCCGCTATAAAACTACAGACCTCAGGTCCCTCATTTTCTATTCAAAAAGGAGTCAAGCAAGGAAATCCGTTCAAAACTATTTACCAGCACACTTGAACAAGTCTTCCAGAAGCTTATGTCGAGTTGGAGAGATCGGGGCCTTATCGTCGGGAATAGAAGGCTAATCTTCGATTTGCCGAAAGACGGACTGAAAACGCCTGGAGAATCTATTGGTCCATGAAACATCTCATGAAAGTCGATTTGCCACTGTCACTTAAGCGAAAACTCATGGACATGGGACACCACGCTGCGCTCCAAAACAAAAATAGTCGACGTAGTTCGGAAAGCGGCAAAGCTGAAGTGGGACTGGGCCGATCATGTCTGATCGACGACTTCCATTTTATGTTTTATTCGTAATTTTACAACAAATGTACTAGTAAACCCTCAGTACCGAAAAGTACCGAAAAACCGGGATTTCCCGGTTCTTTCCCAGTACCGGAAATCTCAGTCCCGGTTCTGGGACTGGTACCGGTTCTGCATTCCCTATCGCAGACGCTCTCGATCACATTCAAGGTCAAGAGGCCGATCCCGCTCCAGGCAGCGTCCCGAAGGCCATCCACACTGCTGGTATCATTTCACTTTTGGCGAGAAGGCGAAGACGTGCAAGCAGCCATGCAGCTACCATTCGGGAAACGCCCAGGGCGGCCACTAGTAGCGGCGAGCGACTGCCCATCAACAACAACCCGCCGCCTGTTCATCACTGACCGTTCGACGAAGGTGCAATACCTCATAGACACGGGTTCCGACCTGTGTGTATTTCCAAGGTCAGCTGTCCGGGGGGCATGTCCGAGAACGAAGTACCTCCTATTTGCTGCCAACGGCACAGAGATCGCTACTTTTGGGATCCTAAACCTACATTTAGATTTTGGTCTCCGGCGAGCATTCGAGTGGCGCTTTACGGTGGCTGACGTCTCAAAACCCATCATCGGCGTCGACTTTTTAGGATTTTACAACCTTCTTGTCGATGTCCGAAACCAGCGCCTGGTAGACGCTACTACCCTCCTCACGAGTCCAGCTACGGTTCCTGCCAGCAGCGAGGAAATATATTCCATACATATGATGGCCTTGGAAGGTACGAGTACGCCTTTCCGCGAGTTACTTCGTGAGTATCCAGACATTACCCGTCCAGCTGGTAAGCCGGGCACTCCAAAACATGGCACAGAGCACCACATCAGGACCACTTCAGGACCACCGGTCTCCGGCCGTCCGCGTCGCCTCGATCCAGAGAGACTGGCTATAGCAAAAAAGGAGTTTGAGGATATGGTCCGACACGGTACTGCTCGCAGATCAGAGAGTGCATGGTCCTCTCCACTACATTTGGCACGCAAAAAGAATGATGGCTGGAGACCGTGTGGAGACTACAGGGCTCTCAACGCACGAACCATACCTGATTGCTATCCGGTGCCGCACATACAAGACTTCGCTTACCAGCTGGCAGGTAAGAAGATCTTTAGTACCATAGACTTGGTTAAGGCGTACAATCAAATACCAGTTTTTGTCGACGATATACCGAAGACAGCTATCACCACGCCATTCGGATTGTTCGAGTTCCCATACATGACCTTTGGCCTCAGAAATGCAGCTCAGACATTCCAACGCTTTCTTGATGAGGTGCTCAGGGGACTCGACTTCTGCTTTGGATACATCGACGACATAATCATCTACTCAGAGTCGGAAGCTCAGCATCAGCAGCATCTCCGCCAGCTGTTCGGGCGGTTGCAGGACTACGGAATGCTGATAAACACAGCAAAGTGCGTCTTCGGTCAATCCAAGGTCACCTTCCTAGGGCACGCGGTATCCGCGCACGGCATCAGCCCTTTAGAGGATAAGGTGCAAGCCATCCAGGAATTTCCGGTACCTAAGGACACGAAGGAGTTAAGGAGGTTCCTGGGTATGATGAATTTTTACCGTCGTTTTGTCCCTGGTGCTGCAGCCTTACAAGCTCCTCTCCATTCACTACTTGGCGGTGAACAAACGAAGGGCTCCAGGCCAATCGAGCTGAATGCAGAGCAAATGGAGGCGTTTGAAACCTGTAAGTACTGGCACAAGCAGCACTTCTAGCGCATCCAGATTCCAAGGCCGAGCTCGCGATTCAGACAGATGCATCGGACGTGGCGATTGGCGCTGTACTTCAACAACTTAGAGATGGCATATGGGAGCCATTAGCTTTCTTTTCGCGGAAGCTGAATGCAGCACAACGAAAGTACAGCCCGTACGACAGAGAGCTACTTGCAATTTACGAGGCAATTCGGTACTTTAGGTACATGGTGGAAGCACGTACTTTCAGAATCTATACTGACCACAAGCCACTTACATACGCATTCAGCACACGCAGGGACAACTGCTCACCACGTCAGTAAGTATAGGTATCTGGATTACATTTCCCAATTCACCACTGACGTCAGGTTCATAGCCGGCAGGGACAACGCAGTGGCAGACACTCTGTCACGAATTGAAGAACTTGCCTTTGCCCCTTTTGATTACCAGTCTTTAGCCCGCGACCAGGATGCACACACGGAGTTGCAGGACCTACTCAGAGATGGTTCTTCGCTAGATCTTCAGAAGGTAACAACTCCGCACTCCAACGTACCAGTCTACTGCGACGTGTCGACTCCAGAGCCTAGACCATACATCACGCCAGCGTATCGGCGTCAGGTATTCAGCGCTCTCCACAATCTTAGCCATCCTGGTGTTAAAGGCTCGGTACGGTTGGTCACACACAGATATGTATGGCCTGGCGTGAGGCAAGACTGTCGACAATGGGCAAGGGAGTGTGTACACTGTCAGCGTTGCAAAATAATGAAGCATACTTCCTCACCAATCGGACAATTCAAGCCACCTCAAGCCCGTTTTCGACATGTCCATATTGACATTGTCGGTCCCTTACCCCCATCTCATGATTTCAGGTACTGCCTCACAGCCGTCGACCGCTTCACACGATGGCCTGAGGCGTACCCGTTGAAGGACATCACGGCGGAGACCTGTGCAGCCGCATTCCTGGCTGGCTGGGTTGCCCGCTTCGGTTGCCCTGAGCGCATCACAACGGACCGCGGCCGCCAGTTCGAGTCGCGCATGTTCCAGTCCTTGGCAAGTCTGATGGGCACCGAGCATCACACCACGACCGCATATCATCCAGCAGCTAATGGGTTAGTGGAACGTCTCCATCGCCAGCTTAAGACCGCCATCACGTGCTACGCGTCACCATCATGGACTGAGGTGTTGCCATTAGTACTACTTGGGATCAGAAGCGCCTGGAAAGAGGATATCCAGGCGTCTGCAGCCGAACTGGTCTATGGCGAGCCACTCCGCTTGCCTGGGCAGTTCCTGACTTCATCGCCAGACCAGGTGGTTAACTACGAGGACTATGCCAGCCGGCTTGGTGCTCATATGGCAAAGCTAGTTCCCCAGCCGACGTCTCGCCATGGAACCCGACCATTCTACATTCCCAAAGACCTCAACACCGCCACGCACGTTTTCCTACGACAGGGTCCAGCAAGAAGACCTCTTCAAGCGGCATACCTAGGGCCTTATAGAGTTGTGAGAAGAGGGCCTAAAACATACGTCCTGCAGGTGCAGGGTAAAGAAGTTACCGTTACCATAGATCGCCTAAAACCGGCTTATATGGCGAAGGAAGAGCAAACAGCACCTACAGATGTTCCAGATGATGGCAGAACCATCGAGCACGATACCGAGAGAAGAACGAAGAGCGGGCGAACAGTCAGGTTCCCGGATTACTATCGCCCGTAGTCACGGTCTCAGCGGGGGAGTACTTGTAGCGGTAACTCGCTACCCGCTTCGCTCCGCTCATGACACTTAGACCGCCGGCTGGGCGCGCAGTCACAAAGCAGCGGCGCATACGTCACACGCCCCGCGCGCCGCGCGCATCACCCGCCGTCGCCACGGGGGCCGGATCGACGGGCCCCGCCACTTGCTCTCGGACCGCGTTCATATGCACCCGCGCGCTTGGTTTATATAGCTGCCGCTTACGCAAAAATCCAAATTGTAACATTTAGTATATTTTATTTAGAAATTTTAATATAGTTTGAAGTTAACGTTGCTTTGCTTATTTATCGCTTCAACGACATCGTTCCTGCTTCGCAACAAAGGCTACGTGTAGTGACCTACCCGGTTTCTACATTAATATTTTCGGAAATAATCGCTCCTAAAGAAAAAAAAAGTGCGTCCCCCCCCTCAAACTTTTGAACCATATGTTTAAAAAATATGAAAAAAATCACAAAAGTAGAACTTTATAAAGACTTTCTAGGAAAATTATTTTGAACTTGATAGGTTCAGTAGTTTTTGAGAAAAATACGGAAAACTACGGAACCCTACACTGAGCGTGGCCTGACACGCTCTTGGCCGGTTTTATTATATTAGGTACTCGCTTTCGCTCGGCGTCGCTCGCGTTAAATTAGAAAATTGCGGAATGCTCCATACATACTTCCACTTCCCGTTTTAGGGAAGTGGGGGGTTAGAAAAACAAGCCTTAATCACTTTCCATCCCTTCAATTCTATTCGTCGCTCCGTAAAAAAGGTTGTCGACAAGTGCGACGAAGTAAGTATATATTAAAGTTTTGTCAAGTGGTCGAAAACTAGAGCTGTATGTAAACTAGCACTATGATCCTTTTATTTGAAAACATAATTGAAAACATTCTTCAAATCTTATTACATACATACATACAATCACGCCTGTGTCCCATGAAGGGGTAGGCAGAGCACGTGAAACTACTCAGGTTTCAGTGCCACTCTTGGCATATAAGGGGTTGAAAGAAAACGGAACTGTGACATTGCAGTGACAGGTTGCCAGCCTCTCGCCTACGCCACAATTTAACCCATAGATATCCCACAGTCGCCTCTAAAAAATCTTATTATTGCTTTTAATACAACATTACTAATTGTTGTGTTGTTGTCGGTGTGCGGGGAGGTTCCCGCGGCACCACGCGCTTAATGATATCGTGCGGAGGGCGTTGGTGTCTGCGAATGTCCCTTGCGTGCTGGAGCCTCCTGGTCTCTGTCGCTCTGATGGGAAAAGACCAGATGGGTTGACGTTGGTTCCTTGGGAGAGGGGAAGGTGTTTAATTTGGGACACAACGTGTGTCAACACTTTCGCGACTTCGCATATAGGCCGTACCGCGAGAGTGGCACGGGCGGCGGCTGAGTTAGCTGCAGCTCGCAAGCGGGAGAAGTACGCGGTCCTTGCGAACTATTTGTTTATCCCGCTTGCAGTGGAGACTACCGGTTGCTGGTGTGCGGAGGCCAAAGTGTTTTTCGGGGAGGTGGGAAGACGCTTGAGGGAGAGGGGTTTGGATCCTCGCTCTGGGACCTTCCTGATGCAAAGGTTATCCATCGCGGTTCAACGCGGTAATGCGGCAAGCGTTATGGGTACTTTTGCATCGGGAAGCTCACGGGGGGGCTTGGTAGGTTAGGTTTTTATTTCTGTGTGTGTATTGTTAGGTTAGATCTAGATTTTAAGTTTATGCATGTTAATTTAAGATTATTGTAATTATTTATTTACTGATAATTATGATATTATTAATAAAAAGATTATTGAGTAATAATGTAAAATGTAGGTAATCGAATGTTATTATTGATAAGATCGCTCTAGTGAACTAAAATTTCAAAATTGTAAAATCATTTTACATATCTTATAGATCACCACTATTCTAGAAAAGTAAATGAGTAAACTTGAGTAAAGTATCCAAAGTGTGTGGATATATTTGTTTGTCCATCTTTCACGCCAAAACGGAGCGTTGAATCGACGTACTTTTTTAGGTGGAGATAGTTGAAGGGATGGAGAGTGACATAGGCTACTTTTTGTCTCTTTCTAACTCGAGAGAAGCCGCGGGCAAAACCTAGTATTTTATAAATAAGAAACCCATCTAAGTGAACGTTAGATTTATATCTGCCTGTAAACACCAACCTATTAATCCTACTATCGCATGTTATGTTTTAAACGAATATCAGTTACTTGCTTACAGAATCCTGTATGTTCCAATTTTATGTCATTGCATAAGTTACTTTATTATTGTATGTTAAAGTTCATGTCGCTTTATAAATGTATAGAGACATATGAGGACAAGTAGGTACAGGGTACCTAGCCAACGTCATAATAGCTTACGCTTAGTAATCGTATCGTAGCTAGCTTTCCCTCACTCTACTTCAGCGCAACAGAGCCTGCGTTTGGACATACCTCGGACAATGGCGATCAAATAAATGAAAGAGGTGCGTTCCTAACACACAATCTAACCCTTAAATGCATGGTGATGTATATATGCATCACATATTTGATGGCCTGTAGCTCAATATGCAGATATCCAAAATCACATTTATGGCTTAATTATTATTCAGTATTTATTATTGTTTAATAAATCATTAAATAATATTATGATTTACTATTTATTATTTAAGGATAAAAATGAAATGGCAGAAAAGTGTGAAAAAACAGGATGATGGCAATTTTTAGTATGTGATTTAGGCAGATTTTTCGGAGCTAGTAACTAGTTTATGTTTAAACATCTTATCATCGGGGTTTCACAAATACCTTTCTAATAATAGTCAAATTTTACAAATTAAACTTACCAATAATTATATATTTATATAAATAAGTTTTGGCCTATTTAACTTCTAATACTGATTTAGTATTAAAAACGGTGTTACATATTTTTTTTATTATATTTTCCCAGAGTCAGAAGACCATTGTTTATCACATATATTAATATCTCGTTAAAAGAAAAATTCATACATTTAAGGGCTAAGCTCGTGTAGGTGAACGTGTACCATGCTTGTATCACTGATATATGACGTCGACTGGTCGCGTTTTTGGCAGACTGTAACAGTATGGTAACCGAAAGCGGGTGGGCGGCACTTTCAGCGGGGACAGGCCTACACGCGTCACTCGTTCGCGGTCGCTCGTTAAGTACCTACCTACCCGCTAGCAGTTGCCTCGAGGTAACAAGTGGCCTAGGGCGCTAGGGCGCCACGCGTCCGCCTGTGTAGTCGCGTGGCACACTACTACACTATTCTTCTGAGTTTTACGAAGTAACTTATTAGTATTAGTTAAATAAAGCGTAGGCGTTTGTCGTTTTGCGGGCAATTTAAGGATCTGTTACGTTAGTAACGTATTAATAATCTGTGGCGGGGAGCGGAAGTGGCCATACTGTACGATAGACTGTAGATTTATTATTGTTTCAATTTACGTAATACAAAATTAGTGATTCCGGCTCTATTAATAACGACCTTCAAATCTTCAAGAAAAGAGCGTACACCCATCTTAAAGGCCGGCAACGCATCTCCAACACCTCTGGTTTTTCGGGTGTCCATGGGCGGCAGTGATCGCTTACCATCAGGCGACCTGTCTGCTCGTTTGCCTCCTATCTCATAAAAAAAGAATATACTTATAATGCACGTATTCATGTCTTAAAATTCTACGTAATTAAATGTTGCTAATATTCTAACAAAATAAATAAATCCAATTCTCGGAGTGCTCATTGTGACGTCATGGCATGTCTTGCTATACATCAGTTGTAGGTGTCTTATCAGTTATCAAGGTGTTAATTATTGTGACAGGTAACATGTCAGAATGCATTTTATTTATAAAATGTCAGACTGCATAAACAAAAAGGTGAGTTTATAATACAAAACTAGTTTCGAACTATTTTCTCTTAACAACCGAGGTAGGGTAACCATGTTGTGACCAAAATAATAAGACTTGGGAAAACAATATTTTTATTTCAAATACGGAATACACATTAAATTAAAGATAATCACACATACATATCAGTCTTAACTTCTAAAATTTCCCTTACAAACTAAACTATCAAATAAAATCTCCCAAATCCGATCCCTGCGGAAGAGTACCCATAATGACGTTCACTGAAACACCCTGTAGTGTGGTTTCGATCGCAACGTAAACGATTGTCGCTGTGGCTAGGCCGGCTGCTACGGTATTTGGTGTAGGTGATAAATCATGGTGACGTCTCGGCAGACGACGCCGACATCGGTCGTTAGTTGCTATCGACTGCCGATAACAGGAAAAAACAGAGTGTGCTGGAGCCAAGCTGAGATTTTGGCCGGTATAAAATGTTATTTACACGTATGAAATCTAATTTTATGAAAAAGATTTTTACATTTACTATTAGGTACACCCCGCGTATTTCGTACCTCTTCTTAAATAAACCCTTTGTATTTATAATTACACTAGCTTTTGCCCGCGGCTTCGCTTGGAAAGAGACAAAAAGTAGCCTATGTCACTCTCCATCCCTTTAACTATCTCCTCTTAAAAAAATCACGTCATATCGTCGCTCCGCTTTGCCGTGAAAGACAGACAAACAAATAGACACACACTTTCCCATTTATAATATTAGTATGGATAAAGTGACGAGTAGGTAAACAACGTAATAAATAAATTAATAAATAAATATCGGGGACACCTTACACGGGTCCATATTGGCTCATATAAAATTATTTGTTATAAAATTATTGTTTATACCGATTTGTGCTCCGAATGATCATTTCTCATAATTTTACTTAATTTAATTTTGTTTCATTATTATCAATAGTACTACTATCACTGTTCATAATAATCATTTAGTCGAAAATTTTTAATCATAAATTCTATACAAATATTTAATAACATGCATAGTTTTGTGTTTAAGAAAATCATTCATCATAAAATTATTTAAAAAGTTTTGGGGAAGTTCTATGAAAAACTTGTGCGATTTATAGAAGCGCGCTTGAAGCTTTTACAGTGACATATACAATTTACATTAAAAATTCGTTTCTGGTTCGCTCACGGTCAACCTGTTACGCTCCTCCTCGCTACGCTCGTCGTAGCACCTAACTGCACGGGAAGCATGGTCGCGCGATAGACGATAAAATATCAGGCCGTCCCTATCGCACTTACAAATTTAATAGTGCGATAGGGACGGCCTGCTATTTTATCGTCTATCGTGCGACCATGCTTCCCGTGCTGGACTGTCACATGTGATGTCTGTTCTGTTGACAATAATATAACGATAAATTATATTACTCGCAATCGTTATGATCAATAAGTATATAAACATAAACATTAGTATAAAACGTATTTATGATGAATGATATTATGAACATAAGTCATTCGAAGTTACGATAGCTATTAACATAAAATTGTTATAAATAATGATCGTTATAATGTAAAATTGTATGAGAAACATTTTCGGACTACCAATCCATACTATCCATCCATACTATACTATACTATACTATACTATACTATACTATATACTATATACTATATACTATACTTACTATACTATAATACTATAATATTATAAATGCGAAAGTAACTCTGTCTGTCTGTCTGTCTGTCTGTCTGTCTGTCTGTCTGTCTGTCTGTCTGTTACGCTTTCCCGCTTAAACCACGCAACCGATTTTGATGAAATTTGGAACAGACAATCTTTAGACCCTGAGACAGAACATAGGCTACTTTTTATTTCGAAAAAAAGGGATGAAGGGGTTGAAAAAGAGGTTGAAAGTTTGTATGGGATTTCTTAATTTTAAAAGATAAAACCATGAAACTTTATATTTTAGCACTTGATAAGAAATCATTAAACATCTTGATAAGGTCGAACGCGATTAATTAACATTATTTTTACCTTTTTTCTTTTTTTTTGTGTGTGTCGTGCGGTGGGAAATAAACATTAACTAAAAGCGGGTAGATTATATTTATTTGTCTACCCCGAACATTTATATATATTAATATCGGGTAGTTTTGTGTTGTTTACATCTCCGGTGACATTTTACTGGGACGTCAGTCTTCCGCGACCACGGCCAGTGCAACCTGGCCGAAACGTTGGGAAAAAAGGTAAAAATAATGTTAATTAATCACGTTCAGCCTGTATGTGACTTTAAATATGTGTACAAAGCGCGAGAACTTAAAGTGTTATCTTGATAAGGGATAGGGATAGGGATAGGGATAGGGATAGCGATAGGGATAGCGATAGGGATAGGGATAGCGATAGGGATAGCGATAGCGATAGGGATACGGATACGGATAATATGGGTATCGTTAGAGGGATACGGATAATCGGTCGGCGGTCTCTTACAATCAATGTGCTCTAAGACGATCGTTGTTTGCTTGCTTGAAGATTACGTTTGCGATTGGTTTGCGATAAGTATAATCAAAATGTAAAAAATTGTAAGGGATAATAGAAAAAAGTACTTTTTACCCACCGATCATAGTGTCGAAATACGGGCTATTACGGATGTTTATAAAGGTTTCCCCAGCGTATATAGAATTACCTACGCTGTGGTCGATGTGTAATATTTCTACAATCATTGCAAGCAAAAGTATTATGTGCAATCGAAATAATCGCAGATAAATATACCTACAGAGAAACCTACGGATCCAAATGAAAATCTTAATGAATACTTTTATTACGCGGGCGAAGCCGCGGGTAAAAGCTAGTAATCTATATAACAATTTTATATGAACTTTGGCGCACCCCCTTACACAGATCAACTTAGCCCCAAACTAAGCTAAGCTCATATTTGTTGTAAATATCAAAATATAGTCCAATGTGCGACTCCTAGCGCCATCTATGCGCAACTTGTATTGTAACTGTTTTAAGTTGAATAAACCAGTCACTTGAATTCACTCGAACAGAACTCGTCGTTTTATTTTAGTATTATGAGTGCTAAGCGACGTTAAATAGATAAATACATACTTATATACATAGAAAACATCCATGACTCAGGAACATATATCTGTGCTCATCACACAAATAAATGACCTTACCGGGGTTCGAACCCAGGACCGCGGCTCAGCAGGCAGGGTCACTACCGACTGAGCCAGACCAGTTAAGTCAGTTGTAATTTGCGTAAATGGTTTTTTTTTTCAGTATTTTCATGCCTGCTTAGATATAATATATGCGTTAACTATGTGACTATTCATGAAACATTCTGTTTCATATATATCATATATCCTACAAGGATATTTTTCATGTAAAAAAAAGAGATATAGTCAAAATTGCTGTTACAAATATACAAAGGATTATACCTAATGTATTTGAAAGACAAAACCGTTTGAACGTAGCATATTTACACTTATGTACTTGGCTAAGAAAAGCGATAACGATCACACTGAATAAGTGCTATATCAAGTAACATCTTTGTAGTTTGGGCATTTTTGCGAAAAAAATTCAAAACTTTTTTGTTTAATAGGTAAATTTTATATTTTTCCTACTCAGAATCATGAGCCCTTTCCATCCTACTAGGCGGAATTAAATAAAGCGTACCAAATTTAATTTTTCCACTTTGTTACTTACTATTTTCAAACACTTTGTACAGCGGTTACAAAGTGGAAAGTGTGCAAAATAATAGAAAATTTTGGAACCATTTCTTTTTCTCTTGTTTTTTATCCTAGATCGAAATGGATCGTGATTCTGAGTAGGAAAAACATAAAATTTACCTACCTTAGAAAAAAAAGTTGTGATTGTTCTCGCGAAAATGCCAATTTTCTAAGAAAATACCTTTCTGTTCGTCTTCAGTAGCTTATAATAAAACAATATTAAACTATTGGTACTAAATCCCGAAGGATTAAAAGGTGATTGGCTGCTTTGATTGATCACCAAATACCTGTCTGTTGCAGACACGAAGGACAATTATGTTGCAAATTTTGACAGGTTTGTGATTAAGATGTATTAAAATTACTAAGTAAAATTGTGGTTTGTATTTGTGTTGAAGCATATATTGATATACTTAAATCCGAAAAAGCGTGTAAGTAAAACCTCTTGATGTTGCAGGCGCCTTTAGGCTAAGATCGCCTAACGTCATATGTGTACGATGCGAATTTATCAGGCTTTTATTTATTACTAGCTTTCGCAAGCGGCTTCGCTCGCGTTAGAGAGAGACAGAAAGTAGCCTATGTCATTCTCCATCTCTTCAACTATCTCCATTTAAAAAATCACGTCAATTCGTCGTTCCATTTTACCATGAAAGACGGACAAAGAAACAGACACACACACACTTTCCCGTATGGATATACAGTTTTGTTTGACTTCAAATTTTCACAGTAACGAAAGCTTTTACTTGTCGTCTGTCGTAAAACTAATTACGAAAAAGTCTGTGTTTATTTCGACTAAAAAGCAAATACACAAAACAGACTAAATTATAAAATTTAATTTACTTTACGGCGACAAAACACTTACAACTCACCTTCAGAATAAAGTACAAAGTTAAGAAGCCCTTAACGACTTTACGAGGGAGACAGTCTAATTACTAAAGTTGCCTTACAAGCTAAATAAAGCAGGCTACAGGCTGTAATATGCCTTAATATCAGGGTGAGCAGCCAAATATACAAACGCTTACTATAATATCGCTATCGTAGCTAGCTTTCTCTATCGCTCTTCCGTATTAACGCGAGCTAGACTGCTTTTCGATCGGCGTCTAGCGTCAATGATTGACATTTCGGCTAGACCGGCAGTTCCGAGTATGAAACCCCAAACTTGGTGAGAATACATAAAACTCGGATCAATATTTCAAATGTTTTTGCAAGTTATATCGTAAAGAAACAGTTGAGTGCGCTTTTCCTCACTTGGCGGGTAGTCCTTCAAAGTTAAGGATAATTCTCGAGTTTGCCCCAATTTTATGGAAAGGTATGCGGAGGTGTGCGGGCAGGTAAATAGGTAGCTAACGATATTGTCTTTATGAATCAATTGATGGCAGATAAACACTGAATTAAACTTATACTTACTTAACCCGTGGAGCGTCCTATAGACACATGGTGTCCATAAATTATCACTGTGTCCATTTCAGACGATGAAAATAACTACATAAGTTTTTTTTGCAAAAATTTCATTTTTGGCACAAGATTTTATCACCGACTGTACCTTTCTTTCAACAGTCTTCTACTGCTTTTCGAAACGTTTCTAAAAACATCTTACGTTCCTATGACCACCTTTCTGCTCCATCATCAGATCAGCAGCTTCATGATACCATAATATTGCATTGTCACGTGATTTACATATGTATGCAAAATTTCAGCTCAATCGGAAATCGGGAAAGGAATCAACTTTAGCTTCTACGTTTTGACCCAAACTAACATACAAACAAGGCAAGTAGAAATAAAAGCTATAAGTATACCTTATAGCTTAAAACTATAAGGATTACACCTAATACCTTTTAACAAACTGTATCAATTGCCTGGCAAGACCTCTTGAAAATTGACATCGTTACCTCTTGTGGCTATACTTAATCGTAAACGTCATCGTCAATTTTGAATAAAATGTGAATTTCTTCTATAGCTAAATTAATCATCATAGATAGCACAATTTGGGCAATTAAATGTTAAACTAGTAATTCTTATGTATAGGTATATTTTACTTTTCAGGGACAATGTAATGGAATCCCGAGGTCGCATTTGGAACACAGTCTTTTGTTCTTAACGGAAAATCAAAGAGCGTCAGAATAAAGGACCCTTTCAAGTCCGACAAATACCTGGCCCCTGCGTTCAGGCAATTACAGATTTCTTTGGAAAAGATTGTCATTTCCAGATTAATGGGCTGACGGAAGATCATAAGCAATAATGGGGCATTATTGTTGTGATCTTTTTACTGGTACTTAACCTAGAATAGTGTCAGGTAATGTGAGAATGAATGCGGGTTAAATCGGCGTAAATAGGTTGCCAGAAATATGATTTTTGTTGTACATATTATTATTATTTTTATTTGTTTTTCATTTCTCCTTTTTCAAGGGGGACGGTTGTTTATTATACGGGCCATAGCCAAGTATAATAAAACATTCGTAAGTATTATTGTGTGTCAGATATAGTAGAAGAGGTTAAAAATTTCCTGGTTATGCGGCATGTATTTAAAATGGTTGCTTTTTGCAGGGTTCCTATAACGTGAGTGGGGATATGAAGAATGTTTAGGCTATTGTTTAAGATTTTGGGGACTACCCCTGTTGTAGAAATTATTATGGGTACTATATGTACCGTATTCGCATGCCATTGTCGTCTGAGTTCTATGGCCAGGTCTTGATATTTCGTTAATTTGTCATTAGCTGTTGATTGAAGGTTATGTGTATTTGGGATGGCTATGTCAATAATGTATATCGTTTTATTACCTTTGTCAAATAATGTAATGTCGGGTCTGTTAAAGTGAATAGTTTTATCTGTAATAATTGTCCTGTCCCAGTAGATTTTGTATTGTCGGTTTTCGTGTACAACGGATGGTGTGTATTTATAATATGGTTCTTGTTTTTCAACAAATTTGTGTTTGTGGGCTAAATACTGATGAACTATTGCAGCAACTTGATCGTGGCGGTGTTTGTAATCGGTTTGAACTATTGCTTTACATGCACCTGTTATATGTTGGATGGTTTCGGGGGCACTATTGCAATGTCTACATAAGTCAGTCGGTCGGTCTGTCTTTTGTGATGTGTTTTCTATAATTTCGTGTGGCTATGACTTGATCCTGAATTGCTAGCATAAATGCTTCGGTTTCCGGGAAGAGTTCGCCTTTTTTTTTTAACCAAGTGTTTGATAGTTCTCTGTCCACGTGAGGTTGGCCAAGGTCGGCATGATGTCTACCGTGTAGTGACTTCTGAGCCCAGTCGAGTGTTTTTTGTTGTGGGCTTATAATTTGCTCATTACGCTGGATGTTCCTATCTTGTAAGTTAAGAGGTGTGTAGTGATCATCTATTTCAGTTATGTATCTGTGCAACGGTGATTCAGTTTTGTTATGAAAATACTGCCTAAGTGTAACTATTTGCTTGTTGTGCAGGTTGTTCAAGTCTATTAAACCCCTTCCTCCCTCTTGCCGTGACAGCGTCAATCTTTGGATGCAAGATTTTGGGTGATGTTTTCTATGTTTTGTTAAGCTTGTGTTAATTGTGCGCTGGAGTTTCTTCAAATCTGATTATGACCAGTTTATGACGCCAAATGAATAAGTTAAAACCGGTATTGCAAATGTGTTTATAGCTTTTATCGTATTACGGGAGTTTTTATTATTATTATTATTATTATTATTTATTAATCAGGCAGGCAGTTATAACAACTGATAGTTGCCTGTATCCAACTATTCTTTCTTAAGATGTGTTCTTTAAATTCGTTAAATTAGTTTTATCTAGTCGGTTCTAAAAACTGGTTGACATTTAGTGCTGAGATCACGTCTTCTGATAATTTGTTCCATGTAGTTATTGTTCTTACTTTTTTGCTAACTTGACTTTATGCCCTATGAAACATGACTAATTCCTTAATCTTTTTCGATAACATAAAATTGCAATTCGATACAAAATATCCAATGGGACACATAAATATATATTGGAACTCAACATAGCGGGAACTAACGAGCGCGGATTGCGAGCGGAATGCGCGCGGATTGCGAGCGGAACGCCAGCGTTCGTCCGGCGCACCGCTATCATTGCGCTCCGCTAACGCTACGCTATCAAAACGCTTTATGTGTGGCAGAGGCTTTACAGCATTGTTGCCATGTTTAAGCTATTTTTGGAAAGAAAAGAAGGGCAATCGATGGGTGGAAGTTCGTGAGAGGACAAGAACACTCGAAAGCCCTAATAAAACCGTTCAACAGCAGATATGCTAAAGAGCTCATAGGGCTCAAAAGACACAAAATCTGCGCGGTATCCAGAATATTGACTGGACACTGCAAGCTGAACAAACACATGTTCCAATTGGGGTTGAAACAAGAGGCGACATGCAGGTTCTGCCAGGAAACGGAGGAGACTGCAATGCACATCCTTTGTTCCTGCGGTCCACTAATGTCAAAGAGAAGTATCTACTTAGGGCGGCAGGTACTGCAACCCTATGAGGTACAAGACCTTACAGCCCAAAGAATCTGGAATTTCCTGGATTCAACGGGCATAAGTAAGGATATATAACCACAAAGGGCCGTCACAATAGATCTCTCTTGGTCGACGTGACACACAAAGGCCCACTATAACAAACAATAATAATAATAATATTTTTGGAATAAACGAGACTGTTACGAAGAAAAATTCACCTGTTACATAAATTTTGCTATATACTTTATGTCGCACAGATATATGTAAGCTTTGGATTTGTAGTACCTATCTTGATTTCTTGTTCACTTAGGGTAGTATTTGTCAACAAAAAAAGTGCTACTTAAAACGTCATTCATAATAGGTCACTCTAATGATTCATCAATATTCAATGACGCAAAATACCCCGAACAAGCACGTGCCCAAGCATCGGCATGCCTCATTAACCTGATCAGTCAAATATATGTACTAAGATTGACTTATACACTACTCCGTAAGGACGTGGCTTACGACCGAACATGGTGCGAGCAGCATAGCGGTCTTACTGACACGAATATTATCTAAGCGCGCAGTCTATGCGACAAATAGCGCGCGTCATGTGAATTCATCAACCAATCACGTTGTAGCGTTCCATAAACTCTCGTCAAACAAAATGTACAGTCGAATATATGGATTGCCTTATCCTTACATTCAAATATTTCTGTACTAATCGATTCCCCAGAAATTTCCGAAACAGCCATCTAATTCAGGGGACGCCTTATTTGAGCCCTGTCATTTTCCGCGGGGGCATTCTATGAATCCGACCGCTCAAATAGCGTATAAAGTTTGTGTTTACATACGGTTCTATACAAAAGATAGAGGTTAAAGAACGAATATGAAACGATTAAATCTATACATATTATAAAACAAAATCCCATGCCGTTTCTTTTTGTATTTTGGCGATAAATTAATGAAAACTCATGAACAGATTTTCAAGCACTTTTCTCCTCAATGATTCTTGAGTTCTTGCTACTAAGGTTACCAACGCTTTGGGACATAATGAAAGAAAATAATTAATTAATTGTTTTATATGCACAATAATATAACTTACTTAAATTTTGTAGGTATCTACAAAGCCGTTTCGAAAACAATTGAATATCGTTACAGTAAAATACTTTCAACCTGTGAAACATTGAGCTCGATTTGACCCAAACTTAGTTATCAGGACTTTGCCCTCGTGTTTGAAATTAAAGGGTCTGGTATTATATTGCAAACATAAGGATATTAAGAACAAATTAGGGTCAACTTGGAGTCCGTGTAATTTTATTTGTACAATCTGCGCGCTCGACAATTTATTGGAAGTAAACTTGTTATGGACTATCCTTATAAATACCCTGGCGCTTACGGGTATTTAGTATTCTCAAAATAAAGGGCCTGATTCGAAAATAATATGTCTTATTAGTCGTGATATGACTCTTTGATATAGATATATATTTGATATAGTTACTCTGTACATGGGAAATTAAATATAAATAACCAATAATAATTATAGATTAAAAAAAAACAGTTGATTTGAGAACCTCCTCCTTTTTTGAAGTCTGTTAATAAATAATTATCGAATATAATACAATTATAAATGTACCAAAATTATATAAATCCAGCTATTAGCTTTATGCTTTAAACATTAAGTGGTATAAAATGCGAATAATAATTGTAATTTATGAATTGTACCTGCACCTCCTAGTTGTAATTTAGTTTTAAGGAATACTTGCTGTGCCCTAACAGGGTTCATGTGTGAACCTTATTGTAACACCTGTTTTGTACCACATGATATGCAATAAATTATGAATTATTATTATGAATTAGATACCATTATGGGTCGGATTTATGTCGGTATGAAAAGTGGCGCTTTTTTAAACAAAATATGTTATTTTTTATACTGAAATGTCCTATCCACATTGCATCAAAAAATTTTGACACCAAAGTTCGACCATCGTTGAACCCTCTTAGAAAATTAATTTCGTGTTGAGATTTTCATAGTTGTGGCCATTTATTAACCCTTAAATGCATGACTTTGACAAATATTTATTCAAATTTGAACTTTGATGAGCTGTTAATAGAGTCAAAAATGCATGATAACACTATGCATAAGAGTGAAGGTTATACCTATATTACGTATATCATGAAAATATGAATTGTAAAGGCTGATTCTTTTTAAAAAGAAAAAAAAACTCAACGATAATATTTCGATTTGACTTATGCTTAGGAAATTGTAATCGGTGTCCAAGTTACACCCGTATTTTTTTTTTTTTAGTATAGATAGGTAGACGTTTGACCACGATCACACCTGATGGTAAGTGATGATGCGGTCTACGGTGGAGCACGCTTACCTATGAGATACCTATTTACTCTTGCTTTAAAGAGACCTGGATTGTACTCGTGCGGAAACACAGACTTAGGCAGGGCATTCCACTCCTTGGCGGTTCGCAAAAGAAATGTTGAAGCGAAACGCTTAGTGCGTATTTTTGGAATACTGACCATGAAGCGATTGCTTTATAAACGGCTTAGCAAACCAAAATTGCGGCTTCAAACATTACCTTCGTCAACGGGCGACGACATGCATATGTCAACCGATTGTTTCGCGCAAAATTGATTTCTGGCCCGAACGTCAGAATTTTCGACGATATTTTTTTCAGCTTTGGGCACATTGTTCGTAGAATACCTCCTGTAGACAGTACAATGTCGTAGCTGCTTTGTAGATATTTCGACGTGAAAGATACACTGGTTTTAAAATGTTATTATTTGACTCTGATTATTTAGAGTATTTAGACCTACTCTAAAATGCTAATTCAAGATTCAAGAAGAGTTCAGGGTACGTAACCGAATGGCACAAACGCTCACGAAACGCTCGTAGATATCTATCTCTATCGCTCTTGCGTATAGGCACGACAGAGCCAGACTACCTTTCGCGGCGTTTTGTTTTCGTTTCGCGTATCAGGCCCCGTAGCCGAATGGCATTTCTCCGACGCCAAACGAAAGCGATACGCCGCTGGCTCTGTCGCGCCAATACGCAAGCGCGATAGAGATAGATAATCTACTAGCGCTTCGTTTCGTGAGCGTTTCGTGAGCGATTGTGCCATTCGGTTAGCCACCCAGAAATGCCATTCTGCTACGGCACCTGATTAGCTGAACATACCTATACAAAATATAATGTGAAATGTGATTTCGAGGATTGTTCAGCTATGATTTCCAGTCAGCTTACACCCACTACCACATCGTGGGTGTAAAGTTATGAAAACTTTCCAAAAGATATTGAAAATTTCTTGGAAATGTCATGAAAGTTTCGGAATAAATAGAGGAAATTTAAATTTACGATTTTTTCCTATGTTGAATATTTCGCACTTTTGGAGGTTTTTTTTATCGGCACATCATTATCAGTGCGGCACGTGACTTGAGGGTTCACGTATTCTAATTATGTGTCGGGGTTGACTTCGATGATCGGCTACAATCTTCTACCGCACGTGTATACACCGTGTTTCACTTAACACTAAAAACCTGAAAACCGTTTGTTCAGAATCGAGAGTAGAATCGATTGAGCTATATCTTGATGGGGGTAGTATTTTTTGTTTTAATTTGTACTATTAGTTATTTTTTACGTGCCCATTATACAAATTCGCAATACAACATTGTGCATATCACATTGCTAGAGGTTGTATACCTTTTTCAGTATTTGGGGGTATTAATAATGGCTGTTTTTTTCTGCTACGAGTTTGACGTTGTTTGTCAGTTTAATTTTTATGTTTATCATAAGTCATAACAAATTGAACTTTTACCTAATAACCTTGTCATTTTGAATGTTGGGATTAAATTTGCTTACTGCGATTACCTGTCCAATTTGAAGTTTACAGTGACAAAGTTTTAAAGTGCTTTACAGTGACATAGCTGTCTATTGGTAAGGTTTTATGTCGTCGCGGTAACGTACACAAATAAATAGTTTTAGGGTTTCTGATGTTAGCTAGCAATTATTTTATTGAGAGTAGAGTTAAAAAACGAGTAGAGCAGTACAAAAAATTAAATATTTAATTTAAAAAAAAAACTAACCATCAGATTAAAATATGAATATTAATCATAAAAAAATAAAAATCAGTTGGGGTGACTGAGGTTTTGAGTGATACCGGAAACACGGTGTATTTAGCCGAAATCGGACTGCGGCGGATCGTCATATAATTTGGAATTGTGTTGCATCTAGAAGGGGTAGATCTGTGCTACGGTCCCGATGGACCAACTGTTATCACAGAAAACACCGGCTAACCCAGCGACTAAGGTAAACATAGCTTTGTCAAATATTTTACGGATGAAATTTCAAGTATTTTTTATTTATTCCGTCGGTCGGGTTTAGTTTTCTTTTTTTGTGATCAAAGGATAATAATCTTAGGGCGCGACTTTGTCAACATTGACGTGAGTTGTTCGATGGGTGAAGGAAAAAACTAGTTAATATTGTATTTTTTTGGTTTATTCAGCCCCCTTCTACTGTAATACCTATTGAAGAAAAAAATACCTAATATCTGTCTTAGAACCTGACAGAAACTCCACGAAACCACCCACTATTTCAGTTGAACTGACCACTTGGTTGGATTGAGAAATATGCATTTATAAACTAGACGTCACTTCATTCCTTGTACAGGTTATGCTCATCAGTTGCACGAATCGAGTCTTAGGGCTACTATAAAGTGTCTTATGGACCTTTTTTTTTTGACGGATTGGGAATGCTGTTACGCACGATGTGTGGGACTCGCCGTTTCTTTCCCCTCCCCTAGCGAGAGGGGGGAAACTTGGCCCTACCCACTAAACCCACTCCGGCGTTTCATCCTCTCTACCGTTCGTGAGGGCGCGCTGGGATCGATGTATGTTCATCATGTCATTCACCACTGCGCCCTCCGGCACAGTATAATAAAGAGTACTATCGTACAGTATGGCCACTCCCGCTCCCCGCTGAAAGCGCCGCCCACCCCCGCTCGATTACCTCACAGTTATCGCCTGTCAAAAACGCGAACAGTCGACCTGTCATATCTCACTCATACAAGCATGGCACGCGTTCACCTACACGAGCTTAGACTGTGTGCTAGGAAAGCGCCTCTTTCATATATTTGATCGCCAGTGTCCGAGGTGTGCCTCCGGCATCGGCATAATTATGTCTTACGGCTCAGCCACGACATTGGTCTAAGCGCGACAGCGGTGAGCGGCGGCCATACATTGGAGCGAGACACAGCGATGGGACTTTTCATTCGCACATATGGCTGCCGCTCACCGCTGTCGCGCTTAGACCAATGTCGTGGCTGAGCCGTTATGGACCTGCGCGCGGTCTAGCCGAAGTGACAATCGTTGACGCTAGGTGGCGATCGAAACGCGATAGGGATAATAGGGATATCTAGCTACAATACGCTTGCGAAGCGTAAGCGATTGCGATGTTGCCTAGGTACCCTGTTACTACCAGAAAGTAATACTTGCGTGTTAAATCTTTAGCAGATTGTGAGCGTTTGCAAAGTGACCTTACTAATCTTATGAGATACTATATAGAAAATAGAATTACAATCAGCATTAGTAAATGTCAATGTATTAGTTTTACACGCAAAAGGAAACCTATTATATTTTCCTATAATTTTAATGGTACGGCAGTCCAGAGAGTCGACGTAGTACGCGACTTGGGGGTACTGCTAGACGCGAAAATGACCATGAGAGACCACGTTGACCTAATAGTAAATAGATCCTATCGTAACCTAGGCTTTATAATGAGGACTTGCAAACCATTCCAGAGTTTATTCAGTTTTAAGATTGTTTATTATGCATATGTACGCTGCGTCCTAGAATACGCTTCCCCAGTTTGGTCAGTCTGCTACGCCATCCACAAAGACCGCATTGAACGAATCCAGAGGAAGTTTATTAATCATTTAAATTACAAATTTAATAATTCATTTGCCTCTTACTCTGACAGCTGCCAGGAGTACAACATTCTCACACTTGAAAATAGACGTAAATTGGCCGATATGAACTTCCTTTTTGATATAGTTCGAAACCGTCTTGATTGCCCTGAGCTATTATCTGGTATACTTTTTCGGGTTCCTAAACGTCGCACTAGGAATACCACGCTATTTCAAGTCTCACTACATTCTACTATTAACTACAGGGCAAATGCTGTACTATCTCGTATTCCGCATCTTTATAACCAGGAATTCGACTCAACAGATCCTTTTAATGGCACTAAAAATAAATTTAAAAATGACGTATTAAATATATTATTATTGAAAAATAACAGATAAAAAAAATACATGTAATTCATTATAAAGTAAAAGGTATTTTGTGTTTGGGCTTGGAAAGACGATATATCTTGGAATCTTATCACTTATAATATGGAAGGGTACGTATATAAAAAAAAAAGTAGAACAATAGTAATTTCTTACAAGAGCTTAAGACGATACGGTAGGGGTCAATTCTCCGTACAAACGCTCTCGACTGTTTCCTCCCTGGTTTTTGAAGATAGAGCAATGATTTTTTCAACACAGATTGTTATTATTTTTATCTGTGTCGGACCGTTTTGATTTTTTTGATATTCTGCTTTTTAAAGACTCTAGAGCCAATCAAAAATTTCCAAAAACGGCCTTTTTCATTGTGGCACAAAAACAGGTGTGATACTCAAGATTGGTAACAATGAACCAAAAAAGCTAAACGGTCCGACATAGATTATTTCATTGTTATTCAGATTCTCAAATTTCGTTCCGATTGATTAAGTTTTGAAGGAGGAAAGAGTCGAGAGCGGAACCTCGATTTTAAAGATTTTTTTGAAATATCTTTTGACTGAGTTGTTCTTAATGGACAATTTTTTTTCGATAAATCTAGTTAATAACACTTGTATATTTAACTAAAATTCCCAAATTGAAAGGGGGGCTCCTTTCCATTTTAGCATTTTCGCTACCGTATCCTCTTAATCCGCGTAATATAGTGATCCTTGGGTATAAGCGTGATTATAAGAATTATTTATAATCGCTAAATTAAAGTACATATAAATATTATTAAGGTAGGGTAATATTTAACCTGTGTATCGACCTCTAACTTCACTTTTCGTTGTATGTATTGTTTGCATCAGTTCACTGTTTTCTGTGTGGCTTGCACATTTTCACTGTAATTTTAATTATGTAACACATTTTTTTTTTTGTAACATATTGTGTATAATACTTTTCACTCAACGGATAACTGTTATTGGTCTAAGACTATGTAAAAATACCTATGTAAGTTGAATATTTACGGCTGTTGTTGTCCTAAATACCAATAAATAAAAAATAAAATAAAAAAAGTGTTATCATATTGGTTCGTCAGTAGGTACAGTCACTGGCATAAATAAGTGATGATTTCTGTACCTTGACGCTTTTAATCGCTTGACAATTTCGAATGACATTTTAAACTAGACGGAGAGCTGGCAGGATTTTGGAGTAGGTCCTTGAGGCAACCTGGAAAGGTGCTCAGATGCTTCTCTGATCATAGCCAACATCAGGTCTGCAAGTCTGGCAGCTGGGGAGCGGGGCTTTATCGAGCTATGAATTTTTGAAGATTTAATTTTTTGAGGCCCAAAAAAGGTGTTTGAGGCAACCTGGAATTATTAAAAAGTGAAAATAGAGTTCCTCAGAAGTCGCCTAGTATTTATGCCAGATCATTTGGCCGGGTCCTTCACCGTGCCAGAACGGTACAAAGTGGTAAAAAAAAAAATTCCAAAAAAGGTTCTTGAGGCAGTCTGTCATTTTTACCAGTGAAAGATGAGGGTCTAAATAGCCATGGAAAAATAATGCCATGACATGAGGTGGGGTCCGTACCCTGCCATTCGATCTTGAAAGTCATTTTTTTAGTTTTTCGTAAATAACTCGTAAACGGTGGCCCGCAGCAAAAAAATATGTTAAACAGAAAATATCTACATAAAATTTCCTACAAGAAAGGTTATGTACGTTTTTTCGATAGGATCAATATATAAATGGATAATTTAGTAAGAAAGTTTTTTTTAATCGATTACATGCTCCGTTTTTCGTCAATACCTCGTAAACGGTGGCCCACAGCAAAAAATTATGTTAAACAGAAAATATCTACATAAAATTTCCTATAAGAAAGGTTATATAAGTTTTTTCGCTAGGGTCAATTTTTTAGTTGGAAAGTATTTTTAAATAGATTTTTGGGCCGTTTTTTGTTGATAACTCAAAAACGGTGGCTCACAGCCAAAAATAATGTTAGACAGAATTAATCTACATAAAATTTCCTACAAGAAAGGTTCTATAAGATTTTTCGCTAGGATCAATATTTTAGTTGGAAAGTATTTTTAAATAGATTTCATGGGCAGTTTTTTGTTGATAACTCGAAATCGGTGGATCACAGCCAAAAATAATGTTATACAGAAAAAAAATGTTATACATTTTTCGCTAGAATCAATATTTTAGTTAGAAAGTATTTTTAAATAGATTACATGGGCCGTTCTTTATTAATAACTCGAAATCGGTGGCTCACAGCCAAAACTAATGTTACACAGAATTTATCTACATAATATTTCCTACAAGAAAGGTTCTATAACATTTTTCGCTAGAATCAATATTTTAGTTGGAAATTATTTTTAAATAGATTTCACGGGCCGTTTTTTGTTAATAACTCGAAATCGGTGGCTCACAGCCAAAACTAATGTTACACAGAATTAATCTTCATAATATTTCCTACAAGAAAGGTTCTATAATATTTTTCGCTAGGATCAATATTTTAGTTGGAAAGTATATTTAAATAGATTTCATGGGCCGTTTTTTGTAAATACCTCGTAAACGGTGGCCTACAGCTAAATAAAATATTGACGAGAAAAAATCTACATAAGATTCCGTACAAGAAAAGTTCTATACGTTTTTTCGCTAGAATCAATATTTTAGTTGGAAAGTATTTTTAAATGGGCCGCTTTTTGTTGATAACTCAAAAACGGTGGCTCGCAGCAAAAAGTAATGTTATACAGAATTAATCGTCATAATATTTCCTACAAGAAAGGTTATATAAGATTTTTCGTTGGGATCAATATTTTAGTTGGAAAATATTTTTAAATAGATTTCATGGGCCGTTTATTGTAAATGCCTCGTAAACGGTGGCCCACAGCTTGATAAAATGTTCACGAGAATAAAATCTACATAAAATTTCCTATAAGAAAGGTTGTACATATACGTTTTTTCGCTAGGATCAGAAATTATTTCCAGAAATAATATTAAACAGAAATAATCTATATAATATTTGCTACAAGAAACGTTATGTAAGATTTTTCGTTAGGATCAATATTTTTAGTAGGACAGTATTTTAAATAGATTACACGAGCCGTTTTTTGCAAACAACTCGAAAACGGTGGTCCACAGCTAAATCAATCTTCAACGGGAATAACAAACATAAAATTTGCTACAATAAAAGTTTTGTACGTTTTTTCGCTAGGATCAATAATATTTAAATAGATTTATTTATTTATTTACTCAAAGAAAATTACACTGTATGACAGTATACAAAACTAAAGCACCGTGAATTTTAAATAAACATTACAACAAGTAACACAAAATTAAATATTAAATAAACAGCAAAATCAAAACATTACATACCAAAACATAAGTAATAAATAACAGATGCCTTCATTTCTCCAATCCCACACAAAACCTCATGCATTCGTTACGTATAAACGCCCATCTGCTCGCAAGAATATCAACATCAAGTCACCGCTAGTTCGTGCACTGCAAATAGTGAATGAGTTTTTAGACGTGGCGCCTACGTCTAAAAACTCATTCACTATTTGCAGTGCACGAACTAGCGGTGACTTGCGGCAAAACACGGTTCGAGCGGCCGGCACCACCAGTAGGGGCAGTAGGGGGTGCCTACATTCACGAAAAGCATATGGGTCTCTATTGGTTCCCATAATTTTTTAAGTCCGATTTTTACTATCCATAACGTTTTCCGTCATAATTTTTCTTAGTCATATTATCACCAGTCATAAAATTAAACGTCAGAAATTGTAGTGCCGATTTTTGAAAGTAATAATTATTGATAGTCATAAAATTTATTAGCCATAATAATCAAAGTCCATAGTTGTACAAATCCATAATGTTGAAGGAAATAAACTTATTCGGAATAATTGTTCTAAGGATTTTATCACAAGTCATAATGATTAATAAGCATGTGTTTCTTCGCTAATAGCATTCAATAGGATCTCTTTTGTTTCCCATAAAAAATGTTGCAATGTTGTTTCGTCTGCATTTTCGTAAGTTGTAATTTGGCTTACACTTTCCTCTTTTGTTACCCTATACAACATGTACGGAAAATGGTAACAAAATAAGAAAAAAATGTATGGGACAATTTTTTTAACTACTAGGATTGAAAAAGCTAGTAATTCTGATTAGAAATAGCATATTTTTTTAAAAATATCATACTACATAAAAGTGGCAAAAAAAAGAAATGCTCACGGCTTTCGGGGGCGACGGTCGCGCGATGGTCGCGCGACGGAGATGCGACGCATACGAAATCAAACCTTATCGATATGGAAGTAGACGATGCGATGAGACGCGACGGCGACGGCCGCGACGGTCGCCCCTCGCAAAACGGTTTACATAGACTGTGGCGCCCCTAATAATACTTTCTAATTTCTACTCTTTTTTGCCAAACTATTAATGCGGTAAATGTCACCGGTTAAAACTTTGCCTCAAAAAGATTTCAAAAAAAGTTTAAGCGCGGAAATTTAAAAAAATATACCTATATTTGCTCGGATTTATCAAATACCTATGCTTTTCAAATTTCAAAATGAGTTCAGACAAAAGTGATGTGGATGTGGATTTAAACTGTAGTAACCTATAACTGCAGTAACCTTTTCTTATAGGAAATTTTTTGTAGATTTTTTCTCGTGGACATTTTATTTAGCTGTGGGCCACCGTTTACGAGGTATTTACAAACACGGCCCATGAAATCTATTTAAAAATAATTTCCACCTATAATATTGCTCCTAGCGAAAAATCTTATAGAACCTTTCTTGTAGGAAATATTATGTAAATTTTATTCCGATCGCCACTCGACTATCTGAAGGTTGTCTGTAAGAGACCGCTGTTTTAGCGATAAGACCGCCTGTTGTTACCTACCACGTTGTATCTGTTCTGAATTATGTTTCTTTTTCTTCTGTAGTGTGCAATAAAGTATTTTATTATTATTATTATTATTTTTGGCTGTAAGCCACCGTTTTTGAGTTATCAGCAAAAAGCGGCCCATGTTATTTATTTAAAAATACTTTCCAACTAAAATATTGATTCTAGCGAAAAAACGTATAGAACCTTTCTTGTAGGAAATCTTATGTAGATTTTTTCTCGTGAACATTTTATTTAGCTGTGGGCCACCGTTTACGAGGTATTTACAAAAAACGGCCCATGTAATCTATTTAAAAATACTTTCCAACTAGTAGATGAATTCTGTATAACATTATTTTTGGCTGTAAGCCACCGTTTTTGAGTTATCAGCAAAAAGCGGCCCATGTTATTTATTTAAAAATACTTTCCAACTAAAATATTGATTCTAGCGAAAAAACGTATAGAACCTTTCTTGTAGGAAATCTTATGTAGATTTTTTCTCGTGAACATTTTATTTAGCTGTGGGCCACCGTTTACGAGGTATTTACAAAAAACGGCCCATGAAATCTATTTAAAAATACTTTCCAACTAAAATATTGATCCTAGCGTAAAATCTTATAGTACCTTTCTTGTCGAAAATTTTATGTAGATTAATTCTGTCTAACATTATTTTCAGCTGTGAGCCACCGTTTTTGAGTTATCAACAAAAAACAGCCCAAATATCTATTTAAAAATACTTTCCAACTAAAAAATTGATCCTAGCGAAAAAACTTATATAACCTTTCTTATAGGAAATTTTATGTAGATATTTTCTGTTTAACATAATTTTTTGCTGTGGTCCACCGTTTACGAGGTATTGACGAAAAACGGAGCATGTAATCGATTAAAAAAAACTTTCTTACTAAATTATCCATTTATATATTGATCCTATCGAAAAAACGTACATAACCTTTCTTGTAGGAAATATTATGAAGATTAATTCTGTGTAACATTAGTTTTGGCTGTGAGCCACCGATTTCGAGTTATTAACAAAAAACGGCCCATGAAATCTATTTAAAAATAATTTCCAACTAAAATATTGATTCTAGCGAAAAATGTTATAGAACATTTCTTGTAGGAAATATTATGTAGATAAATTCTGTGTAACATTAGTTTTGGCTGTGAGCCACCGATTTCGAGTTATGAACAAAGAACGGCCCATGTAATCTATTTAAAAATACTTTCTAACTAAAATATTGATTCTAGCGAAAAATGTTATAGAACCTTTCTTGTGGGAAATATTATGTAGATTAATTCTGTATAACATTATTTTTGGCTGTGATCCACCGATTTCGAGTTATCAACAAAAAACTGCCCATGAAATCTATTTAAAAATACTTTCCAACTAAAATATTGATCCTAGCGAAAAATCTTATAGAACCTTTCTTGTAGGAAATTTTATGTAGACTAATTCTGTCTAACATTATTTTTGGCTGTGAGCCACCGTTTTTGAGTTATCAACAAAAAACGGCCCAAAAATCTATTTAAAAATACTATCCAACTAAAAAATTGACCCTAGCGAAAAAACTTATATAACCTTTCTTATAGGAAATTTTATGTAGATATTTTCTGTTTAACATAATTTTTTGCTGTGGGCCACCGTTTACGAGGTATTGACGAAAAACGGAGCATGTAATCGATTAAAAAAAACTTTCTTACTAAATTATCCATCTATATATTGATCCTATCGAAAAACGTACATAACCTTTCTTGTAGGAAATTTTATGTAGATATTTTCTGTTTAACATATTTTTTTGCTGCGGGCCACCGTTTACGAGTTATTTACGAAAAACTAAAAAATTGACTTTCAAGATCGAATGGCAGGGTACGGACCCCACCTCATGTCATGGCATTATTTTTCCATGGCTATTTAGACCCTCATATTTCACTGGTAAAAATGACAGACTGCCTCAAGAACCTTTTTTGGAATTTTTTTTTTACCACTTTGTACCGTTCTGGCACGGTGAAGGACCCGGCCAAACGATCTGGCATAAATACTATGCGACTTCTGAGGAACTCTATTTTCACTTTTTAATAATTCCAGGTTGCCTCAAACACCTTTTTTGGGCCTCAAAAAATTAAATCTTCAAAAATTCATAGCTCGATAAAGCCCCGCTCCCCAGCTGCCAGACTTGCAGACCTGATGTTGGCTATGATCAGAGAAGCATCTGAGCACCTTTCCAGGTTGCCTCAAGGACCTACTCCAAAATCCTGCCAGCTCTTGGACCATAATGTGACAAGGTATAGAAATCATGACATATTTATGCCGGTGACTGTTTGTACAATCGATTCGCCCACGCTCGAAAAGCGGTGGCACGAAGTCCCAGCATACTAGGCAGTACGTGTAAAACAACCTAAATACACTTGAACACCGCTTCTACCGGCATGCCGAAGCACAGCCAGGATTTAGAGGGGGTCACACACAGACGCGAACGTTAGCGAACACAGCGTTAATAACCTAACCACAAACTTAAAATTTTACAAAAACCCCCGACATAAACATTAAATAAATGTCATATACAAAGAAAAAGTGACCAAGGCCTCCAAGTAGTATAATAGTATAATATAATATAAGTGTTTATAGTATAATAGTAGTGTCACTACTTAAAAAATACAAATTAAAATATTTTCAAATGAGAATAATTTAATTTGTTCTAAGAACCCCCGACATAGTCGACCGATTTTCATCAAACATGGCTAAGAACACCGACTAATTCAGCTTTCAAACTAAATCTAAATCGGTTCATCTGTTCGGGTGCTACAATGAAACAAATAAACAGACAGACAGGCACGTCAAACTTATCGTCGGTTTTTACGTCGGGGGTTAAAAAAGGGGCTAGTCGCCAGTCGCTCACGCTTCTTAGTTCACCATCTTTCTCTGTTGCTTTTAAATTTTATCTAAAATAACCATATCATTTTTAGGGTTCCGTAGTCAACTAGGAACCCTTATAGTTTCGCCATGTCTGTCTGTCCGTCCGTCCGTCCGTCCGTCCGCGGATAATCTCAGTAACCGTTAGCACTAGAAAACTGAAATTTGGTACCAATATATATATCAATTACGCCAACAAAGTGCAAAAATAAAAAATGGAAAAAAATGTTTTATTAGGTTACCCCCCCTACATGTAAAGTGGGGGCTGATATTTTTTTTCATTCCAACCCCAACGTGTGATATATTGTTGGATAGGTATTTAAAAATGAATAAGAGTTTACTAAGATCGTTTTTTGTTAATATAAATATTTTCGGAAATAATCGCTCCTAAAGGAAAAAAAAGTGCGTCCCCCCCTCTCACTTTTGAACCATATGTTTAAAAAATATGAAAAAAATCACAAAAGTAGAACTTTATAAAGACTTTCTAGGAAAATTGTTTTGAAATTGATAGGTTAAGTAGTTTTTGAGAAAAATACGGAAAACTACGGAACCCTACACTGAGCGTGGCCCGACACGCTCTTGGCCGGTTTTAATTTTAATTAGACGCCGTGAGACTAACATGTTCACACAAAAACAATCATGAAAATGATCTACGAATAAAAAAAATAATTGTTGAATAGGTATTTAAAAATGAATAGGGGTTTACTAAACTCGTTTTTAACCGACTTCAAAAAAAGGAGGAGGTTCTCAATTCAACTGATTTTTTTGTATGTATGTTATCTGATATATCCGAGAATCGTGAACCGATTTTCAAAATGTTTATTTTTTGGTTTTTAGTTTCTCCGTGTTTTGTAATGCGCTTTTTTGAAGGCGGTTTTTTGATAAAATTAATATCTTCGGAAATAATCGCTTCTAAAGGAAAAAAAAGTGTGTCCCCCGCCTCTCTAACTTTTGAACCATATGTTTAAAAAAAAATTAAAAATCAAAAAACTTTATAAAGACTTTCTAGGAAAATTGTTTTGAACTTGATAGGTTGAGTAGTTTTTGAGAGAAATACAGGAAACTACGGAACCCTAATTAGCCGATTTTTATTATTTATTAGAACAAATGACATATCGTCACTACTTAAAAAAAAAACTTGTATCTTCGTCTGTCAATGAAAAGAAAATTGTAGTATGTATGGAATGCATATAGACTTACTGCGTTTTAACTTTGAGGAGCAGCGCGAGATACGAGATCTTTCAAAGTAGTGACGATATATCTTTATTTTAATATCATGATATCACGTCAATACACATTAAAAAAAAATGTAGGCGTCATCAGTGTAGTTATGATATGTAGTATTTAAATAGTTGGCGCTAAAAAAGTGAGGTACGATTCCTGTATGAAGATCCTTGGTTACAAATACTGCGTGAGTAGCCAAGTAAATTAGGCACGTTCGTCTCGGAGCGTTACTAATTTGTATCTAGTCCACGCAACCTCAGCTCACCTAAATATGTATAAATACCTAACTGACTTATTTTCTCCAAAGTGTATCTTTTGTAAGCAAGGAACTGAATTTTCAAAGACAAACGAAGTTTCCTCTCTCTTTAGACAATACTAGGAATAAAACAATGAAGGCGAATAGAATAAATTTTTCTTGGAAATTATATACCTTTGTGATGATTACGTTCTTTACTACACTTTTTTTAAAATAATAATTGACGAAGAGAAATAAGGCCATGGTATCACCTTGGGGTCTTCTTACTTTGACGACCGGTCTGGCTCAGTCGGTAGTGACCCTGCCTGCTAATCCGCAGTCCTGGGTTCGAATCCCGGTAAGGGCATTTATTTGTGTGATGAGCTTGAGCACAGATATTTGTTCCTGAGTTATGGATGATTTATCTATTTAAGTATGTATATCGTCGCTTAGCACCATCGAGTACATACCCTAATAGAGTAGAAATGTTATTTAATTTGTTCGAGAACAATTCCGCCAACTCGCAGCTACTCATATCCCCTCTCACTGCGCTCCCATTGGCTGATACAAGGTCAAGTGATAGGTGCTAGGGATGAGGTAGTGCGTAAGTAAGGTTTATCGATAACGATATTTTAACCCCTTACGCGCTTTATGCACCACCGTCTGTGCAAGCCCCAAAAGTCCGTAACATTACATGCACATACGGTGGAGCAAAAATCTGTTACATAAAACACTGTATACAAAAAGGGAAAACTATTTCTTGGAAGTCAAAATGGTATAATAATCAGATTATAATTATTTTAAGTAAAAATCATGAAATTTTCCAATCCCTAATTATGTATCTTCGATTTTTTCAAGTTGTGTTTTTTATTTCGATTTAAATAGCAATTTATTATTTTACAAATTACTTCAACGTGATATTTAAATTATTACATATATCAGATAGAGATTTTACGAAATCGTGTCACCTAAATATACCCAAAACATATCTAATTACACCTAAGAATTAGGTACCTAATACATCAGTACATATTATAATCAATCAAGCTTAACATAATCGATAATATACAATTATTCGACATAAACCATTAATTTAATGCAAACATAAGTGCAAGATAACTTTCTCGTTTGTTTATCTAAATAGAGTGTGATCATTATGTAGTAGGTACACAGAATAATATTCCTTACTCATTACTTAAATATCGATACACCACTTGATGCTATAAATTAAGCATGTACAACACTAGTGCAGACTGGAAAGAGATGGTGTGATGTGAATTGAGTTACGTGGAAGCAAGAGATAACGACATACGTCTAGCCTGCGTCATCACCTTTCACTTTTGTTGTCCAGTTTAACTTGATCTCCGGACAAAATTTAATATAAAGTAGTTTATAATTTAAAATCGTAACTTACCGATGAAAAGTTATTCCTTATGTTTTAAAGTCAGATGTTTTGCTGTTTTTTCTACGAAACTGAATAGAAAAGCACGCCATTATAATAATAGTAAAACAAACTATAATTTATTTCGTAATTCGCAGAGACGTACGCACGGATCCAATACTGGTTTTGTACTGTTTTATTGAGAGCGAGCGCTAACATTTATAAGTGACAAATCACATATCCGTTGCGCAGACGGACAGCCCCATATTACCACTCTATTGGGATATGTCCTCGATGCTTAGCACCCATAGTATAAGCTTTGCTTAGTTTGGGGCTAAGTTGATCTGTGTAAGGTGCTCCCCTGCAACCTCAAGGCTACACTCTGATTGCTTTTAGATATAATTTACTATACGATTAATAGTTATTTGTTATACAAGGGGGCAAAGTTGTATTTTAACGTCGAGTGTGTAATTGAAAAACGAGCAAGTGAAAGGATTCTATAGTTGAACCACGAGCGAAGCGAGTGGTTCGAGAATAGAATCCTGAACTTGCGAGTTTTTTAACACACGAGAAGTAAAATACATTTGCACCCGAGTGTAACACAAAACTTTTCCCCTTACTACAGCGAGGAAACTACAACGCAAAAAATGCGTTTATCGATGCTTCCAGTAGTTCCACAGGTGGTAAATCATCTTTATTACTAGATTCACCTACTTTTATCAATTTTAAAGTAGTTAATTTGACTTTATTCGAGGTCAAATTACTTTACCCACTAGTGGATAAAATGCGTTTTTACCCGCTGGTATTAAAGGACAAAACACGTGTTTCCGAGCTAGTGAGGGGAAAATAAATAAATTTATTTATTTTTACTTTGCTTTGTTAGATGGATTTTGTCTAGTAGATGTTAAGATATATGATGGATAATTGGATAGCTAGTAAAGTGCTTTGATTCAGTTAGCTCTCTTACAAATGTTCACTAATTAGGAGAGTAATAAAAAGTGATCTTAAACAAGAATCTGCTTTCAGACAAATAGGTTTATCAGGCGAAGATAAAACAAATTAATTGAAATACAGACAAAACAAGGTACGAGATTATTTTTGTTTCAATAGGTATATTAAAAATAGGGACAGCTAAATTGGAAAAGTTCTTAGAATCTGTGACTAGTTAAGTACGTTTGTGTTGAAATAACTTTTATAGCCCGTTTATGTGTCTTGCTGGGAAAAGGCTGGTTGAATTAACTGTTAATATTTATTTTGTTACAAGCATGTGGGCATTGTAAGCTTGTTAGTTAGTTAGTTTATATAGTTTCAGTTCAGTGATAATTTGTGTTGAAGTTTAGTAAGCTTGTTTGCTTTGCTTGTATCGTTGTACGATCGAAGGTCGCAAAGAAAATATCACCTCTTCTTTCTAGATTTCAGATCACCTGAGTAAATTCGACTATAGGAGGTCAAACCATTCTGTTTATCTTAGGGATGGCCACAAGCTTACAAGTTGTCATAATATACTTGGAAATTTTGAATCTTGGCACCGTGTCCAGATAGTCGAGCGGTTTTAGGTATCTAGTAAACGGAAGACGATGGTTCGAATCTATGAGCATTTCATCGTTTTTTTTGATCGACATATTTCGGCTTGCGTCAAAAACTCATGGCAGACGCTAAGTTTTACCAAATTTCCCACCCATGTGTCACCAAAAGTGGGTAAAAGGGGAGGTGGGGGGGGGGGGGGGCGTCAGTTGATCCGATCGCCGGCGCTGATTGATGACACCGATTAGTGATGCCCAACTCGACCCCCGAATAAATTGTCGACCTTTTTTACTCAACTCTTTGGAAACCCTTCTTTTTTGCGTCTGGATTTTAATAAGAGGGTTTTAAAGCTAAGTGTGTAATTAATTCTTCGACGGAAATGAAATACAAATTGAAAACGTTTCTCGGATTCGAGTCGATTCTGTCATTTTGTTATCGTTTAATTTTATTATTTTCTGGAAAGTATTTTTAAGGAGAGCTATTTGTTATAATGACATTGTTGAAGGCACTGGTTTTAACTTTTACGATTACTGCATACAATAATTAAAAAATATGACTTGATCGCGTATAACTACATTTTTAAACTCCAACGTTTCGTGGATGGCCCCAGCGGTCACGGAGACTACGAAATCTGTGAATCTTATACGTGAATATACGTGCATATATAAGTGCATATATAAGTGATTGCAAAATGCTTATTCGTGCATATATAAGTGATTGCAAAATTCTTATTCGTGCATATATAAGTGATTGCAAAATTACAATTTATATTATCACTAGCTTTCGCCCGCGGCTTCGCAAGCGTTAGAAAGAGACAAAAAGTAGCCCACCCCTTCAACTAATATCGCCATGTCATGTCAATTCGTCGCTCCGTTTGGCCGTGAAAGACGGACAAACAAACATACACACACACTTTCCCATTTATAATATAAGTATGGATAAAGAGGGTTTCATTCATATCGATAGCCCCACTCTTTCTCCTATAGTCCAAACAATCATATTTGCATCGTCACGGCGTTTAGGAGTTGAAATAATTTCGGCTTCACGCTTTGTTTATTTTTCATAATGGACCATGAGGAAGCAATTTACCTGGCAAATACACGGGAAGTTTACTTACAGCTTTTTGAAATTATCGTTATGGAAAAAAATATTTGCTTAAGTGTCTTATTTGAACAAAAAAAAAGAAAAGGTGTTGCTTCCAAAAACAATGTATACGTAGGTATATAATATATTATACTATCTGCAACACACATCACAGTACACAATACATAATATTGTATTATATTTATTTATTATACAGTTAAAAGTGTTATGTATCTTGGCATGAAAATAGATCAACACTTCTCCTGGACCAGCCAGCTTAGGATTCTGTTAAGTAAATTCTATCATCTAAGTTTTAAAGTTCCTATCCGCACGCTAAAATGTATATACAATTCTCTAATAGACTTCTAATAGACTATTATCAGCTGTGGTCTTGACTGCTATGGCCTCACTTTTAAAACTAATATAGATAAGCTAGAAAATTTACAAACCCGTTTTTTAAAATTGCTTGTCAGTAAAAAAGTTAAAAACAGTTGCAATAAAGACTACAAACAATTATTTAAAATATGTAAAATTCTACCCATATCATCCAAACTTAAATATATGTTGGCCTTGAAAAACCATGGCAGACAGGACCATCTTGAACTAGTCAACCATAGCCACAACACCAGGACGATATCCGCGGGCAAATATGTAGTATCCAGAGTGTCAAATTATTATGGCGACAGAACGCTTCAAAACGAATACCTTATCTCTTGAACTCTTTGCCCGGGGATATAGTACTGGAATCCAAAAAAAGTACTTTTAAAAGGCTCTTAAAAAAACATCTCTTGGATACTCTATAATAAGCGATCCTGCCTACTTCCAACTAAGTACATAACACAATTTAGAAGTTATATATATTAATTTGTATATTTAACTATATTTAATAAGAAAACTGTATAAAAGAGACTGAAACGACTCCACAGTCAAACTAATTGTAGTTTTGTGGAGCATTGTATTTAAGTTATGTTTTGTAATTCTTGAGTATAATAAATAAATAAATAAATATTATATTATTTGATACACTAGTAGCTGATAGCCGATGCGTGTATATAACTGCACTTGTTTTTTTATAATTACTGTTCATATTTTTTTAGTTTTAAATGCTTATCAAGTCTGGTTTTGAAACTGTTCACTTTTTTAAATTTATTATAAATGGGCTTACTCTTGGGCACAGAGTTAGGGCTTAAGTAGTTTAAATTTAAGAACTTCAATATTATATTAAATAGCGTGGTAGAATAATTTTAAAAGTTCAAAATATGACGTATCACGAAAAGAAGGAAGAAGGTAGGTATTTCAAGCCAAGCCAATTCAGCTGATGTAATGGTGACCTTAGTACATTTACTTACGCTACATATTTCAAAATTGGAAAATGCGACATATTTACTATGTTTGTGTGCTTGTTTCAAAGCACTCAGTCTTATCCGTTTTTAACAATGATTTGCTTTAAATCTTGATTTAATATGAAGTTGCATGTAAAGTGACTAATAAAATAACGAATTAAAGGTCACTTTTACAGCAACAACATTGTCGTGCCGCATATTGCCACGCTGTACGTGTACATGTCAAAATTCTTGATATATTAAGTGCTAAATTGTGTATGTTATGGTTTGTCTGTCTGATGGTTAAGTGATTACTGATTATGGATACTGGATACCTACCTCTTATCGCGCTGCTTTTTATGCTGTCTGTAAACCTCGTTGAAATTATTTTTTATTTAGCTCAGTACCAAAAACAATACTAAAGGCGGATGCTTTGAGGCATATTTGACTAATCAATCAATGTAATGGACCTATGTATATCTCTAATACAGTAGCGATATAATATAATAAATTAACATAGTAGCAAAAAAAAACCATGCCTACTGTAATATGGCGAATTAGCCACTTTCTGTGTTTAGCAGTAACATATACTAAATAAATGTTCATTACTTGATCACGTTTTACCTACTACTCGTGTTTATCATTTTACTATACTACCAGCTCCCGTGACTCTGCCCATCCTCATCGGTAATAATATACCATTATATTACACTTGCCTACCATTTTCCAAAGTTCCTGTGCTAACAAGAATTTTATTCCACGTAATAAAAGTAATGTATAAACAAAATTTCCTCTCGCTACAAACACGCAGCTCCTTGACACGATATGGCTAATTAACGTACTGTTCATGTCAAGTAACACTTGGGTCATAAAAAACGTATTATAAGGTAAATAATGAGCATGATGACTTACTTTTCTGAACTGGTTTTTATGTAAGTACCTACTTGACCTTCAAGTTTAGAATTCAAGGAAGAAAATATCGTTTGATACGATCTATCGAAATAACGCCATTTTGATTTTGAAGTGAAACTCCTGATGCGACTTCCGACTGAGAGCGTTAAGAGCTTAAGACGATACAGGAGGGGACAATTCTCCATATAAACGCTCTCGACTATTTCCTCCCTGGTTTTTGAAGATAGGGCACTGATTTTTTCAACACAGATTATTATTATTTTTATCTGTGTCGGACCGTTTTGATATTATCATTTTTAAAGACGCTAGAGCTAATCAAAAATTTCCAAAAACGGCCTTAATGATTATGGCGCAAAAAAAGGGTCTGGTATTCAAAATTGGTAACAATTAGCCAAAAAAACTAAACGGTACGACACAGATACTTTCATTGTTATTCAGATTCTCAAATTTCGTTACGATTCATTAAGTTTTGAAGGAGGAAACAGTCGAGAGCGGACCCTCGATTTTAAGGATTTTTTCGCAATATCTTTTAACTGAGTTGTTGTGAATGGACAATTTTTCGATAAATCTAGTTAATAACACTAGTATATTTAACTACAATTCCCAAATTGAAAGGGGGGCTCCTTTCCATCCTAGCAATTTCGTTCCTGTAGCGTCTTAACGCTTACTGACAGCGTTAAACGTTAAACGCTTAGTATTGCCAACTTGAAGTTTGAAATACCCTTTCCTTCTTTCCTTTTTTTTAATTTCCACATTACGAAGTTTCACTCCTTCCGCGCGGTGGGACTCCATGCGCTATTATTTTTCTTCAATTAAAACGCCGACACAGAACAATGTCCGAAAGAAGTCATTCAATCATAGGTGTGTCCCGCCCCTGCCTTTAAAGCTTTGGGTAAGCACGAGCGAAATGCACGATATCCAAGCACAGTATAATAAAGAGTACTATCGTACAGTATGGCCACTCCCGCTCCCCGCTGAAAGTGCCGCCCACCCCCGATCGGTTACCTCACAGTTATCGCCTGTCAAAAACGCGAACAGTCGACCTGTCATATGTCACTCATACAAGCATAGTACGCGTTCACCTACACGAGCTTAGACTGTGTGCTAGGAACGCGCCTCTTTCATATATTTGATCGTCAGTGTCCGGGGTGTGATCCAAGTGTCATCTTTCCAATGTCCCAATTATGTTAGTGTAAACTCGAATTGGTTTGGCAATTGCGTTATCAGGGTACGTAGCCGAATGGCACAAACGCTCACGAAACGCTCACGAAACGAAACGCTCGTAGATATCTATCTCTATCGCTCTTGCGTATTGGCGCGACAGAGCCAGACTACCTTTCGCGGCGTTTCGTTTTCGTTTCGCGTCGCAGAAATGCCATTCGGCTACGGCACCAGATTCTAATGGCCGAAAATACGAGTATGGCCTATGTTTATTGTTAAGAAATAAGTTACAATTATGGTAGGTTAGCCTTTGCCCGCGGCTTCGCTCGCGTTAGAAAGAGACAAAAAGTAGCCTATGTAACTCTCCATCCCTTCCACTATCTCCACTTAAAAAATCACGACAATTTGTCGCTCCGTTTTGCCATGAAAGACGGATAAACAAACAGACACACACACTTTCCCATTCATAATATTAGTATGGATAGGTACAGGATTTGTACGATAAAAAGTGATCTCAATAAAACTGCAAAACCTCTATAAAGAAACAATAAATATAAATACCTATAATAATTACTATAAAATAAAGTTATAAAGTGTACGCTAGGCTTTTGAAATATCTGGTCTGTTATTTTTGAATTTATCGGAAATACCTTTTTGGTATAAAAGCTCAGGAGTAGTATTCGAATTTTAAAAATCTTTTCGTTATATTGTTATGCACAGCCGGCGTGTCATAGTTCGAATTTTATCACTTATCTATGTGGATAAAGTATCCGTCACGCTTTGGCAGGTATATCCGTGAAAAAGTGACAGATGTCTTATCCACGTGGATAAGTGATAAAATTGGAAGCATAATACGCCGGCTGAACATCAAAGTAACAAATACTTGTATGCAGAAATAGATGTACTTAAAAATACATCATGCCCTCTTAGACTTGAGATTTTTGAAATTGTGAACCTTAAATTACATGAATTGATAAATTAATTTTACATTATTTTTAGAATCATCGATTTTACTACAACGTAAATACACATCCTCGGTGTAAATTTAAGTTGGTTGAATAGTGGTGTGGGCGATGAGTTGGCAACTTGTCACTGTAATATTACAATTTCGGTTTCTTTTAACCCCTTAACTGCTAAAAGTGGAACTGAAATTTAAGCCGTTGAATGATATGTACTGCCTACCCTTTTTTGCAAATATACACGAGTGTGTATGTAAGTGTATTTAAATTGATAATTTTTACATATTACATTAGAGTGAATACTTAAGGAAACAAATCAAGTATTACTTTAATTTGATTTATTCTCTAGTTGAACGAGGCAGATGTACTATCGAACCAACTGATTCATAATACACTTGGCAGATAATATTTCAAACCTGTAAGGTATATCGCCTGTAAGGTTATCATTTTATCAGACACACATGTCAGTGTCTAATAAAATGATAACAATTTCGTCACCAAGGAAACCTCATCTGCAAGGGAACATTAAGACGGTTTGGCAAAATGAGCTTATGATGGGTCATGATTCAGTTGGTTCGATAGTAAGTTGAAATAGGCCTCCGTGACCCATTTTATTCAGGTTAAAACTGTCCATTGCTCGTTCAATATACTTGGACAGTGGAGTCATAAACGGAACCCGTATAATGAAAAGTGGCTGCTATGATACCTATTACTTACGGACCGGTTAGTTCTCCAATTCGAGAATAACACATTATTATTTGGAATAGTATTTATATCGTCTCCAGTTATTTCCTTGTTATTATTTCATACCCATATGAAACTTGGACTTATTTTTTTTTTATTTATAAATATTATAGGACATCCTTACACAGATTGACTGAGGCCCACGGTAAGCTCAAGGAGACTTGTGTTGTGGGTACTCAGACAACGATACATAATAATATATAAATACTTATATACATAGAAAACATCCATGACTCAGGAACAGATATCTGTGCTCATCACACAAATATATGCCCTTACCGGGATTCGAACCCGGTACCGCGGCGTAGCAGGCAGGGTCACTACCGACTATTACGCCAGACCGGTCATCAGATTTCTTGTTGTTTATAACGCCATTATCTACATATTTGTGAACGCTTTTGGCTACACGGTTACGCACGTAGCGCGTAGCACGCGCTGTCAATTAATGTATTACCCACAGACATGTCATTTCGCTTACGCTGAAAGACTGCTGAAGTGTGCAAAAGAGAAGCTGTCACGAATATGATCTACCTATAAGTGGAAAAGAGGCAGACTACAAATGAAAAAACGTAACCATTTTTGATGACAGGCAGCGGCCGCTAACGGCCTACTCAATTTAAGTTAACGGATTAATCGGACTTTTCAGTACAAATAGTTGTATTTAGATATACAGGATACAGGATACATTTAGGATACAGTGGGTGATTTTCATTTTGATTAAACAGTAAGAAAAGCTAATTATTTATGTTATCATACATAATTTCAGAATTTAATGCTCCCAATGACTTTTGACATTTTTTCTTTGTCATCCTACTTCTATGGTATTACCGCTACTGCCTAGGCCAGTAGCCAAGAATACAATCGTCAACTTGATAAACATTTAAAACTAAAATATAAACATTAACTATAGAACAACAAGTGCAGTGATATACACGCATCAGCTATCAGCTGCTAGTGTATAAAATAATATAATATAATATAATAATTGTATAATCAAAACATCATAACAAACCTTTGTTACTAATAAAAATAAATAATAGTAATAGAGCCTTTATTATTCCCTTAAACTTATCCTATTTAGTTACATAAATACTTATTTTAAAATGTATAGGGTAAAGGTCTCCTTCAGCATCTTCCACCTCGTTCTATCCTTGGCAATTATTTTGTCGTGGATGTCCAGTTTTTCTTTTCCCAACTGGACCTGCCCATTTCGTAGTGGCGAGGGTCCAGCGTTGTAGAGTTGTGCCTACAGTACAGGGAATCGTGTCTTTTGTACTATTAGTACATGTACTACAGAAGCCTACAGGGTCGGTGGATCTTGTTATGTGTCCGGTTCAAGTTGGGTTTGGGCGGCCCAACGCCATTTCAGTTTTAAGACATGGTGTAATGCATCTGTCAGTTTTTTTTCTAATTGTTTTGCTTTTTACTTTATTATTTTTTCTCAAGTTTAAGATGCTTCGTTCCATAGCTCGTTGACAACTGACTATTTTGTTTTTAATTTTTTTTTGTATAGGCCCATGTCTGGGAACCATACGTCAAGCCAGGGAGAATACATCCATGACTGTGAAGACATAAAAAGAAATACCTATACGAATACGTACCTGATTATGTGTTTCGCTAACCAATTATGAGGCTGTTATTACTATTCAGCGCGGTAACGCGGCGAGTGTAATGGGCTCCTTTGCACCAGGGGTTGCGCGAGGAGGCCTCTTCCAGTAGTTTTTTTTATACTTGATGTAAGGTTTTTAGTTTTGGAGTTATTTAGGTTTTTAGATTTAATTTAGTTTTATTTGTAGGCTAATTTGTATCTGTTTTATACGTTTAATTCAATAAATATATTTGTGTAACAATTATGAGTAGAAAAGTTGTAAAAGACCAATAATCATCTAATTTTACGGGACTTATATCGTTTCAATGACCGTTTGACACTGATGGTAACGAAGACGATTTTTCACAAAAGAACCCTAAAATAGCAAACATACCGTGTATTAAAAGCGGACCCGGAAATAATACGGGGCCGGCGGCGACGCGATAAAACTAATAGACTCCTCTATTCCTGGGACTTTCGCTCGGGGATCTTGTGTTGTGAAGCTGAAAAATGACCACGGACGGTATGAAGAAAAGACAACTTTTCGATTCAATTTTTTTTATTAATTTGAACAAAATTATAAACAGCAACTTGGAATATTTAAAATTAATAATAATTTGTAGGACATTCTTACACATATTGACTGAGTTCTACGGCAATCTCAAGAAGGTTTGTGCTGTGGGTACTCAGACAACGATATACCGGGTGCCCGGTAATTAATGGACAACCTTTTAAACACCAAGAGGGCACCTTATACTGGTCCAGAAAACCGACTTTAGTAAAAGTCGCCTGGTTTTCGAGATTTTCACACTTTTTAAAATTTTAGGTAGTATTAAAATTTTAAAAATTGTGAAAATATCGTACCGGGTACCGCCACCATCTTCAATATCTTCTTCATTGTGCCACTCTGCCCCGTCAGACGGGGCAGAGTGGCACGACGAAAAAGTTCTCTCTTGTAGGGACAAGCCAGGGGGCCATGCGTCGCGTTATAATGCGTCTAGGGACGATTGCTGCTCTTGTGCTGGTTTGTAGCTTTTTGTACAGTACTTTGTGACAAGCCACGTTTTTTTTGGAGCCGAAATATAGTCCGCAGTTTTGACAGGTCTTTGATGCCAGCTCATTTTTTATACTTGTGTAATATATAATAAATCATAAGGTCATACAGGTTATACAGTCATTTAATTCAGGTAGCCTCAATGACTGCCGGACTAGAAATAATGCAAAAGTCTTCCCGTCATGATTTTCTGGTTTTTGCAGAATGGGATGTGGAAGAAAGCGTCCCGGCAGCACCACCCTTAGAGAGCTTCGCATTTTTGCGCAGAATGCCAAGTCTTTACACTTTATGTAATGCGGATTACTTTATATAAGAATATTGTTGAGAAAATCACGTGATGTCTACTCGGACCCCCCCTCCTCCATCGTGATCATTCGTGATATTTTGCTGACCCCCCCTCCCCCAAAATTGATCACATGATTTTTAAACGAACCTTAAGTGTGCACTCTTTTAAAAAACCTAGCATGTAATTAAATAAAATTTGCCAGTAAGCTAGGAGCAAAAGCAAGCAAAATATAAATTAATTACCAGTTTTAAGATTAAGAGTTTTGAATGATTCACGGTTATTTTCATTAGACTTATATTGACCGGGATATAGACCGTGATTACCTTTTTTTTTTATTTTTGTCGAGCTCCCGATATTATAAAAGGTAATCACGGTCTATATCCCGGTCAATATAAGTCTAATGAGTTTTAAGATTATTCTTAACCTGGGCTCAGATTCCATTAGGGGTCTAATTAATAATCATTCAAATTAAGAGTGAGCGGAGGAACTTTTCATCGTCGTTTGCGGTGATTCATTTCGCTAAACCAATTAATATAAGCATCAAAGAGATCTTGACTTTAAAGGTTCGGGGATATTAACGAAAGCAATTGATCAAGTATTTGGAGGAATATTTTAATTATTTCAATATTTTGGTGGATGTTTTTCAAATGTATTTTAACGCCGTGGCTTGCGTGGGCGACGGTCGCGCGATGGTCGCGCGATGGTCGCGCGATGGTCGCGCGATGGTCGCGCGATGGCGATGCGACGCATACGACATCAAACCTTATCGATATGGAAGTATGAGACGCGACGGCGACGGTCGCCCACGCAAGACACGGCGTAAGACCCCATCAAGTTTACTCCTAGCTAGTAAGCATGAACTAAATGGCACTTGTAATGTATGTCCAGGATAGTCGATTATTTTTAATTAAATTTCAGTATAATAATTAAAAAAAAAAACAGGTATAATAGAGCTCAGATAACTAAACAGCATTAAAAAATCTTAGAAACAACCTTTTAATAGAGGTGTATTAATTCATTAGACTCAGTAAACTAAATTGTTCTTAACTACAACTTTACATTATCTTTTAATTTAAATTTCAAGAAATCGTGTTTCGAATCGACTAATGTGATTACTTAGGCTAAAAAATAGTTAGTAATATATTTTGCAAGCGAAAACGAATCTATCATTTCCTACGTACCAATAGCCGCTATACCTGGAGAACACAGAAAATAATGATCAGTGTAAAAAACCAAGTAATAATTTAAAAAGCGCAGAAGTAGTTTGAGCGCTATCAATTAATATCTCGGTCGAAATGACGTGTCTGGCACATCCCGGCTCCAGACGGATGGAAATTCAATTATTTACCTGAGAACCTAGCTGAGGTGACAATCGTTGACACGTGGCGATCGAAACACAGACTAGCTTTCGCCACTAGACACTTGCAATAGGGAGAGCTACGTTACTTCATGGAGCGTAAGCAATTGTGACTTTGGCTAAGTACCCTGACGGTACAGTGTAAAATTCATGCGTCTCGATGTTGGAAAGCTATTTAATCTATTTCGTCGATCTACTGTAACATAAAATTTGCATATTTTACTTTATTATGATTAGGTATCGATTTTTCACAACTTAGGTAAGTTCCACAACCTAAGTTTAAGGATTAAGTCTCGCCAGTTCATTGAATCTTACAATTGTGTTTATTACATTATTTTCTCTTTTCAGGTGGATATGTATGAGTATCATGTTAATTATTAAAATAGTAACATCTTATGGTGCTTATTGACTTCACAAGAATTAATTTTGTATCCAGTTCTACTTTAACTATACTTTTTTTCCTGTCTCAAATCCTTCACTGCACGTCATTTATACAGTCAACCAATTTTTTATCCTAAGCCGCTGTAGAATCTTCTTGTTGTAAACGTCAAATTGACTTTTCTGGCAAACAGAGCACGATTTCCAGAAGAAAGGGTTCTAGAGTGACTTAGAATTCAAATTGTTTGACCATACCCAAATGGATGTAATTTAATATGAAAAATATATGAGCATCACACAAAATTGAACCAGATGTAAGTTTCATGCATATTAGAGCATACATATCTCCCTGGCAGCTTAAATACCTGTCATAGGTCGGTAACCACTCATTCCCGGCGCGGCATTATCTTGATAGTTCAGGCTATCACAAGAGTTGATGCATGGCTATAATGAACGTGAACGCCGTGAAAGCCTCCGAGGTAAAACGTGTCCCAAAACCTCTACTATACGTTTTCGACGACTTGACTATACGTTATTAGACAACGCAAAGGAAAAAAAAAGCCAGAGGCCACTTTTACATGTCCACAATTACAATAAATAGTATGAATTCAACTATTCAACTATAGTACAAAGTTACTATGTTTAATAAGAGATTTTAGAGAGGTGTAGAGTTTCTAAATGTCAAAGTACATCTAAAAAAAATAAACATGTTAAGGAGCGCTGCCCAGACTCCGTAGCTGTATAAATGTAGTCTGGCTCTGTCGCGCCAATACGCAAGAGCTATAGAGATAGCTACGAAAGAGATATTATCGTGAGCCAGAGGCCACTTTTACATGTCCACAATTACAATAAATAGTATGAATTCAACTATATTATTTAGTACAAAGTTACTATGTTTAATAAGAGATGTTAGAGAGGTGTGTAGAGTCTCTAAATGTCAAAGTACATCTAAAAAAATAAACATGTTAAGGAGCGCTGCCCAGACTCCGTAGCCGAATAAAAGTCTGGCTCTGTCGCGCATACGCAAGGGCTATAGAGATATATAGCTACGAAAGAGATATTATCGTGAGCGTTTTTGCATTCGGCTACGCATACAGCTTCTACTAGTATTTTTACAAGCTTTTATTTACTTGCACCTGTCCCGGTTGTCTGTCTGTAATCAAATTTTGCAAGTTAAATTTAACCCACTTCCTGGTTTCCGGTTGAGCTGAAGTTTTGCACACGTATGTAAATCACGTGACACTGCAATATTATGGTATCATGGAGCTGATCTGATGATGGAGCAGACAGGTGGCCATAGGAACTCTGTAATGAAATGTCGTATCCCCATCGAGTAAGGGATTTTTAGAAACGTCTCGGAGAGCAATAGACGACTGTTGAAAGAAAAGTACAGTCGGCGGTAAAAGCTTGTATCAAAACTGAAATTTTTAGAATGCATGTCATTTGCGGTGACGTCACGCAATCGAGTGACGAATCCTAAAATGTCAGAAGCTAATGGTAGCGGCCCGGGTTACGGGTCATCGTATAAAATCATAGAAGCCAGCCTAAGCTCAAAATCCCGCTGTTATTTCGAACTGATGGCGCCCGGCTTTATTAAGGGATTGTTTATAATTATAGACTTTACGTAGGCTGTGCCTTGTAAATAATATTTTGGGCCTTTTTATATCTGGTGATGGGACATAAACTTTGTGAAGCTGAATATTAAAGAAAGAACAGAACCTTAACACCCTTAGGGCCACTTGCACCAGCGAAAATGGAGGGTTAACCCACCATTTTATATGGAATTTGACAGATGACAGCCCACTAACGCTGAGTTAAGTGGTTAGTGCAAGTGGGCCTTAAAGGCACGACTGAATAAAGGATAAACAGAATAAGTCGCCTCTCTCCTCTTATTTTACTAACCCCCGACGCAAAAACGACGGGGTGTTATAAGTTTGTCGTGTCTGTCTGTTTGTCTGTCTGTATGTGTGTATGTCTGTCTGCGGCATCATAGCTCCTGAACAGATTAACCGATTTAGATTTAGTTTTTTATGTTTGAAAGCAGAGTTAGTCGGGAGTGTTCTTAGCCATGTTTCATGAAAATAGTTTTTGTGGTTAGGTTAGTTTTGACATTGACATTGTGTATTTGAACTATAATACCTCAAATAGTGCATATGAACGGCTGTCAAATTACACCAGGTTGACAGAACTGGCTTCCTTTAAAGCCGGTTGAGCAGTTGATTGTGATATGTACATAATCATATAAAAAAAAGAGTATAGAAGAAAGCATGAGTTGTAAAAATAACGATTAAAATAACCACACCACAAAATTATAATTTTGAAAAAAACCCCGACCGCGACATAGTAGACCGATTTTCATGAAACATGGCTAACAACACTTCCAACTAATTCAGCTTTCAAACAAAAAATAAAAACAAAATCTAAATCGGTTCACCCGTTCGGAAGCTACGATGCCACGGACAGACACACACACACAAACAGACAGACAGACAGATACGTTAAACTTTAACTTATTAACCCCCGTCGTTTACGCGTCGGGGGTTAATAAGAAGCGACTATAAAATAACAATTGAATGAATATTTCTATCCAGGTATTTTTCATTGAACCTAACATAGTTTCTAACTTATAAAAATGTGCACACAACATATCCATCGGAACTATTGGAAAAAAGTTAACCCCCCATAATCCTAGCTTGCACAATTTATGGCTGACGTGCATACTCGTGGATTACCGTGTTCACGTGTTGGAAAACGTGTATTCTAGTTTTGAAAAGCAGCTTATATTACAGGCCGTAGGATATTATATACAGTAGCGGAAAATAATCCATACTTATCCATACTAATATTATAAATGGGAAAGTGTGTGTGTCTGTTTATTTGTCCGCCTTTCACGGCAAAACGAAGAGACGAATAATTGTCGTGATGTTTTAAGGCTGCTTTCAAAAAAAACGTCAAAAGAATGTAAAATTGATAGTTTTAGTCGGTGAAATACTACACTTTCCGTTATCCAATAGATTTATTTAATTCAAGTTCCAGTTAGAGCATATTATTATCTTGATTTTTATAAGACTGGATTTTTGAAAACTAACTCACTAAATTAATTATGATTTTTTCTCTAATGCACGTTTAGAAAAACGCACGTAAAGAGCTGAATCAGTCGATCTTATTTGTAAAATTTGGACAATTTTGAATATTAAAACGGGTAAATTTATAATTCGTATATCCTGTACCACAATCATTTCAGACTAGATTTTTATTTTAAGTTTTTGAAAAAGAGTAAACTAGCCTAAGGCGAATTCAATTTTTTTCAGAAATTACCTAAAATTAAGTGACAATTTCTTTGAAAATCTACATCACGTCGAAGTAAGTTTTGTACTTAATTAATCTGCAACGTTTACTTAAATTGCTGTTAGGCCTTAGTGATTATAAATTGCTATTATTGATTTTTGCCAATTTTTTGAAAACGAGCCTTCACCGGTACAATTATTACCACTTTTGGACATTTTCTCATATTTTGTTAGACCAAGTAGAAAAAGTCCTATAATGTGATATATATTTATAAATTACTCGCAAAGCCCTATAATTTGATACCACACACGGTATGATCGAGCGCTCGGTTGCGATTTCACTATTTTTAACACGAAAGCCGTCTTAAGTAGAGATAGTTGAAGGGATGGAGAATGACAAAGGCTACTTTTTGTCTATTTCTAACGCGAGCGAAGCCGCGGGCAAAAGGCTAGTCTATCATATATTATTTTTTCAGATCCCTTTGCATACTTTTTTTAAAAACGGCTGTTGCGATCGATGAAATTTACAATATACTGCATATGAAAAATACTATTTTGGTCAACTTAAGGTTCATGTTTTAAAACAACTCGTAACCGAGTTATGCAGGGCCCTGGGTTACCCTTAAATAGTAAAATAATGATGAGGTGTACTTTTCATAACAACGACTTCTGAGATTGATAAATCCATCCATCTATTTATATTGTTAGTAGGATTCGCTATTTTGTGTTTTTATAATAAGAAGTTCGATATCAGTATACATGATCGGTGCGTGTAAAGTCTCTAATCCGCATAAGGCTCTCGTGGCTGCCGACGATCCGAGCCTAGAGTCTTGAGACTTGTAAGTATTTAAATACACATTTTGTAACGATGATCCAATAGTTGTTTAGTTGAGATAAAAGTAAAATTTTATGAATTTTCAACTTATTTTTTTCGATATGTACCAGTATGGTAGATTTTTTGCGCTACTCTACACAAGTGTATAAATAGCATTAGCTTATGACATACATAATATCATACAAATATTTTGCCTGTTTTTTGATCTAAATATATCATCTATGGAACAAACACAGTTATTATCTAAATCAAGTGGTTTTATATCATTAAAGTAACAGCGTATAGATAGTATCTGTTAACGCCTCGTCTTTGTTCGGGCATCTTCGGGAGCCGTCGCCGGCGCAACGCATGGTGCGGGGCGCGGTAAAGTGGGGGTGGTACTTCAATTCGCTCAGCAATCTTGCGACGGACGGCCGCGCCCGTCCGCTTAAATTCAGTGATATTCTACCAACTATGTATCACACCTTATTAATCATTATACGTGCATGTAATGGACTACGAGTGTCATTTAACTTACCTCATCCACGACCCCAAGATATTCTGTCCACCCCTACATGCGTGGACAGTATCCATACCACATAACACGTGCAGTCATGCAATTCAAGTAAGAGGTTCGAATTTGAAGGGACGACTGAAAAACAAATAACTTTTAAGCAGTTATTAACGATCACCACTGTATTACACACTTAAAATCGTGAATCGAAAAAACACATGACAACTGTTATATTATGTTATGATCCCATGTAAGTCAAAATGAAAATCGGTCCAAAAATTACGAAGTTCAGTCATATCAGATACTTACAAAACAATAATTACATTGATAACCACCATTAAAATGGACTACCACCCAGTCTCGAAAGTTAGTAAATAATAATGTTTAGCGGTCCGCTACTTGGTCGCACAGGTACATTTTCGTAGTGATACCAGTGCAATATAATAAACTACCCGACATAAACAGCTTTTTCATTTCAATAAATATACCAAAACGTTTTGTGTTAAAATTAATATAATTTGATATAATTATAAAGATTTCTAATACAGAATATGGGCAGTTTTAATACCTCGAATGGTGGAAATATGTATTTATGACACCGGCCACACCTTTGTTTACAATAATTCCGGCTAATTCAAAATGGCGGTACAGTTGTTTTGCTGCTGTAAAAAGGGTCGTTAAATTATTCATTACCTGGCCCCGTAGCCGAATGGCATTTCTCCGACGCCAAACGAAAGCGATACGCCGCTGGCTCTGTCGCGCCAATACGCAAGCGCGATAGAGATAGATATCTACTAGCGCTTCGTTTCGTGAGCGATTGTGCCATTCGGCTAGCCACCCAGGACACCTGACGGGCTGTGAGGTGAAAATTGATTTCCTGCCTTTTACGATGTCGTATTTCCTTTTTAATTAGACTTAAGAGGCGATAAAAAGGTGTTGATTTTTGTTAATTTATTAGTTTACAAACCAAACTAGTAAGGCTTTTTGCTCGGTTTGTTGAAACAATGTTTTTAATTTTTCAGTACAGATGGTGTTTTTTTTACGCACTAGTGCGAGAAGTGGTTCATTATATGCCAGGTCGAAACTTCGGAGGCTCATCTGTACTGAAAAACGTTGTACGATACACGTGCGAAAAGGAAATTCGTAACTCGTGTCGATTTAAAACACTCCCTTCGGTCGTGTTTTAACTTCCTTTTTTACGCACCTGTGTCGTAATGTACTATTTTGTTATACTTTTCACAATTATGTCAAAACAGTATGGTATCGCTGTGACACAAATAACAAAATATGTGCAAATAAGTACCTAAAAAAATCTTTGGATTGTGCCCTACTTCAAAAAAGTTATATAGTAAATTAAAATGGTTACACAAAGTGCTTAGTTATTTTATGACGAATAAAAATAAATAAAATAAATATTATAGGACATTCTTACACAGATTGACTGAGGGCCCACGGTAAGTTCAAGAAGACCTGTGTCGTGGGTACTCAGACAACGATATATATAATATATAAATATACTTATATACATAGAAAACATCCATGACTCAGGAACAAATATCTGTGCTCATCACACAAATAAATGCCCTTACCGGGATTCGAACCCGGGACCGCGGTGTAGCAGGCAGGGTCACTACCGACTGCGCCAGACCGGTCGTCAAAATAACGATTAGCGGCGAACTTGTTTTTGAAACATAAAGTACTTTGCGCTTCGGTGCGGTCAACAAGAATAATTACCTCTTAAATGATGTGTTTAGTGATTTTTATATTGTACCACATTTTGTCCAGTATTTCGAAAATTAGAAATCGAACATGAACGTCTACCAAATCATATATAAGTACTACTTAAAAACGCTTGTCGTTAAAATCACTTCAATCGATTCTACTCCCAATGAAGATAAATTGATTTGCCAGCGATCAGTAGCGGCTAAACTTTAGGCAAATCACAGCGGACGTCGTAAATCAAAGAGTAAGCGGGGGTCGCGCTATGAGTAGCCAATTTTCATAATTTTCTTTCATGACGATGCTGCGAGTTGGGCAAATGACGCGTTACTCGAGGCAAGCCGCATTGAATGGTGCATACAGTAGTTCTATTTCATTTAAGCTCACTATATTGTATTGAAAATAAAAATATTTTTGATTATATTACATTATATACTTTGTAAAAAATGTTTATTGATAGAGTATAAAATAAAGCCCCTCGCCGCGTTAGTCTGTGTTTGTTACTTTGTTCGCAATAAACTAGAAACCTCTGAACGGATATTGCCTTAAAATATATTTTTAAGGAAGGTTTAGGTGTATCATTGTTCAAATGTTGTGCAAGTAGCCAGGGCGTGTTCAAAATCGTTAACAATTTTTTTATCGTTAACTATTGTTAACCATATATGAGTCATCATCCTCCTTGCGTTATCCCGGCATTTTGCCACGGCTCATGGGAGCTGGGGTTCGCTTTGACAATTAATCCCAAGATTTGGCGTAGGTACCTACTAGTTTTTACGAAAGCGACTGCCATGTGACCTTCGAACTCGAAGAGTAAATTATACCATATTGGAATTAGTCCGGTTTCCTCACGATGTTTTCCTGATACATATGAGTATGATAATTAAAAATAATAATTTGAGCTTTTTTAAATGTCGCAAAAGATTAGTAGCAATAAAAACTTTCTTTTTTACTTAGTTTATGACATACAGCATTTTTTGAGTTTAGTAGTCATCCTATCGACTGCGCAAATGTTAGGTGAATAAAAGATCGAGATCCGTAGCAGGCTGATTTATTTCAAAATATACAGCTACATAATTATGAGTCTACTCTATGTAACAGGATACAGGTTTGATATCCAGGTATTGTATGAATAGAATACCTTTTCATCATACTTTATTCTTTAAAATATAAACCTGGCATGGTTTTGTATGTACATAGAGTTAGCCTACTGCAGTTATTAACTGCGCAAAGCCGAGGAAAATTGCTATAAGTTATGCAATTTTGCTACGCACCATTAGCTCCAGGTCTCGAGACTGGAATTTAGTACTCGACGCTTATTGCAACGAATTTACCGTAGCTTAAAGATATTTTACATCATCCTAGCTATATTAAATATTTTATAATTATCTTATTTATATTGTATGAATATAAAACGTCGTTTTAAGAAATACACCTTTTCTATATTTTTATTATTTTCTATCAGAGTGCGACAACACCTGAAACGAGGAAAAGTGTGTTAATAGCTGTGACTAAAAGAGCGAAAAACCGATTGTATATAACTAGTGCCGTGGGAGGGCTAAAACGACATTAAGTATATAAATGTATTTTATAAAGTTGAGTTAGAATAAAAAGTCATTTTTGCGTCCTGTGCGTTATTAGTGAAACAATTATTCAATAATTGTTTCACTAATAACGCACAGGACGCAAATGCCCGTGTGGTGACGGGTTAAGAATTTCACCACCCCCTTTCTTCCCGTGGGTGTCGTAGAAGGCGACTATGGGATATGGGTTAAATTGTGGCGTAGGCGAGAGGCTGGCAACCTGTCACTGCAATGTCACAGTTTCGTTTTCTTTCAACCCCTTATTTGCCAAGAGTGGCACTGAAACTTTAGTAGTTTCATGTGTTCTGCCTACCCCTATATGGGATACAGGCGTGATTGTATGTATTGTATGTATGTAATTATTCAAAATAGTCTTCATCTAAGCAGTTTTATTTTCATTAGCCTACAGTGCCAGATCACAAACAAAAAATACCGACATACTCGTATAATATATTTAAACAAAAACGATGCTTATATTAACGCTGGACATATTATAAACTTTGACCCAAAATCATAATTACATAGGCTTTACAATGGATAAAGAGAAGACCATTTCCGTGAAATTTACATAATAGAGGTATGATGTCACCGATAGGTAGGTACCGTATGTGATGATGTGAAATCACCTTTACTGAGCTTCGCTGTTAAGGCCTAGTTACCTGGCTTTACTAGTAGACATAGAACATTTTAGGATAAGCCCAACTTATGCTGAAGGAATTTTATACCTCGCCTGTAACGTAACAAAGTATGTTAGGCGTATTTGAATTAGAAAATTTTAGACAAAACAGTAGTTGTGAACCTGAATTGTAGGTACATTCTGGGAGCTTGTAATAAAAAAAAATCTATTTGTTAAAGATATGAGACGAATAGGTAGGTACATAGTTGAAGACGTTTAATGTTCTTATGTATTAATACTTTACACAATTCAATTTATTAAGTAGTATCAGCTACTTACAAATAACAACCAAATTATTATGATTTAAAACGGGTCCATATCGGGTCGCATATATTTTTTTGTAATATCTTCTATGCGCATAACAACTTACGGCATCATCATCAATGTGCATACATATAGGAAATCATATTATTTTTTGTCATACTTCTTTTGCTCTAATAATTAGTGTCATACTTAATAGATGTCATATACTCCTTATTCATACAAACTTAGATTATAATAATCAAATGTCATACTAACTATCAGCACACTTATCAGGTTTGATAATTTGTTTTATACATAACGATTTTTAGCATATTTATTATCAGCCATAAATAGTTCACTATAACCCCTTGAAACATTTTAATTTTTTTGTTTTAATTAAGTACAATTTATTACGCATAATATTACTTCAATTATGAATTTTTCTAAAATTTTACAATTTGTAAATTGTTTGTTTGGTCACAGTTCTAACCTAACCTAAACCTAATTTAAAAGCGGTTCGTTGTTGTGTAGGGTTGCAGTTCTAACCTAACCTAAACCTACTCTGTATGCCGTTTGTTTCTGTGTGATCACAGTTCTAACCTTACCCAAATCTACTCTGTAAGCCGTTTGTTTCTGTGTGGTCACAGTTCTAACCTAACCTAAACCTACCCTGTAATACGTTTGCTTATGTGTAAATCAAAGGTCTAACCTAACCTAAACCTACTCTGTAAACTGTTTGTTTTTGTGTGTGGTCACAGTTCTAACCTAACCTAAACCTACCCTGTAATACGTTTGCTTATGTGTAAATCAAAGGTCTCACCTAACCGAAACCTACTCTGTAAACTGTTTGTTTTTGTGTGTGGTCAAAGTTCTAACCTAACCTAAACTTACCCTGTAATACGTTTGCTTATGTGTAAATCACAGGTCTAACCTAACCTAAACCTACTCTGTAAACTGTTTGTTTTGGTGTGTGGTCACAGTTCTAACATAACCTAAACCTAATATAAAATCCATTCGTTGTTGTGTAGGTCGCAGTTCTAACCTAACCTAAACCTACTATGTAAGCTGGTCGTTTTTGTGTGTGGTCACAGTTCTAACCCAACCCAAACCTACTCTGTAAGACGTTTGTTTCTGTGTGGTCACAGTTCTAACCTAACCTAAACCTACCCTGTAATACGTTTGCTTCTGTGTAAATCACAGGTCTAACCTAACCTAAACCTACTCTGTAAACTGTTTGTTTGTCGATGAAATTGTCGTCGTCGCAACTAACTGGGCTGTCATATGAGGTTTGTGTTACTTATTAGTACATTAAATTCGAGCCTACGAGTAAACAGAGTTATAAATGGAACGTATTATGATTTTTAAATATATGACTTCTTTTTTGTATACAATATTAATACTATGCATAGTAATACGTCGAAATAAAGACAATTATGCTCAGCAAACTTATGACTTAAAATTTAATAAACATAAAAAATATTGCAATAAAAAATATGACATAACACAGCTATGACGTAAAACAGCTATGTTCAAAAATTATTCTGACTTCCAAGTTTTATGACATACAATGTTATGTAGATAGTGCTCTGACAAGTGAAAATATGACAATAGTTTATAGACCACCAGAATGTAACCCATTTAAAACAATACTTATGCAGCACACCTTAGTCAAGCAGCGCAGCTCCGAGCTATAACCCTAGATTTTTACTTTTCACGAACAAATACTTCGCTCTGGGATTGACAGGTCTTAATAAGGTTACATTGTTTTATAAATGAGTTCGGTGCCATAAAAACCTCGTAAGACATCGTACCGACGTGTTACGGCACCGTAAAAACGTGCAAGTGACAGCTAACTATGTACGCATTGACTTTTAGTTGCAAGTTCCAGGATAGATTTACCTCTAGTTTAGTGTGTTAATGGAATTATGCAGGAAAAAAAATGGTTTCTTTATTGTAAGTGACTAAACGTAGACGTTAAGCTTTTGTGAGACATATGTACATAAATATATGGATGTACTCAAGTTATCATAATTATCGCGATTGGCGATGACCATTCATGCCAGATGATGGGTCTCCATATAAATAAATAAAGAAATATTGGGGGACACCTTACACAGATCAACCTAGCTCCAAACTAAGCAAAACTTGTACTATAGGTGCTAGGCGACGATAAATATACTTATTATAAATACAAATATGACTCGAAAGATGATTGTCGCCAAACGCAATATATTAACTAGAGTACACTCGTATTATATTTATTAAATATTGTGCGTGACATTGTGTTTTCTTAGACATTTTTCGAATATAACTTATGATTCGCTTTTTTAACTATGATTACAAACAGTTGCTGGTTGGTGGTAAAACATAAAATCTATCGTGTATTTAACTGTGTGTAATAAACTGTCAGTCTCCCATTTATCTTTACGAGAAGCTGGTCATACGCAGGTCACAAGGGGGCCGGCGGTCTGAGACTCGACTTCTTACTCCTAGGCACGCATCGGCAGCCTTCCGGGGCAGTTATTCCTATACTTCTTGCCGCTGCTGGAATAATATCCCTCCGCCGATCAGGAACCTGCAAACCATTAATAGTTTTAAGATAACTTTAAAAAAATTCATGCTTCAACATCAACTGAATGAGGAATGCCTCAAACTCGAGACGAGCTGCATTTAAAACGCTGCTACTTACCATCGCTTTTTATCCCTTCCGCAAACGCCCTCTTATACTTATTGTAGTTATTCACGTAGATTTGACTGTTGTTTGTATGTAATATTCTTCGTTTTAAGGTTCGGAAAACGTGAACTGCGGCCATGTCTTGTTATTAATTACTGCTCCATCAGCTAAAAGCGTCAAATGTAATTCCCGCTATATTGTATAGATGGCGCTAATCGCTGACGTCAGATTTGGTTGCGTTCACGACTAAAAATTTTGTCAACGTTCCGTTTTTCCGATTTTATTATAGATTTTAATGTTTTAAAAATGTTTATTTATTTATACTGTTGCATTTTGTTAACGTATTCTAAATTTTATTTTCCTTTGTAATGTGTATACTTTCCGTGGTATCATTCGTTATGGCCCTGACGGAAGATCAGCGTTGGCCACCCAGGCTAACACCATGCTGAGTCGGGACCATATTCATGGCAACTATGTGTATACTTACTTACCTTTTGTGATGTTATGTGTGTAAATAATTCTCTGTTGTTGATCTGTATTTGTGTGTGTCTTTTATGTATTATTTTGCCATGAATAAAAATATTTCTATTTCTATTTCTATTTCTATTTTAGGCATAGGTACGTATGAACAGTCACCGGCATAAGTAAGTGATGATTTCTGTACTATGTCGCTTTTAATCATTTGAGAATTTCGCATAACATTTCAAACAAGATGTTAATGTGACAAGGTACGAAAATCATCACTTATTTATGCCGGTGACTGAACTAAGTATGACCTTACCTGTGGTATATGTTTTTTTTTTATCTATAACGTAAGCCTAGGTAGTAAATTAACGTAATATTATAGTGAAAGCAAAGAATAGAAAAGTCCTGAATATCGCATTATACCTTTAAATGTTACTTGTTATAGGTGATATATTTGGCTTATCAAATTTGACGCTGACTAGGGACAAAGAATGGCTAATAGCTTTGTTAAATGCCTACCTTAACTATTTCTAGACACGAGTGGGTGTACCTAGGTATAGATTACAGACAGTGCCAATGGACCCAATGAGATCGGGTTCTTTGTACGTAGGCGCTATTTTTAATTGCCTATTTTTCATATTAACTAAATACTACGTGCGTATCAAAAATGTTAAACGACACAGGGCAAGTTACTTGCGTTAAGCACACAGTAACAACGGGCAACATTTTTATTCACTTCTAAAATTACTTACTTCGCTGGCTCAGCGACCCGAAGTGGATCTTGGCCTCCGACACTAGACTTCGCCATCCGCTCCTTTCCTGTGCGATCTGATGCCATTCAGTCACTTGAAGGGCACACAGGCCTTTCTGGACGTCGTCGATCCATCGGTACCTGGGCCTTCCAACCGGCCGTTTCTCAGTTGATCGCCACAGGTAAGCTCTTTTGGCCGCGCGACCTCCCAGTCTCTCCACATGGCCGAGCCAGCGAAGACGAGCAGCCTTGCTCTCGCCTCACCTCCAAGTTCTGTCTGACTCTCCAGGCACCATCCTCTCGTCTTTCAAGACTTCTAAAATTAGTAATTTTTTAATAACGAATTTATTTTGTAACGTGTAGGTTTACCTTAGTTTAATAATAACAGAGTGATGAAACGAGTGGGAGCCTATTCCTCCCAACAAACATTCTACAGTTTGGCGGAAAACTGTTTTTTATTTCTGAAAATATTTTTTTTAAACAACTTTGTTGTTTGAATGTTTTCTGCAAAATCTTATTATGCAACTTAGTGGAAACGTAATGTAACAACGTATCTAAAAGTTCATAATGCGTGGCATTCGTTGGAACTGAAAATATTTAACACAAGCAATAAAAAGGCAAAACCTTGATCCTTCCCTTCTAAAAGACAAATCATAAAAACCGTTACGAACGTTCGACGCTAAGGAATCTGTCGTTCGGTTATTTGCCTCCAGACACGGTAATTCGTCGCTGCAACGTGGTTATTACGTTTCTATCTATCGGAATTCCCGGAATGCCTCGGCAAACTCCGGTCTTAGAAGCCCGAAATGTTTCCAAATGAATTCAAAGATTCGCTGATTGAGTAAAGTGTTTTCGGAATGTCGCCGAATTGTTATGATTCCGGTTTTAATTCGATGAATAACTCGAATAGCTTGACATTTCTAAAGAAATTATTTAGGTAGATAACGAAATACCGAATACTTTAAATATCTCATTTGATAAATTACAAACGCTGTGCATATTTGTTCTAAAATTATTAATAATTATATTCTTGTCTATTTTATATTACCAGTAACTTCTATACCTAATATACATATTATAGAGGTGTATTAGCATTACAAGGACAACGACATTGTCGAAATCGGTACTTAAGTATTTTCTTGGTGGTTGAATAGACAAATGGGAAGCCGACCATTCGACATGGTCTACGGCAGAGCCCTAGCGAAGAACATTTGACGCTTCGTATCGCGTTGTAGTTATCTCTTTCTTTTTCTCTATAGCTGTTCCGTATTGGTGCGACAGAGCCAGTTGCGTATCATCCACCACGGAACGTCAACGATTCTACTCTTGGCTAGAAGTCTATGACTTACAAAGGACATGAAAACGAATCGAATCGACGAACTGCCGTCGGTCGTGTATGTCGCAAACTTTTCGAATACTGAGTCGTAATAGCCGTGTTGGATCGCATGCATGTCATGCGACTCACGTACCACAATTGCGCTTTACATGCCCTCAGCAATCAGCGGCACCCTATGGATAGGTAAAATCCAAGGAACTTTGGGGAGCAACGATTTATAAACGCTTTAAATAAGGGACCATGCTTCTGGAACGTTCGCTTTCCGTAGCGAAAAAAAACCTATGGGTGAAAGCAGGTAGAAACTGTCAAAACATGGAGGTTACGATTTTACCTAAGGATCTACAAGTCTGACAAGACTAAACAATTGATTCGTGGTTAATGGTTATAAGCAGTTTAATATCGTTTCAGAAAATTATTGGTTCGCGATAAATATTGCAAGATTTAATTTAATACAAGATCATCATTTACAATTTAAACTTAATTTCAGAAAGCGTAATAATGTGCTAAAATGATAATACATCCGAGTTTATATTTTAGCACATCACGCATTTAACTCAGCTGACACATTTCAAAATTTATCTCGCATTGAAAGCATCTACTAAGCGTTTTCGCAGTTAAATTAATAGTCGCATCGCCTGAGGCGTTTATACGGGATCTTTTAAATAAATTTTGTACGTGCCTCTGCCTCGGAGGCACTGCCAAATGGGGCTACAACAGATTTTTATAATGTTCTGTATTGGTAAGCGAGGTCTGGCCCTACGCCAATTCGGCCATCGATTTACAAGTTTGCTTTTATGTTCCGCTGATACTTTACGGAATGCACGTTTTTCCGAATAAACCCTTAAATCAGATAGCTTGTGAGAAGTTGGGCATATGGAACCGAAAGCTAGTCTGAATTACGTTTGCCGCAAGTTCATATTCCATGTTTATTTCCAACAGCGTCCTACAAATGATAGAGCGGACAGGGTTGACTGTCCCTATTTAGCGCACTGCGAGGGATTACATTCCCCAATGAGTGTTGTGTTTTTAGGGTTCCGTACCTCAAAGAGGAAAAACGGAATCCTTATAGGATCACTCGCGTGTCTGTCTGTCCCTCTGTCACAGCCGATTTCTCCGAAACTACTGGACCGATTTACTTGAAATTTGGCACACGTATGTAAACCTGTGGCCCAAAGACGGACATGCAGTACCTATAATTAAATGAAATAAAACGAAATTTAATCATAAGGGGCACTTTTGGGGGGTAAAATTGAAAATTAAAAATCAAAGTTATTAGAACTATATTGTGATACATATCAAATGAAAGAGCATTTTATAAGCATTTCAAATATATAGTTTTTTATAGTTTTTATTTTGGTAATTTAGAAGTTATTTAAGAAAAATGACCATTTCCCCCCCCCCCCTTATCTCCGAAACTACTTAGCGTAAAATTTTCAAAAAAATACACGAGGTAGCCCTCTACCTGTAGATTACAGGAAAACCTATTAGAAATCTACAGTCAAGCGTAAGTCGGACTTAAGAGAAAAAAACTCAAATTGAGATTTTCACTCACTGCCGCTGCAAGTACTTACTAAATGTTTTGAAATTTTGTGAGCGCCATGGACAGGTAGAAAGAAATTAATTTCTGTTTAGAAATTGTTACAAATTTTAATCATTTGCCAAAATGACTTAAGTTCCTACTAAAAAAGAGGCGCTTAAGACTGTTTAGAACTGCACTGACCATAATATTGCCCTAATAGGTCCAAAAAATGGTGTATATATACGAAAACAAAAAAATTGTGCCACCGACAACCAAAATCTGAAGTCTATTTGCTCTATCTCTTATAGTTTCCAAAATATACGCAAAATCTTTAAAGTACAAATCTAGTGTACGTTGCTATCACATGTCGTCAGGCGCTCATGACCTTTTTGTATGGAAATGTCGAAATTCGACTCGCACTTTACCGATTTTCATAGAAAGTTGTGTTTTATTATAGTTTTGAAGGAGGTTTCTTGTTTTTAACCACCAACGCAAAAACGAAGGAGTGTTATAATAATAATAGGTTTGACGCTTGACATGTCTGTCTGGAATCATAGCTCCCGAACGAATCAATCGATTTTGATTTAGTTTTTAATGTTTAAGGTGAATTCGTCGAGATTTTTTTTTGTACCACGTAGGTGGCAAACATGCATACGGTCCGCCTGATGGAAAGCGGTCACTGTTACATATGGACGCCTGCCACTCAAGGAGTGGCACATGTGCGTTGCCGAGTCGACTCATTAGAAACTTGTACAAACCTGTACTTAGAAGGGGCCTGGGTGCCGACGACTCAAAGGACCGAAGGAAGGAGGAGGAAGGAAGGAAGGAGGAAGGATTCTATTGTCCTAATTACTTCCGTAGGTCCTCCAGTTGCGATACAGGCTGCCAACATTTTAATTACACTTTGTGCATTTTAATCTTTCGTGCCGCATGACCACGCCGTTGATAGTTCATAATTAATGGGAAAATACTTGAACAGGAATCCACGACTACTTTCCTAGGTTTAAAGATTGATCAGGGCTTAAAATGGGACCAGCAAGTAGATAAACCGTGTGGTATTCGGGGCAGTGCGTGCTTTGCCTTAGGTCGAGTTGCAAAGTCTGTGGCTCCAGAAGTAGCCCGGACATGCTATTTCGCCACTGTCCATTCATTAATACAGTACGTTGCGGAGGTCTGGTCTGGGGATGTTGTCCTGAATGGGAGAGGGTCTTTCGCTTTCAGAAACGAGCTGTCAGGATCGTTGCTCAGGTACCTGTAGACAGTAGACACTCCGGCCAAAGAACTCTTTAAAAAATAAGAATCCTTAAGCTAGGAACACACTACGCGGACGTCCGTCGTAAATCGACCGCGGACGGGGATCTGGACAATGAATATACACTTAACCGTGCAAACTATCGGTCGACGGACGTGGACGTGGCCTTGAACGCATGGACGTCCGTTCGAAATCTGGCTCGCTGGATGTTTTGTTCCGTGCACACTGTTCGGTCGCGGTCGCGGTCGCGGTCGATTTACGACGGACGTCCGCGTAGTATGTTCCTAGCTTTACACTCATTACACTGCCTGCAAAAGTTATCATGCAGGTAGCCATTTATGTAAGAGAGAACTTGGCAGCATACAAAACCAGGGGCGGCTCACTCCGCGATTCTATCGCCGCGCTACAAGTTTAGTACATGTCAGCGGCCGCGAGTTCGCGGCCCATTCATTGGCGACGACCTTCGCGCGGCGCAATAATAGTTATTTGTATAATAGTTATTTGAAGAATCATGAACTTGCGAGTTATTTATAGAATCCTGAACTTGCGAGTTTTTTAACACACGAGAAGTAAAATACATTTGCACCCGAGTGTAACACAAAACTTTTCCCCTCACTGTAGCGAGGAAACTACAACGCAAGAAATGCGTTTATCACTGCTTCCAGTAGTTCCACAGGTGGTAAATGATCTTTATTACTAGATTCACCTACTTTTATCAATTTTAAAGCAGTTCATTTGAATTTATTCAAGGTCAAATTACTTTACCCACTCACTAGTGGGTAAAATGCGTTTTTACCCGCTGGTATTAAAGGACAAAACACGTGTTTCCGAGCTAGTGAGGGGAAAAATTCAATGTTGGCTGCTCGCGTGCGGTCCGTTTGTTAATGTAGGTAAGAATTTAGAATGGCGTCATTTTGTGAACATCAAAGGAGCCTTCTGTACTTGTACTATTATACATAATATATTCTGTGACAAAACTAACAACATGTGTTCCAAGTACAACCTTCGAAATGCCGGAAAGTTAGTAGGTATCGACCGTAAATTGGCGAAATCCAATTTACGGTCAAATTAACACATGTGATGGACCCTGCCGTCTATATAATAAATTGCCGCAATATGTGGTTGAAGCGCCTAGTGTGTCGAACTTTAAGTACCTATCGCTTAAAAAATTGGCTGGTCGAGCACCCGTTCTACACTAATGACAATTTTTTTATTACCTAATTAGAAAAATATTTTTGTGCATTTTTTATGTGAATATTGCCTAACTTTTTGTAATTTCAATCTTCTGTCTATTTATTCTCTAAGTATTATTGCTGTATAAATATTATTTTTTTAAATCAAATCTTGACGTGTAAAATGGCGTTACAAATATGAATAAATGAATATGAGTATAAGTAGTATGATTATTTTAACCATTGAAAGTTTGATGTACGGAACCCTCTGTGGGCGAGTCCAACTCGCACTTGGCCGGTTTTTTTAAATTTAAGATTGTATGCACTAACCCCTTAGTTTGTAAGTCCTACCGATAACATATGTGTCTATAACTATAGACACGAAATAAAAATATTCATTCATATTTTTAGTTATTCCCTGCGCCAGTCAATGTTAGGGTTCCGGAGGAACCAATTACAATGAATATGCACTCTGTCGATGTAGTAGCTATCTGTTCTTCTGTCTGTCTATCTGACTGTTAGTCTATTTGCTGGTTTGTCAGTTCACCTGTAAGGTTTAAGAATTTATTTCTCAAAAAGAAAATAACATTCACTTACCATAGAAAAATACATAACATTTTGAACAATGTATTGCACCTGTCCATCTTTAAATATCTCCAGTCACCTGTCTTTACTTGACTTATGTGGGCTACATTTCAATTGGGTATTCACAAAATGTATAAGAAATAAATTAAAAATATTGGTATCTTTAAAATCATGTAAGGATAAAGTAAAGTTTGTATTTTATATACACATTTTCTTTCACTTACGTTCCACAATCGACTCCGGACTTAAAAAGAAAATTTCAAAATACTCCTAAATAACTTGAAAATACTGGAGTTTGAAACAAGGAACGTAAAATATAAAAATAAAGGCCCTCACTTTATTATGTAACTTGAAAAAAAGTCAAATTAAGTAGGCGTGTTGATGTCATGACTTTGGAAACAATTTGAAACGGGCAAAAGTTCGAAACGTTCACTTTTTTATGATAAATGAATTATCTCCGTTCGTAAAATTAGCTGCAATTTAAGATAATTGTAATTGAAATATTAAGCTTTATAACCGGTTTGAAATTATATGAATTTGTGATATTTGTAACTTTGTAGAATCCATTATACATATCTCTGTCATATAATACATGAGTTTATCTTGACATGACATTTCGCTAGCTTCTAGCTAATCATCTTTTAGCTCTTACGGTAGATGTTCGTACAGGTCTATTGACCTATAATATGGTGGAAAATTTCACTGGCTTGTTTTAGTGGCTCAGTTGACAGAGCGCTGGAATATCGATCCAGAGGCCGTGAGTTCAAACTCACCAAAAACAGACATTTTGTGCTTTTAAAATCTTGTCTTAAACATGGCTATCATAATTATAACGACGATGTGTCACTTCATCACTCTAAAAGCCATAAAAGTATAAACATGGATTCTAAGCTGCAGCAAACCATTACATTGCTAAATAAAATAATAATATTACAAGCAATAATATCAGCACGCATCACCGACGCAAACATTTCACTTTATCAGCGCTGTACATTCCGCTGCAAAAGTTATCGGAACTGTTCCCCGTCTAACGCCGTGACTTTATTTGCAGCGTGTGCTGTGAAAACAAGTGAATAACGACTCAACTGGCTGCGTCGAACGCGACAGATAATATTGAGTCTTAAAAGATGATTCAACGAACTTCAAAATTAAAGCTTCTTTGAGGTGTAGATTTATTTTACTTGGAGGTACAATACACGTGCAAAGATGGAATTCGTAACTCTAAATTTATCACCTTCGTTTCGATTTTCCTCTTATCTGCATTTGTATCCTAATGTTCTATTTATTCCAGATAATAAAATTATACGAAGATGTCGATGACCTAAATGACAAAAATAATCGACAGCATCTAGGAAATCGTAAAATGTTGTCAATTACCACAAAACAACAAACTATTATAAACATTGTAATAATGATAACATTGACTATTACTACGATAACACAATGTTATCTACAAGATTTACTTTTTTAAGAAAAAATATGGAGGATATTTCCAATTACTGTTCCGCTTTTACTAAAGATTAAAACTGTATTATTTCGCCTCATATTTTCAGAAAATCTTTATCGAAGAGTTTCAATTATTATGGCTTTGCCTCGCCCTTCGAGCTCCGGCCATTTTCACGCAGTTATTATAATTAAATTCAATTCCGACTTAATCTTCCATTAATTTCAGTAAACAGCGGGATTTAATTATCACATACAAATCATCAATATAAGCTTTTGCAGAATAATACTTGGAATTTGCAATCTTATTCAAGGAGACGGATTCTGTTTTAGAAATTTGATACGATTGTTATTTAATTTTGATACTACCTTGAGTCGCTCGCGTGCACGAGAGAACTAAGGAGGGCCTACCGCGAAGCGCGTTTGATGTGTATTCCTGTCACATTTACGAACGAATTGACAAGTGCAACAGAGAGCCAACACGACGAACGTGGTTCGTAGAGTAGACCTCCTGATTGGATTGCTAGTGCCAATAAACTTAAGCAGCTAACTCTGAACGGTGTTCATGGTCAAGGTTGTATTAAAGCAATATCAACATCAACAACGAATGAAATTGTAAGAATACAGAGGGTTCAGTCAGTTTTTCTTTATGTTAGGTAGCAATTTTTTATACAATACAATACTCTTTATTGCACACCTCACATAGTTTACAAGTAATGCACAAGAAACAAAAACAAAATAAACAGAGGTAACAATAGGCGGTCTTATCGCTTAAGAGCGATCTCTTCCAGACAACTTTTGGGTACTGGAGTTAATATAATCAGAATATATGGTAGTACAAATACACATACATAAATAAGTATAACCATAAACATACATAAGCATACACACATAAATACATACATAAAAAGGCAGATATTAATAAAGAAACAAACAACAGTGTCATTCATAAAATCTAAGGAAGGGAAAGATAGTATTCTTTAATAAGTTTAGTTTTATAATTATAATATAGGTATTTTCAACGGCGGGTTGTTTTGATAGCAGAATCGGCCTTGAACATTGCTTGTTTACCTGCTGATGAATGTTTCGCGACGGCAGGAGTATTTGTCACGGCGTCCCCTTTGTCTCACTGAAATTTATACTATTAAATTAATGATTTCTATATTTCTGCTGTCTGACATCTTATCTTCTAAATCCTTAGTGTTAAATCGCCCCATTGCTATTTATTTCCTTATCACCGAGATATTAAAAACGGCTTAGTCCATTTGCGTATTTTATGAGGGCTGTTTTTTTATTAAAATAAATATTGTAAAGGCAAGGAGCGGAGTATGATTAAGCAAATGAAATATAATTCCCGATTGTTAAAGATTTTCTTTTTTTCTGAAAAAAATATTTGTAAAATAAATGTGAAATTAAATACTTATTACTTTCATTATGGTTTTGACGTTTTAGTGAGCGATATAGTGATGTGATGATGATGATGATGATATATGATCTTAACTTTTAATTTGTATACATATAATAAATGAGCAACATGTAAAGTAAACGGTCATAAATAATGCACATCAGACTCTGGAAAGAGACAATTAACGTAATAAGCAAGAAAGAGACGACGCTCTACGAAGACGAAAAACCGATGCGCATTCTTTATGGCCATTTACTGTAAGTTATTTGGTTTTAAACACCCGTCAAATGTGTAGTGTAAAAATATTGGAGAATTAAGTATGTATGGTTTTAATGATGATGAGAATCTCTAAAAAGTAAAACATGGACAAGCTCAAATTGTGGTGAAATATGTAAAAAGTGTTTAAATTTTGTTATTTTACCAACTACGAATTGACTGAACTATTTTAATACACTAAACACATTCTTATTACGGAGGATTATTTATATAGGATTTACATACTTCATACTAAGAATCGTACCTCGATTTTTTAGCGCCACCTATTAAATACCCTGATGATGCCTACAAATGTATTATTTTCAAAATGTGTATTGACGTGATATCATGCTTTTAAAATAAAGAATTATGTCATTTGTTTTCATAAAAACTAAAAACACACAAAATATTTGGGGAAAATATGATTTTGGCCACATCCAGGCTGCGAACAGCGTCATCTAGTTTCAAGCCTAAAAGGCTCATACATTTCAGGGGTAAGGTACAGCGGGGCAAATTCGACTGGACCTTACGCTTTTTTCGTACGTGCTTTGTCAGTCCAGTATTAAATCTTTTTTGTGATTACTATAAAATTGCATTACAATTGTCAACTATCTTAACACGAAACAATCATACAAATAAGCATGCAAAATGAAACACATCGCTTAAAACATTCTGCAACCAAGATCCCAGTTCCACGGAGTATATGCAAATGAATTTCGTATTACGAGTGCTTGACGGAATGCATTATTCTCACACAAAGGGTTTTACACGTGATAAATAAATTATTCTATCCATGGGAAACTCACCAGCGGATTTAAATGGGCACAATTAAAATGTTAACAGAATCATTTAAATCTCTAATTAATCTGTAAAACTGGAGAACGCGGATTGAAACAGGCATTTCACCCACAACGATTATATATATTTACTCGTTTAATATCGATTTACTACTTGGTATTCAAATAACAGGTGCCCGTGACTTCCTCAGAATAGTATTTGGATAGCGCCTGATAAAAATGTCATGGCAATAATAATTCAGTTTGAGCAAAATTCATAAATTAATTACTAGGCGCAGCCTCAATTATCCAATTAAATACATGATGATTTCTGCGGTACAAAATATCGTATTTTTTTCCCAGAAACTGTCTTTGCCCTAATTTAAACAAAATTGTTTAGTGGTTGAAGCATTAAGATGTAACACACGCTCTGTTTTACATTTATAATATTAGTTCATAATGAATTCAAATCACACACGTAAATGGTAAATATTAGCCAGAATAAACGCCAACACCGCTTTGTAAATTTGTATAAATTATTTGGCCATTTAGTATTGCAGTGACGCACACACTGCAATAAATCCGCCTTGGCAGTACAAATGTTAATGGCGTACACGTCATGACGACATGCGGTGCCCGACGACGATATTTTTCCAACCATAGACATAAAAAATATAAATGGAAGGTTTTCAGCAGGATAATAAATAGCTTTATGGCATCCTGTACACTTTTATGAAGCATAGGGACCATAAATTGATTTATTTAAAATTTATTGCATAAACTGAACAAAATGGCCGACTTAATGCTAAAAGGCATTCTCTACTAGTCAACCATGTAGCCTAAGAGAGATACTGAAAGATACACATAACTGCTCTACTTCATCTTCAATCAGTAGGTACCGTGGTACCGATGTCTCTCCAGTAACACAGTATTTTTATAAATAAATGTCAGTTAACCAGCGCTATCAAACACTAAAAGGGGTGCCATGATGACGACACAAACACGCCATCCAGGGGTTTCTACAATCTATGCAGTGCCCGGCGACATTTTTCCAACAAATGTTTTTGCACGCGCACAACGCACTTCCAAAACTACAGCCAACTATAAATCCCAAACTATCCGCTTGAAAGTTGAAATTCGAACGTTTTTTCACAATTCAATGTGAGCTTTGGATCGTTGGAATTCTTTTGGTGTTAACAGTGTTGCAATGTGTCAAATGTCTCATTGGTTTTGTTTGAATGCTTCTGTACAATGATAGCTGCGTTGAAATTTGCCGAGTAAAAAAGTTCCGCAAAATTCAACAATAATATATTGGTTAGACTTTTCGCAAAATCATAGCCATAAAAAACAACAACACTCAACGTTTTCAAATCTCAACTAATTTAAAATCTTGTCACAGATAACGTAAAATACTCTTCACCGGGCGCGATTCGTGTTCCGCATGAAAAAGAAGGCAACACCCTAAACCCAAAGAAAACGGTCGACGATGTTCATGACATTCGGAGGCTAGAGGGTTGCGCCCCATGAAAAGACGACTAAACGTACCTACATTGCCAAATATTTGTTACAATTTGTGCGAAAACAAATTTTGCATCGCCGCGGCGAAATGCCGAAGGTTATTACGGCACCACTCTATACGGTAACACATGTACGAGTCATAAATTCCGTCGGGAACGTTAAAATTAGAAATGTAAGCTCCGAACGGAAACATGCGCGTTTAAAATTTATACCGTATTATATTTGTTCGCACCATGCCCTGCCATATACTGTGTACCAATTGTGTTCATAAATAAAAATGCGACGGTCCGAAAACAAATGAACTGACTTTCTTTGTTACACCTGCCGGCCTAGCCGAAATAACAAGCGTTGACGCTACGTCGCGAAGTCGCGATCGAAACGCAGTGGCCGGCGTATAGGCTACTTGCCTCCTAGTTAAATCAGCTTCTTTTTAAGAACTGTCCATTTACTGAGTGCCACCAGGGGCGGCTCACTCCGTGATTCTATTGCCGCGCTAAAAGTACATGCCGGCGGCCGCGAGTTCGCGGCCCATTCAGTGGTGACGACCTTCGCACGGCGCAATAGAATACAATGTCGGCTGCTCGCGCCCGGTCCGTTTGTTAATGTAGGTATAAATTTAGAATGGCGGCATTTTGTGAATATCAAAGGAGTGAGCCTTCTGTACTTGTACTATTATATATTCTGTGGTGCCACCTAGTCCAACTCCTGGTCCTTACTGAAAATCAGCGTCGCGGAGCGGGCCATGTGGCTCACGCCGAGACACCCAGCTGAGTAATGACCTTTTAGCGCAATCCACTATTATGTACAATTAGATTAAGCTAGTTATAAGTATGCTGTGCTAATAAACGTCTTTTCTTTCTTTCTTCTTTCTTTCAAAACGAATTTTAACGTCTTGTTTATATGGAATTAATATGAAATCTAATTGAGTGACGTCACAGTCAGGGCGGAGGCGGGTCCATGTGCAAGTGATAATTTGCGACCGGTCGCTCCTTGCGGTGGGTCTGTCTCTATGTCAGATACCTGTCCGGTAGCTGGCATGGTGAATGGTCTCGGGAGTAGCACAGGTTGCAGAGATCCCCGAGGCAAAACTGGTTGTGCTCCTTCCCGAGGTTACCGCCTGTTAACTGCCTGGTTCTACCGTAGAAACAGGTAAGAACGGAAACAACCAGTTGAACCTTCGTAGGGCAAGTTTTGCAAGGGAGCAGACACAAGGACCGGAAGTAGGTGTTGTCATCCGGATGACTGCACCTCCAACTGGGCCAAGTGAGTGAACCATTGTAAAACACCCTTAGTGTAATCCCAACCTATCCATATCCCTCAGATGGGTCGCAATGTTTGCCATCATGATGACGCCGCTGTAGGCTTGACTTCTTTATGAGGACGAGTCTGTAGGGGTGGGATGGTGATGGCAAACAACGATCCGTATCCCGTATAATCAGCCGTAGGCGATGACGTGGCATGTCGCAGCGGGCTTCCCATCCACAAAGAAGGATGGGAGGCGGTAGAATGCCACCCGCGTGTTTGTGCCGTGCGCGGGGACCCGTACGGGTGGAGAAGGAGATCCTGGGAGTCTAGGCGAAGCAGGGGTCTGCGGTCGTTATCCCTGTTAGGCGAAGCTCCTTTGGCTCCATATTCATCTCACACGGGCGGTCTTAGTCTAGCCAGCTAGGATCAATCGGCTGCCGTGTCCAGTCAGATGGCCACAAGGTTAGTTCTCTGGGGTGTAGGGGTCTGTAATCGGCGGAGCACGATTCACTGCGTCGGCTGAGGAGCTGACCAGGGTTTTGGCACCGTGCGGATTCACAGACAACGCATCCTGGATTACTATAGCAGACTTGGTAGCCCTAATGCTTCAATGCATTCCAAATGTGTGGCTCCGTGGTGGGTGGGGAACCAGTTTGCTGAAATTTTTCATTGTCTTTTTATGGATACAAAAGTACCTGTAACGACGGGGGAGGGGACGCCGTACCCGTACGGGATGAGGCGAAGGCGCATAGCGCAAAGGTTGCTGCACCAGCGATTAGTGGGGCTGTCTGTGACAGATCCACGAGCGTTGGCAGCGGCAACACGTGGACGTCCGCTAGGACGGGGGCCAAGCGTAGGGGCCACGGCGGAGCTGGCCATCCCAACAGCACCAACCCGTCTCTTCCCTTAGGGTTGAAGAGTGGGGGCGCAAAGCAAGCACCCTCGGGGAGCCGACTAGCGCTGGTGCTGGGGGATGGGCCGCGGAGCAACGGCCAACTGCGGGAGGGACGTGCCGCTTCCAAATTCTGGTGGGGCGGCTCCGGGCGCCATTGACGACGCTACTGCACCCCAGGGTGTGGATGCGCAGTCGGGTGGAGGAGTAGCCCCAACCAGGAGGCAGAAGAGGCGTGCGAAGGCGCGGGCGAACCGAGACGCGCAAGAGGGGGCCGGACCCTCCACTAGTGGGGCGGGGAGGCAGGCAACTAAGAGGTCACTGGGGGCCAGTGGCGACTCTTCTCTGCTCGCTGGCGACCACAAGCGAACAAGGGTGGGGGGGACGTTCGCTGAGGTAGCGGCGAGCGAGAAGATGGCCATCGTCCCAGTGACCTTTCCAGAGGAGAAGGTGTTGTTGGAGCATAGGTCGGCCATAGTGAGCGTCCTGCTCGTGGCGTTAGACGAGGCGGCCGATCCTATGCCCGACATCACGTTAGGTGCTGTCACGGGGGTGCGCTTCACATCACCTGCGGAGGAAGCGACGCAGTGGGATGGCTCCGCTCGGTGATCGGAAGAGGAGAGATCGGCGGGCGGCGCCTGAAGTCGTCGTGGCTGCCAAAGATCTGCCGAAACCGGTCAAGATGGCCTGGCGTACGGCGATTGATGGCAGTCAGGACGTGGCGCTGGCTCTGCGGGTGATGCAGAGGCGCAACCCCAAACTCCGCACCGACGAGTGGAAGGTGGTCGACACCGTGATGTCGGAGCTGAACACCAGGCGCATCGTCCTGATGGACCAGGTGTCAGCTGACGTCATCAGGGAGGCCGGCTACGTTCTGCACTCGGGGCTCGACACCAGCCACTTCAAGCTCCTGGAGACGGGGAAGGAGCGTGAGCATGAAGAGGCTGGGGTGGAGCCCGGTACGGACGGGGGGAGGGGGACTCGGCGGCCGACAAGGCTGCGGGCGCCGCGGGGGCGGCGACGGGGAGGCCCCGGAGCGGGACGCGCCGCCTGGCGCTCCTGCGGAGGTGGCTGGGGACCGGTCGGAGGCGGGGGAAGTGGTGCTAGTCGGGGAGAGTCTCGCTGGGCTGCGCTGGGCCCGAGAGTCGTCACCGATCTCGTCGATGGTGGGCTCGGAGGACCTGCGCGGTCTGGAAGAACTCTACCTGGAGGGCACCACTTCGCCCATGTCCTGCGACAACACGGTCCAGGAGGTGGCCGCTGATCTCAGCACCACCAAACACTAACCGCCGTAATGGAGGGGCTAAGGTGTGTACAAATAAATTTACAACACAATAAGGCCGCCACTGCCCTTCTGGCCAGGCAGCTAAAAAGCGACAAGTTCGACATTGCCCTTATTCAGGAACCATATATTTACAAGGGAGAGATAAGAGGCTTGAATGGTACTGGCGGGACGATACTGTATATCTGCTCCGAAAGTAATATGAGGACATGTATTTATGTTAAAACCGGCATTGATGCTATGCTTCTAAATGCTTTCTGTTCCAGGGATCTGACCACGGTCAAGATCCAGAATAAAGGGGGGGGTAAGGCACTAGTCATCTCATCAGCCTACCTTCCTTACGAGGCGGCGGATCCCATCACCACACAACTGCGGGATCTCGTCGACTACGGCAGCCGGGCGAGCACTGACCTGATCATCGGCTGCGATGCGAATGCACACCACGTCATCTGGGGAAGCTCGGATGTCAACAGAAGAGGAGAGAAGGTACTGGAATTCCTGGTAAGCTCTTCACTACAACTCTTGAATAAAGGCAATGAGCCGACATTCGTCAATGCTAGGCGAGGTGAGGTCATTGATATAACGCTAGCGTCCAACAACGCAAGTAATAAAGTTAGTTCATGGCATGTCTCTGGGGAGATTTCTTTATCGGACCATAGATATATATGCTTTAGGTATACCACTAAGATCAAAGTAGAAGTTATACTAAAACGGAATCCCAGGAATACCAACTGGTTATCGTTCAAGGATGACCTTAAGGCGGACCTGGGAAACCCCAATGGTAAGCTAAACTCTATTATTGACATAGAACTTGAAGCTGACAAAATAGGGCAAGCCGTCCATACGGCTTGGACAAATAACTGCCCGGAAAAGAAAATCCTGGCGAAGAAGGTACCCTGGTGGAATCCGGAGATAGCAAAACTCAGGAAAGAAACTAGGGCTGTCTTTAACGATGCCAAAAGAAGTAATGATTTTGAGCTCTACGCGCGAAAACTCACAGAGTATAGCAAGGCAGTGAGAAAAGCGAAAAGGAAAGCGTGGAAAAACCACTGCGATCAAATCGGTTCCATTCCGGAAGGCATGAGACTCACGAAGGCACTAGCCACAACGAAGTCAGTCCCACTCACCTCTATTAGAAGGAGTGATGGTGGAATGACTGAAACGGGGCTAGAGACCCTCAAGGTGATGTGTGCCACACACTTTCCAGGCTCGATAATAAATCAGAGTGTACCAGACGATGAACCAATTAGTGTTACGGAACAGTGCACTCGCACGACCAGGCATAATTGGGACACGTCGAAAAAGGTAGTAGACCACAACAAAATACAATGGGCATTATCGACATTTCAGCCATATAAAGCCCCGGGGCCAGATGGAATCTACCCCATACTACTACGAGAAGGCGCTAACGTACTTATACCCCACTTGAGTAGACTGTACAAAGCGTGTATTGCCTTCGGACATGTACCACGTGCATGGAGGTTAGTAAAGGTAACATACTTGCCCAAACCAGGCAAAGAGGATTACACAGAAGCCAAATCATATAGGCCCATAAGTCTATCATCATTTCTCCTTAAAACTTTGGAGAAACTGGTGGACAGACACATCAGGGATGGTCCGCTCAAGAGACATCCACTACACCGCTTGCAATGTGCATACCAGCCGGGCAAGTCCACGGAGACAGCACTACACCTGGTGACAACTAGAGCGGAGCAGGCCATAGAAAACAAAGAACTATGTCTTGCTGCATTTCTGGATGTCGAAGGTGCCTTTGATCGCACCACATATGGTGCAATCAATAATGCTGCACTCAAACATGGCATAGAACCTACCATCTGCCGCTGGATAGGTAATATGTTGAACAGCCGGCTAATTAAGTCCTCCCTCATGGGGGAAGAATTACTAGCCACAGCAACAAAAGGTTGTCCACAAGGTGGGGTTCTCTCTCCGACTCTATGGAGCCTGGTAGTGAACTCACTTTTGGAAGAACTAAATAAGGGCCCAGTATATACAGTGGGTTATGCAGATGATTTAGTGATACTCATAAACGGGAAATTCCCGGGAACGGTGTCAGAAATCATGAATACAGCACTGAGGCAAGTGGAGAGGTGGTGTAACCACCAACAACTCTCCATCAATCCAGGCAAAACAGTGGTAGTACCGTTTACCAGGAAAAGGGCCCTTACTGGCATGGAGCAACTAAGGCTCTATGGAAGGGTACTTGAACTTTCCAATGAAGTGAAATATCTAGGGGTAACACTAGACAAAGAACTGAACTGGAAAAGACACGTCGAACTGACCACAGCCAAGGCACTTAGAGTGTTTGGAATGTGTAGGTCAGCTTACGGCAAAACATGGGGTTTAAACCCAAAGGTACTAAGGTGGATCTACACCATGATGGTGAGACCTATAATCCTGTACGGAAGCCTGGCCTGGTGGCCAAGGACATTACTGAGCACATGCAAGGATGTCCTCATGAAGGTACAAAGGACAGCATGCATGGCTATAACGGGTGCGTTCAGAACGACGCCAACAGCAGCATTGGAGGTACTATTGGATCTCCCGCCGCTACATCTAGTGATACAGTCTGAGGCACTGAAATCGCTACACCGGCTGGCTTTAACAGGCCTCTGGAGCGATAGCATGCCGAAGACTAAACACACAAGCATGGAATACAACAATTCTATGGGAAGGCTGATGAGTATGGGCTGCGACAAAATGCAACCGAAATTCATCTTCCACAAAAACTTCAAAACCAAAGTCCATACTAGAGCCGAATGGAAGGAGGGGCTGGAGACACCCACCCCTGATGACAACACCATCATCTGGTATACAGACGGGTCCAAGATGGCATCTGGTACGGGCGCAGGCATTTATGCAAATGACTACAGTGGTAGTATCAGCATGGGCAATTATGCCACGGTCTTCCAAGCCGAGACATATGCAATAATTGCCTGTGTACATGAGAATATAGTTAGACAAATCCAAGGTAAGACTATCTATATACTCAGCGACAGTCAAGCGGCACTCAAAGCCTTCACATCGCCCAGAGTTACCTCTAGACTGGTATTAAACGGCATCCAAGCTCTTAACAAGCTTGGAAGGCAAAACAAGGTGCAACTGGTATGGATACCGGGGCACGAAGGCTTCATTGGCAATGAAAACGCTGATGAACTTGCCAAGGCCGGATCTGAAGACAACTTCATAGGTCCGGAACCTTATGTGGGCCTTTCACAAGGAACCATCAGAATGGCTATGAAAGACCAAACAAAGGCTAGTCACCAAAAAGAGTGGGATGCCCTGGTTGGTCTGAAGCATTCAAAGCTCTTTATGCAGAGGGTAGACTCTGGATGGAGCAAAAAGCTAGGGAAGCTAGGCAAAAGACAACTCCAAATTATAACGGGGGTGTTCACAGGCCATTACGGGGTCAAAGGAATTTTGGCCAAGATGGGACACGCCGACAACACTGATTGTCGCATGTGTGGCGAAGAGGAAGAGACCGTCAGACATTTAATGTGTGAATGTCACGCCCTCGCCAGACAAAGAATGAAGAACTTTGGAGCAGGCTACCTGGCACCGAAGGACTTCAGAGAGCTACCCATGAGCCTCATCATCCGATACGTGGAGATGGTCGAGAAGCTCCTGAATAGCTGAAGGATCTTAGGATCGTAGGGGGTAATTGCACAAAAGATCCCGATGGGTCGAAGTGTATCCGTAAGGGCCCCTTTATATATTTCTATCTGCAGATTTAAGATAAGATAAGATAAAATATTCCCTATTGTTGGCTAGGTGCACTGATAAAGCCTTTGAAGCCTTATTGAGATTTTTTTCTACAAGTCTTATTTAAACTACTGACTTCTTTTTAAAACAGGTCATTTACAGAAAATAAACCTCTCTTGGGTCTGAACATGGTGTCAAAAATAAAATTTTCTTTCTTTTTGCTACTTTAAAAACGCGAAAGTTCGGCTACGTTCAATAAGTTTTAAAAAAGCCTCGTTGTTAAGAAAAAATAATGTTAAGATAAGATTTTTAGACATTTATTTTGCAAATTTATAATAGGGGGGCATATACAAAAGTTCAGTTTGTCCAGAGAAATATTTTTTTTCCATTAAACATATCCTGAATTTGTGTGAATCCTAATGAAGTTTAAACAAGACCAGAATCAATTAGTCTAAAGTATTTAATTTGCATACTAGTTGCCAAAGTTAGGATTTGACTTTTGCTAAGAAGCATGTGGCCACAGGTGCCAAGTTTGCTGACGGTTTCTGCACTGAAAATTGATGCTGGAATAATATACCACCACCAAATTGCAAATTAAATAGCAACGCGAGTTTCAAACTAAAAATATCGCCTTGAACTTCTAAATCAGCAAAAACAGCAATATTTAGTACCTACAGATGTAATGCGAAAAGAGTTGCCTTCGTATTGTTACAGAAACGTACGAACGTGTCATGCTATTTCAATCAGTCTCAGTACAAGATGTACTGACATTGACTGAACTAACATGACAAATACGGACGTTTCCGAAGGAAGGAAGCTTTTTTCACCACATCTGTACAATATTAAACCCTCGTTCTCTTTTAGTACAAAGGCTATTTGCATTTGCTTATCACTCCTAAGCATATTAGAGATAACTTACAGAGAGAGAGAGAGAGATATTAGAGGACTTAATAATTTTATAAGTTTGTAACAAAGTACTACGCAGTTACTTTACTACACAGTATTTAAATTTCTGTGTGAAACATATTAAATTGTGTAAATGTTAATAATTGCTCTACAGCAATTATCAAAATTAGTAAATGGCTCAACAATTATTTTATGTCATATTCATGTTGCTGTAACCTGCATTAATGTGTTGATAATTTATTCTGTAAACGACACGATTAGGAAATAATTCGATTCACAGAATGTAAATTACATATGTACATATTTCATACATATTTCCTTACACACATAGCGCGCTAACCCACATGGGATTTTAGTTACACTGTGGACTTATTAAGGCTACATACAATTTAGCATATTAATAAAATACCGCGATGTAATAAACTCTCAAGTCATGTAAAAGTTCTCACATCATGAAGAAGGCAATGACGGTAACGTTATTGAGGTATCTTTGATGCCACTTGCATATTTACCAATTCACGCAGTAGGTGGCAAACTATGCGTCTGGGCTTTTTTAAGCTCCGGATAAAAAAGATTAAATGTTAGAGAGAAAGGTTTTACTGGCAAATTAATAGTGCTGAGTGATACATTAATACACCACATTTTACATTCCATGGATACATTTTCACAAAACAGTTTTAATATGTTATTAAATATCATCAGATTCATGGCATTAGTTTGTCCTCAATATACGAGAATACTCGCTGAGATTCTGTGAAATGATTTACACACCGCTCTGACTATTGTTTCCCCTCATCGCTATTCCCGACGCTTCGTCTTTATCTAGTGATCTGTCATACGAGGACAGGAGTTGTCTTTCAGGTGCTTCGCACCCCAGCGGAAACAAAGGCGTTATGTTTGGTTACGTTGTAACTGTATTTAGTATTGTTCTAAGAATATCTCAATATATACTATGTACATTCGGATTTTATATCTATATTCCTATTTTAAATTAGCCGGAATTATTGTAACAAAGGTGTGGCCGGTACATATTCCATTACACAATTATGGTAACAAAGGTGCGGCCGGTACATATTCCATTACACAAATAATGTCTCTGTTTACACGAAAATAAATTTGAACACAAAACGTTTTGTTATACTATTTATTGAAAAAACCGGCCAAGAGCGTGTCGGGCCACGCTCAGTGTAGGGTTCCGTAGTTTTCCGTATTTTTCTCAAAAACTACTAAACCTACGAAGTTCAAAATAATTTTCCTAGAAAGTCTTTATAAAGTTCTACTTTTGTGATTTTTTTCATATTTTTTGAACATATGGTTCAAAAGTTAGAGGGGGGGGACGCACTTTTTTTTCCTTTAGGAGCGATTATTTCCGGAAATATTAATATTATCAAAAAACGATCTTACTAAACCCTTATTAATTTTTAAATACCTATCCAACGATATATCACACGTTGGGATTGTAATGAAAAAAAAATCCGCCCCCACTTTACATGTAGGGGGGGTACCCTAATAAAACATTTTTTTCCATTTTTTATTTTTGCACTTTGTTGGCGTGATTGATATACATATTGGTACCAAATTTCAGCTTTCTAGTGCTAACGGTTACTGACATTATCCGCGGACGGACGGACGGACGGACGGACAGACAGACATGGCGAAACTATAAGGGTTCCTAGTTGACTACGGAACCCTAATTAAAAAGCCGTTTTTGTCGGATAGTTTATTTATTGCACTAGTAAAAAAAATTCACTACACTGTCTGTATCACTGTGGAAATGTACCTGGGCGACCAAGCAGCGGGCCACTAAACATTATTTTTCAGCAACTTTCGAGAATATGTGGTAGTGAATTTTAATGGCTAATTAAAACCGTCTTCAAAATAAATATGTACGATGGTGCATAAGGTTGTTATAAATTTAAGTATCTGATATGACAGAACTTCGTCAAGTTTGGACCGATTTTTATTTTGACTTACTAACATAATAAATAACAGTCATCGTGTTCGATTGATTCACGATTTTAAGTCGTTAATAACTGGTTAAAAGTTATTTGTTTTTCTGTCGTCCTTTACTTTGAGAACCCCCTGACTTGAGCTGCACGTGTTACTTTGACAGTTACAGCAGTTTGTTTAAGTTTATTCCGTTCAATTCGAAATGGGACTATATCTTGCTCGCACTTATGCGATCCCGATAAGAGCCGAAGGGGAAAAGCCAAATCATTAACTGATTTTAATCGCACTGTATTTGCCTACTCGTACAGTCAAGTGCAAAAATACGTATCGATTTTATCCGCTCAAAAATATGTACCGAGACCTTATTCCGCCGACATAAAGTGCTATGGGACATATTTTTGATAAGTTGTACGCACCCATATTTTTACACTTGACTGTACGTAGCTATTGACTAGATTTGAACGTTAAGATACATCAAATATTTGTTTTAGATACTAGATCGGATTATTCACTGCCAAAAGTGACGCTCTCAAACTAATCCATACTAATATTATGAATGGTAAAGTGTGTGTGTCTGTTTGTTTGTCCGTCTTTCACGGCAAAACGGAGCGACGAATTGACGTGTTTTTTTTAGTGGAGATAGTTGAAGGGATGGAGAGTGACATAAGCTACTTTTTATCTCTTTCTGTATTGGTCGAAGCTATTGGTGCATGTTCTATTCGGTAGGGATGTAGTAGAGTTTAATAAATGAAACACATGTTGACTCTCCAAGGCATCAATATGTAATGTCGATTAGAATACAGATAGAATAAGCTGATCATTATGAGTAATACAGTTTCCATATATAAAGCATCTAGCCTACTTAATCTAATTAGGTATGCTTACACATCACACCTTCCCCCTATTTTTTTTTTTTTTTTTTTTTTTTTTTTTTTTTAGAAAAGAAAAAAAAATATTACACAAAAAAAATCATGTTTAACAAACTTTCAAATTAACCTACAATAAAAATACAGGTCAATCACTTTTATGTGTTATTGTATAATACGACACGCTCATAATTATGGTGAGGTGATTACTCTCTTAGGTTACGATAACAATAATATAATGAAATGTGACGCACACCTGGTGCACCGATGAGTCAATGATTATGACTAACTTATTACTAGCATAACTCGTTACATAAAATAAGGAATAGTTCTATTTTTATGGATTACATTTTGTTTATTTCCTATAGAAACTTTTACATTAACATCCATGTCTTCAATAACAGAGTATGGACCTAAATACACTGGGTCCATTTTTTCACGTCCTTCTTTTTTCACTAATAATAAATCGCCTATTTTATACTTAATTGGATTACATGTTTTATCATATCTTTCTTTTCTTAACTGCTTTGACATAATTAAATTATTTCTGGCGTCTTCCTGAGCCTTTTGCAATCTATACCTTAAAGCTATCGGATAATCATCGAAGTTATACACAGGATCTATATTATTATTAGTTATATTAGTTGGTAAATTACAAAGTTTTCCGAATACTAATTCGAAGGGAGTATACTTAGTTTCAGAATGCATAGTCGTGTTATAACTGAAGCACCAGAATTGAAGCCAGTTGCTCCATTCGTGAGCCTGGTTATCCGTCTGGATTCTGAGGAAAGCTCCCAGGGCCTTATGAGAGTTCTCCAAAGAACCGAGACTCTCATGGTGATATGCCGTGGATTGTATCTGATTTATTTTTAACAATTTACACGTATTTCGCATAGTTGAAGAAATAAATTCAGAACCTCGGTCTGTTGCTATCTCGCGCGGGATGCCGTAATGTAAAATAAAACCTTCAACGAATGCTCGCGCGACCGTTTCGGTCTCTTTATTGGGTAATGGGTAAGCCCATACGTACTTAGTGAGCTCGCACTGTATCGTCAATATGTAACTATACCCGTTGTTATCTTTAGTTAAAGGGCCAACTAGATCTAGATACACTTTTTCACATGCCGATGTGGCTGTGGTAGTAATAGACATCGGTTCTTTTATGTGTTTATGGAATTTTTGCTTTTGGCATTTATCGCATTTTTTTACAAAAGCTTTTATGTCATTTTCCATGCTTGGCCAGTAGTAGTGACGTTTTATATTATTCGTCATCCTACGCATACCCGCGTGTCCGCTAGTGGGTAAGATATGAAAATCATTCATGATGACTCGCCTGTCATCTTTATTCTTTACTTCTTTTGCACCCTTTATAATACATAGTCGTGGCCCGGACCACTTACTTATATTTTTTATATGTTGAGCTAGCTCTTTGATAATCTTTTCATTGTCTTTGTTTTTAATAACGCATATTTCGTTAATGTTTATAATATTGCAGAAAGCTTCCAATTCCCTCATGAAGAAAGCTCGTTTCATACATGATAGGGATACTGGTGCAACGCTAATAAGTGACAATGAGGGTGTATATACAAACGTATTGTTTCTGCTATAAATACAATCATTCATTTTCGCACACTTGCGATACTCTTCTGAATTAAAACTTAATTGTGTTGAATTGTTAGGTTTTTTTAGAATTTCGGCCACGTTTGGGTGATCAATCCAACCGTTTTGGAAATCCGTAGTGCCGGCATTTTTTTGCCTTTCTTTCTCTTCCATTCGCTTCTTTTGCCCACGTGTTGTTACGAACATAACTCTTTCACTCATGTCTTTCAGCTGTTCACTAGTTATCTCAACCCTTGATAATGCGTCTGCAGCCACATTATCTTTACCTTTCAAATACTCTACCACAAAATCGTACTCCTGTAAATACAATTTGAACTTGGTTAGGCGGCTGGAGGGATCCTTCATGTTAAATAAATAGACTAACGGCCTATGATCCGTAATTACTCTGAAACGTCGTCCAAATAAATAAGGTCTGAAATATTTTATTCCCCACAAAATAGCTAAAAGCTCTTTCTCAATGGTGGGATAATTTTTCTCCGCTTTGTTCAGGGGTCTACTGGCGTAAGCAACAGGTAAACCATCTCCGTTTGATAAAACGCAGCCTATCGCTATCCCTGACGCATCGGTGTGTATTCTAAACTCGTTATCTTCTGAAAAGTTAGGATATTGTAGCAATGGTGGGTTACTCATTGCTGTTTTTAGGGTATTAAATGCATCTGAACATTCATCAGTCCATACAAAGTCTACGTTTTTTTTAAATAAATTATTTATTGGCTGAGCTATTTCGGCAAACTTCGGAATAAATTTTCTGTAATAGTTCGCAAACGCTACGAACCTTCTAGCTTCATCTTCATTTTTTGGAGTTGGATAATTTTTAATCGCTAAAATTTTGCTTGGATCTGGTTTGATTCCATCTGACGTAACTAAATGGCCTAAATATAAAATTTCCTTTTTTAGAAACGTACATTTTAGTGGGTTAAGTTTAAAGTTGACTTTCCTCAGCCTCGAAAATACGTCTATTAAATTTTTGCTATGTTCCTGAAGATTTCGTCCCATGACGATAATATCGTCAAGGTAAACGATACATTGTAAGTAATTCAAACCCGTCATTGCAACTGTCATCGCTCTGCTAAACGCACTAGCACTCGTTTTTAGACCCATTGGGAGGCGCTTCATTTGGTAGTGCTTATCAGCCAAAAATGCCGTGTATTGCCTACTCTTAGGGTCGAGTTTTACTTGATAGTATCCTTGATTAAGGTCCAAGGTGCTGAAATAAATTGCACCAGACAGTGAATCCAATATCTCGGTAATATTCGGTAATGGAAATTTGTCATTCTCTATACGCTCGTTAACTTTTCTGTAGTCAATTACGACCCTCCATTTCTTTTCCCCGCTGGAATCTGCTTTTTTAGGTACTATTAACAAAGGACTAGCCCATTCCGAATAGGACTCTTCGATTATGTCATCTCGTAACATTTGATCGATTTGTTTTTTAATTTCCGCTTTTTGAGAGTGAGGCAATCTGTATGGCTTACTGTAAACTGGAGATTCATTAGGCTTTAAATGGATTTTTTGTTCGTAAAGGTTCATGGTATTCAGCTTATCACCTGGTAGGTGAAAAATATCGGCAAACTTAGCGCAAATACTTGAGATGCTGGCGTTTTCTTCCGAATTTAAATAATTCAATTTTAACAAAGAAAGCAACAGTTTCACTCTTTCGGCGTTATTTGGACATTCATCAAAATTAAGAACGTCAAATTCCTCCAGTCGCCTAATTTCGGGAGTAACACACTTAATCCTCGCAACCTGCTCTCGCGTGTTCAATAGTTTAACAGTCAAATTACCATCCGTACTTCTAGACAAAGAATTTGCTATGAAAATACCCTCGCATACTTCGCTGGCATAAACAACAAAATCTCCCGCGACATTAATGGGAACTTTTACAAAAATTTCACTTCGCGAAGGTAACTCAATGAATGATTGTTCGTTACTGCTATGTGTAGAGTAAACGCGTACCGGTATAAAGGATGTGCGGTTACCGTTTTTCAATTTCAAAACGTCCGTTTCAAAATCTATATTGCCTCTATATTTTTTTAAGAAATCCTGACCCAGGATCCCGTCCGCGTCAACCGGTAAATTTTCAAAAACATGAAATTTGTGACTAAATGATTCATTTGTCTCATAAAATAAATCGAGATAGCTGTAACCAACAGATGTAATTACACCGCCTAGCCCATTTACGTTTGTTGTGTGTGGGTGAATCATCGGAGCTGTTGGTCTTATCGAACCATATTTGACTGCACTCAATGACGCTCCGGTGTCCAATAGCCATGTCAACGACTTTCCATTTACGTGAAGCTGAACTGAATTCACGTTACCGAAGGCCATAATATAAGGTAAGGTGTTAGTTACGAAAAAACTGAAGATCAGACGATCTGGCTGGTGACTCGTTCGTGTCATTGCACTCACGAGCCGTGTTTACGTACTGCTTATTATGGGGCTTACGGGGTCCGAAACCGTTACCATTATGCCCGTAGCTCTTACGATATCCATGGCCGCGTAAACCACCCCTGAAAGCGCCACCGCCTCTGCCTCTGGGCAAGTAGGAAGCGCGTCCTTCGGTTTTCCTGTACTCGTACTGCGGGTGTCTCGCTGCACCTACCCTACTGTTGAAATATACATTTCCACGACCCGAAGCTATTTGGGCTCTTGCACCCCTACCGCGCACCGCGAACACCTGCTCTGAGGGTGTTGGTGTCATCGCAATCTCTTCATCCTTAGCACCCTGTATTGCGTCTTTAAGAGACGTGTAATTGCGAGCCGATATTACCGTACTTAACCGGTCATTTCGCAAACCACTGGTAAACCTGTGAATAGCCTGCCTTTCATTAAGGGGTTTTAGAACACTGTAAGCACTCGAATCACCATTGGCTTGTGAAATTGTCAGCTTGACAAAAATATCCTCTAAATCTCTACCGAACTGCTCTATACTCTTTCCCGCCTGCCTAGCCGTCTGCAACTGTTTCTGCAAAGCGGTATCCGACCTCCGAGTTAGCAGATGAAGTTTCATATCTGCAATTAAACTCGCTACTGTGGTATAGGTACCTGTTAACCGCAGTTTTGCATTGTAAGACAAACGTGTTTTCAAAACGAAATTTATCAACACCGGGATGTCAGCTTCGACTATCATTGTCCCATACAACTCTATGGCGTCGATTAATTGCAAAGAAACCTTTTCAGTATCATCCATGACGGGCAAAAGAGAGACTGCCGTCTTCAAGTCGAAATTCGATTTGGAACCCATGTTTGAATTAATTAATTGTTGCGATTCCCCGAACAGTTGCAATATTTTAGCATATGCTCTTTCGACTTCCGCAATATACTGTTGTACCTTATTGTCGAGGGGCACTTCCCCTTTTCTACCTTTGAAATATAAATCTCTAAATAGGCATTATACTCGTTATAAACCGACTTTGCTTCCGAAAATTTTTCCTGCCCTAACTTCTCGCTTCTTCTAACTGGCCCAAGCTTAAGCAAATATTCCTTAAAATAATTAATGCGCTTATAAAATTCTAAAACATCTGGCATAACTATAACGAGCCTTAAGCTAATATAACGCCACACGATAAGGTCTACAGTCCATAGGAAAATAATTCACTACACTTACATGATTTCCCGGCAGGCCGATGAAAGTCTTTGTCACTTCACTACACTTACATGATTTTTCCGGTAGTCCGATGAAAGTCTTTGTCACTTAGTTCGTGGTAGGACACTCACACTGCTTTGCCGATCCGCAGCGCTCCAGGAATCCCCACGACAGCCGCTGCCCGCCACCTTAGACGGACGCACGCCTGCGCATCACCATAGCAGCCGCCTGGCGCTCGATCTTCTGCGTCAGACACTTGTGGATCCTTTTCCAGACGAGATAGACGAAGATAACGGTGATCATCACTCCCATAGCCATCGTTATGTATGATTGCCCATCCGCGTGGCTGATGTCCTGACTCGTCCTGGCGCTATTGCCCTGACCGGCCTGAGCTATGATGACCTCTTCCTTCTCCACTCTAGACACAGTTTTCCCCATCTTGAAAATAGCAAACCGACGAAATGCTGCAGAGAAGCCTTAGTGGTCGTAGTTCCTCAACACGCTGACACGCTTTGGCAAGGTCGCCATGTATTGGTCGAAGCTATTGGTGCATGTTCTATTCGGTAGGGATGTAGTAGAGTTTAATAAATGAAACACATGTTGACTCTCCAAGGCATCAATATGTAATGTCGATTAGAATACAGATAGAATAAGCTGATCATTATGAGTAATACAGTTTCCATATATAAAGCATCTAGCCTACTTAATCTAATTAGGTATGCTTACACATCACATTTCTAACGCGAGCGAAGCCGCGGGAAAAAGCTAGTCTACTATAAATAATTATATTCACCCTTTCATTCGGCGTATTATAACGCGGTTACTTTTTCATTAGTATTAAATTTCTAACTGTATTAATACCTACTCTATTATGTGAATAAATGGGGGAGAAAGTTCCGCGAGGCAGATTAGCCTATTCTTCATATTATCTTCTTTAGATCTATATTTTTAAGATAATACCCGACCGACACCCCGACAGACCGACAGACGACCGGTCTGGCCTAGAGCGTAGTGACCCTGCCTGTTAAGCCGCGGTCCCGGGTTCGAATCCCGGTAAGGGCATTTATTTGTGTGATGGGCACAAATGTTTGATCCTGAGTCATGGATGTTTTCTATGTATATAAGTAAGTATATTGTCGCCTAGCACCCATAGTACAAGCTTTGCTTAGTTTGGAGCTATGTTGATCTGTGCAAGGACTGTAAGGTGTCCCCCAATATTTAATTTATTTCTTTATTTTTAATATACCATGACCCCCGCCCCGTGTGGTGACGGGTTAAGAATTTCACCACCCCCTTCCTTCCCGTGGGTGTCGTAGAAGTCGACTGTGGGATATGCGTCCGTGTGGGTATGCGTGTGTGGGGGCGTTTCGGAGGCCAAGATTCACTTTGGATCACTGAGCCAAAATGGATAGTTGTGTAAACTTCAAATGAATATGAAAAATGTCCTAAGTAAAAATGCCAAAAGCTGAAATCATTGCTTCTACCTACGCTGTAGACCTAACAATGTGGTGCAATATTACTCCACATTCCATTTTTCACCATTCCAATAAAGAACTGGGTATATTTCACCACCGAAATAAAGCAATGATAAGTTATTAATATGGACCCACAATATTTCATAATTTTCTCCATCCAAAAGTTCCAAAACTACGTTTAGTTAATATCCAAACTGTAACTATTATATAGCAGCGAGCAATCTCGCTGCGTCGGGTATTTACATCATTAATCAAGACTTCGCTACACGGGTGATATCATAGTTTACTATGTTCTATACATAGATGTGTAATCTCTATAGACTACAGAACTGTGCATGCATACCTATAGAGGAAATGGTTTTCAGATACATAACCTACACGGTGAAATAAAAGGGAAGTCTTTACTTTCTGGAATCGCGAAAAAAGTTGCAGGAGGTAGGGCATAGCGAATGATATTCCGCTTTGTGTGGTAGGGCACAGCACAGCGGATATCGTCTCGCTCGAATCTAGAGCAGAGCCCAACTGGGGTAGTACCTCCGCCTTACAGCAGACCGCAGCCAAATAGCACTAGACCCTACTCATAGTGTTGTGTTCCTGCCGGTGAGTAAGGCTGCCAGAGCTCAACGAGGGTGCGGTGTGCTGATGACGGGAGGATTTACGGAACTGACTTGTTCCGTCTATTGTCCTTTGAGTCGTCGGCAACCCGAACCCTCCTTGGAACTTGTACACTCCTTTTTGCTGTGTACTTAATACAGCAAAAGGGAATGTACAAGTTTCTAATGGGGTGGCAACGCGCATGTGACACTGTTTGAGTTGCAGGCGTCATAGGTTACGGTGACCGCTTTACATCAGGCGGGCCGTATGCTTGTTTGCCACCGACGTAGTATAAATAAAAAAAAAAAGTTGGCTGTTCCATACATTCCGCTGACGCGTTGTCGTTCATATCTATGAAGCAACCAAATTTTCTTTCGCGATTTCAGCATTGGTCCCATAATAAAAGGTGTTAATTATGACTTCAAAAGTCACTATGATAGGGTCATTATTTCAAGGGGTTCTAAAAATGTTCAAAAACAAAAATGCTCTTTTTGATTAGTTTTTTGTTTATTATGTATGTGGTCAGATATACAAATCAAAGTTTTAATGGTGTTAGAGATCAAAAATAATTATTTATGTAAAAAAAACTCAAAATACTATATTTGGTGGTAACGAAAGTGACCATGATGACCACGAAAAATAACACTTAATCAGATTTTAAGCCTTATACATATTATATAATAGAAATTACAGTTATAAAATAATTTAGGAACCATCGATTGCAATCAGTCAGGTAGCAATGAACTTGACATAAACATTGCACGTTCATTAAAAAAAATAAAAATAACTTGCTCACGAAAGTGACGAATTGAAATCATCACTTTAGTTACCCAACTTAGTCTACGCCTTAACGTCTGAATTTAATCACTGTAATTGAATCAAATATTGTTTTAAATGTGGTACCTATTATTTTTAGATCGGTATGGTATGTATGTTGTACACTTTCATATCAAACATCCAGACTTTCAGTTGAATTGTCACTTAGATGATTTTCGAATAAGGTTTTTCCGAGTAAACGTTTTCCTGTGATCGCGTTGTTCCAGAACTTTACGGTGTATTTGTTTAATAAGCTTATTTTTTGCTATCGTCTCTTTTTTGCCAGCAGATATCTACAGATATCGATGTCTTCTAAATAAAACTGTCTTCTTTAATCTAAGTTTACTAATCGATTTCGTTTTTCCTTGGGAATCTTGTTTTGATCTTCATATTATTTCCTTTTTCAAGATTTTCTTTGCTCTTTTAAATTGTTTTTTGTTTTTTTTTCTCTTATCTGTCATTTAAATTTGCCAATCTAGTGTCTAATATTTGCACCTTTCTTCTTAAATAGTGGACATAATCGTGTTTTAATTTTCTGCGATTTTTAAGAGTCGCTTTTTTACCCGCAGACGCGCGCGAAGGGGACGGGTTATGTTCTGATATTTCACTTAAAGGTGGCGTTTCTTCTCTTATAATTCTTTTAGTATATTTGGCTTGTTTTGCTTTATTCTATCCCTGTAACTTTAGCTCGATCCCTCCAGTTCTTTCGCGTAGCTTTGTTCACGAGAACTAATTATCTTCTCGTGAACATAGCTATGGTATTTAAACAGTATTTCTTTTTAAATAATATTCTATTTTCTTTTCTTATTTAATATCTTTCTCTAGCTTACTACCTTACTTCTGCTATGAATGACATTGGCATCCGTTTAAATTTTTTCAGACATTTTGGCATAATTGAACTGTAAAACTTATTTTATAAATTAAATCACCAAAATACTAATATTTACCACTTCGTACTATTTCTACATATAGGTGTCACACATGTCAAAGTATTATAAGCATATATCTTACAAAGAACTTTAATTTAATAATTAAATTTAACAAATTCATCTCCCGATGCATCATTTTCGTGGTCAAAAGTCACTTTCGTGTACGACCACGAAAGTGACTTTTGACCACGAAAGTGACGGATCACGAAAGTGACGACCACGAAAGTGACGATAGTCTGCTTTAACGGATTTATACTGAATAGTTTTTAAGATATAACGGAATTACATGGTCGACGTGTAAATTAACCCCAGAAAGCATGAATTAAGCATATTAATATAATTTAATAATTAAACACTTAACTAAACTTAAGTCAACAAAAGTGACGCACGATCTTTGACACAGACTTGACAAGATACAATATTATTTTATTACTCATAAATGATGCCCGTCATCGGTGTCCAACTATTTACCAAACTTTTGACGCAGAGTATCGGTGTTGCTAATATTTAAAAAACGTATAAATACTTCGATGTGACTAGTTTTTTTGCCAAAAATATTACTAAATATGAGTGACCACGAAAGTGATGATGGTTTTAGGAACAAATTAAATCATGTCAATATTGATATTCATCATTGCTGTATTTTTTGTGCTTTTGTTTTATATATAGCCAACATACTTCCACATAAGTATATACAGTTAACATTGCGTTTTTGCTAAATATGTATTTTTAACAGTAGTGAGCAGTAGACGATGTCTCATCCGAACTGACCACGTGGCGTGATGTTTATTACGTAAATCGGAAATTTCAGAAAAATATCTTACAATATTCTAAAAAACATTATTGGACGATAATAGTATTAACAAAATAAACACGTAAAGTTAATAAAATATCATTTACTACGTATACTTTTCTGTACATCAAGTCTGAACACAGTTTCATGCATTGAAATAATGACCCGATAATCGAAGACAAAAAAAGGCAGCAAAAAGATTCTTGAGCCTGAAGTTTGAATCAGCATTTTCCCTTTTTTCACAAAAAAAACCTTAGGTAAGGTACAGCGGGACAAATCTCGACTGGGGGGCAAATGTAACTGGTCCATTTTTTCCATGTTGTACAATGTTTGCTTTCTTAAATAGAGTGTCCACCGGTCATATATGGTAGGCGTGTTCAGTGGATACATGTAGAAATAAACATCATAGTGCAATAATGGAAAAATGGATTAGTTATAATTGCCCCCTAGTCGAGATTATCCCAGCCTCGCTGTACCTTACCTATTAATAATTGTTCTAGACATTCTCTACGTGCCACGGGAATGCAAAGCCATATATATTATTTTCAAATTTGTAATAAACTAGTGTTATTTATTTGGATGCTATATATCTTTGTTTCCATAACAGACCTAATTAGGACGCTGTAAACGTAACAGAGAAAACTATAGCAAATCGACAACGTGTTGCGTCTTGAAACACCAATTAGGTTCAGCTAACAGTAAAGTATTGGTTCTCTGATTGAACCGATTTAGCCAAAGTGGGCATTGGGGTTTGGTCTGTTTTATTTTGAAAGTGGTAATCGATGAAACAAATTCAAGCGATCTCTCGCAATAAGTCTGTAGTTGATCAATTTGCGCTTAGAAAAATTGACACTTGATTAGATTTTATTGTGGTAACACATTTTTTTTTGCTTTATTGGACTGTCTCATTACGTATATAGGTATGTAAATAGGTACCTTAAATATGACTAATATACATGTAGGTATCTCATAGTAATTACAGAAGCATATCAGTATTTTTGTTTTTACGACCAGTGTTTCGGACGTTTGGAAAGTGTTGTGTAGTTTCAATCTCCATCTTAATCAACGTGGCTTTTAGGTATAGTACGTATAGTTTGTTTGCTAATGTTGGGAAATTACGTTTAGGGTTCAATTATATATTTGTAGTACCTATCAAAATGTACTTAGGCTCCTTTAGATCATTATTAAAGATAGGACTCATAACCTTTATTACTAAAATTCATTCTAACGCACTGAATCACGCCGAAATTCTTTCGCGACCTATGTGAGTTTTCTTAAAGAACCTTATTTCGTCATACAAAGAGCCGTGCTGCGGAATAATGAGGTTCTCACACGAGTACACTCGTTCCTTCTATTTCAAACTTGATATGAGAGCGTTGTAACTAGAGACGCTGCGAGTATTCAGCTACTATTTGGTATTCGGTCAACTTCCATTTTGCCGAATATCGTATATTTGTTACTTCATACTAAAAAAAGAAAAATACAACAAAAAATTGCTCAAACCGCTGTATTTGTCATTTAAAAAATATTCTTGGAAAGTTGTGAAATATGGACAACATTTTAGAGTCAGTCCAAGATAAAATTGCAACGATTTTAACAGTTTCGGCTTAGCAAATGTTGTTTTAAACTTCTAATTCAATGAAAATGATGACGTTTGCTTAATCCTTGCGGGGCACCGCCGGCTATCAAAATCGTTGCCACCTTACTTTGGTCTGACCCTATAAGAGTTTTGAATGATTCACGGTTAGATTAAATTAGACTTATATTGACCGGGATATAGACCGTGATTAACTTTTTAATTTTGTCGTGCTCCCGATATTTCGACGGTTACATGCATCATGATATTGATGATCGCGAAAAACATGACTAACTGACCTCATAAGCTTCTATAGCATATTTCGGTCGCCAAATATTGAGAGACAGCCGGATATTCGGAATTCGGCAAAATCCACTATTCGCGGCATCTCTAGTCATAACACTTGGGGTTTCCAGAAAAAACGCAAACGGTTCATATTTCGTGATTTATTTATGAATACAGTTCGCGCTGGTACTAAATGTTTAGGTGATGGAACTTTTACTGTATTGTTATAGTTTTGCCGCTGGTTTGTGATGGTAAAGCGGGTTTTGGTTTTGCTGAACTATATAAATATTTTACATGGGTACTGTAAATGTGCTTTTATTTCTGTAGCACTACGTTAAGTCAATAATAAAAATATCAGTGACTGCAACCCGTTTGGATGAAAACTGTCACTGTAAGGTCGATAGATGAATTGCAACCCTACTGCATTGTATATGGAACCTTACAGTGACAGTTTTCATCGAAACGGGTTGCAGTCAGCAAATACACACAAGTAGTATCTTTTTATATTGGCAACGGTTCCATTGTCTAATTTGTAAAACAGCCGTCTGTAAAGATTGGTAGCGCAAACGATTTCGCATTTCTTCTTTTTCTTACAATACACTTACTAAAAGTATACGCCATAGATAATTTAATATAATATTGCCCAGACCGATAAAAAATACCATAACCTCTTCGCATCACTTTCATTTCCCCCGATTCAATACGGTCCCAGAAAACGAGCAGTCATTGTTTATGGAAAGTCATTCAATCAGACGATACAAAAGAACAACATATCGTCCAGGTCAGTCGTTAATCTTAATCTTCGGGTTTCGCGTCATGCTCGGGTTCCGAAGGAATTATGAGAACAAATTTACTATGATATTTACTGGGATATTTGCGGCGCTGCCGAGTGTTTTTTACGCATGAGCGGGGGCGAAACTAATTAAACTGTGAAGCATGGTGGTTAAAATTACATTTTTGAACACGGAAGTTTATGCAGACTGTCAAATCATAGAAGGGATATCAGACGCCATAACACACGAAACAAATATGTGTTTTAGCTAGAAGTGTTTGTAATTATTTACATTTGTTTTCATAACTGGTACCTACTCATTGCAAAATAAAATAAGACATCACTATCCTAAATACTTTCAAGTTCGTGTTTTCACTTTAAGCTCGATGATTAAAAATAATCTACCTCATTACTAAGTACCTACCTAAGATCACTGTATTGGTGTAAAGGATACAAGGTCCCGCTAGCTCGTTCGATCGGGGTTCGATTTGCAATCCAAATTAAAGTTGATTACAGGTACGAGTACATTACAATTTACAAAAACATATCTAATAATATAAATACGGCAGTAATTAAAATTATGTCTATAGGTACATAAATATATATATTTTGAATCTTCTATAATTCATAATGTAGAAAAGCAATAATTCACCATTCAATAAACACATAAGTTGTTATGTGTTTATTGAATAATTCACCATTCAATAAACACATAAGTTGTTATGTGTTATTAGATATTTCCGTTTAGGCAATTTAATCATACACAGTTGTGTGTATGATTAAATTGCCTAAACGGAAATATCTACCCACTACACGACCACATGGGAATTTCTCTTAGCCTAGTTTATCCATATTAACGTAGCAGGGAAGCAGCCAGGATTAAAAAGAATTTCTCAGAAAAGGCGCATCATTCTCACCGTTTCCCAAACATCAGCCACCTGGGATCACAGACTACCCAGTATAATCGCGCACCTGAGTAATATATAGATATTGAAAACCCAGAGGTCACTGTAGGCTGGTTATACCTAGGACTGTAGACACCCAAAAGTCGCGTAAGCAATGTGACAACACAGACAGGGTTGAGTAAACGCAGCAGTTTGCCCCAGCGGCATTGTTCATTCTACCAGCTTTTACCAAGATTCTTTGCTCTTTGTTCCGACTAAAAAATTACGCTGGGCGTTGCATTTGGTGTAATTTATGCGTGCACGAATAGTCTTTCAGCACGTGTTTTTTATACATCTAAATTTCAGAACGAGATATAAACATTCCAATTGCTGATTCTTGTTACTAAAGCAGTCTGAAGTTTTTTATTCTAAAAATGATTACATAATATTATCTAAATATATAAAAGAAGAAGCTGACTGACTGACTGACATATCAACGCACAGCCGAAACCGCTGGTCCTAGAGATGTCAAATTTGGCACGTAGGTTCCTTATATAGTTTAGAGGAGCACTAAGAAAGGATTTTTCAAAATTCGCCTCCTAAGGGGGTCAAATGGGGGTTTAAAGTTTGTATGGGGAAACAATGTTAGTTTCACTGTTTTATTCGAAACTTCACAGGAGGGATCCTAAAAACATATGACTAAAGACGTGTTTCAGGTTTTTTGAGAATTTAACCCCTAAAACCGTCCAAGAGCGAGTCGGACTCGCCCACCGAGGGTTCCGTACAAACTTTCAATGGTAAAAATAATCATTACTCATACTCATATTCATATATTTGTAACGCCATTTTACACGTCAAGATTTGATTTAAAAAAATAATATTCATACAACAATAATACTTAGTGAATAAATAGACAGAAGATTGAAATTACAAAAAGTTAGGCAATGTTCACATAAAAAATGCACAAAAGTATTTTTCTAATTAGGTAATAAAAAAATTGTCATAAGTGTAGAACGGGTGCTCGACCAGCCAAATTTTTATAAGCGATACTTAAAGTTCGACACATTAGGCGCTTCAACCACATATTGCGGCAATTTATTTTTCCCCTCACTAGCTCGGAAACACGTTTTGTCCTTCAATACCAGCGGGTAAAAACGCATTTTATCCACTAGTGGATAAAGTAATTAGACCTTGAATAATAGTAATTTTTTATGCTTTAAAATTAATAAAAGTGAGTGAATCTAGTGATGACGATGATTTACCACCTGTGAAACTACTGGAAGCAGTGATAAACGCGCTTTTTGCGTTGTATTTTCCTCGCTATAGTGAGGGGAAAAGTTTTGTGTTACACTCGGGTGCAAAATGTATTTTACTTCTCGTGTGTTAAAAAACTCGCAAGTTCAGGATTCTATTCTCGAACCACTCGCTTCGCTCGTGGTTCAACTATAGAATCCTTTCACTTGCTCGTTTTTCAATTCCACACTCGCCGTTAAAATACAACTTTGCACCCTTGTATAACAAATAACTAATAGACGGCAGGGTCCATCACATGTGTTAATTTGTTGGATTTCGCCAATTTACGGTCGATACCTACTATAACTTTACGGCATTTCGAGTGTTGTACTTGGAACACATGTTGTTCGTTTTGTCACAGAATATATAATAGTACAAGTACAGAAGGCTCACTCCTTTGATGTTCACAAAATGCCGCCATTCTAAATTCTTACCTACATTAACAAACGGACCGCACGCGAGCAGCCAACATTGAATTTTATTGCGCCGCGCAAAGGTCGTCGCCAACTCGCGGCCGCTGACATGTACACTGACATAACTCTAATACTAAATTGAATATACTCTAAGGCCGTTTTCACATTATCCGATCCGATATCGGATGTCGAACCGACATCCTACATCCAATAAACGCTTCCGATAATGTCGGATGTAGGTCCGATAAAACGCATTGTTCCAAATCAATGAAGTATGATTTTGTATCAAAAAATATTTAAAAAATAATTTATATTTAATAATTATAAGCACTATATTCCAAATATTATATTGTAAAATTAAAATAACGAACATAAAAAATATTCAGAGTGTCAGGCAAAATAAATAATTTTACATTCAACTATATAAATATATATATTATATATATATATATTCAATATTATATATTGTAAATAATATTGCTATACTTGTCAATAGTTGTCATGCTTTCTAAATTTATTTTTCTCACTGCCCCACATTCGCGAATTTCTGTTTGGCCCTATGGTTGACTGGTAGAGAGTCCGCGATTTGTACTTTTTTCCAATTGTGCAATAAAGTTTAAATAAATAAATAAATAAATATATCTACTAAAAGATGAAAAAACTAGTATCCGCAATTCGGACCGATGCATTACAACCTTTTTTTTTTTCAATGGAAATTATCGATGGAATCAGGCGTTACTTTGCGGAAATCCATGTTAATCGTAAACTAGAACTTTCCTTTGCTAATCTGCGAATAGATAACGTGCAAGTCAATCAGTGCTAACCTGTTAGAATTACTTGCGTATTTTTACATGCAATTAATTTTCCCACCCTCCCACCGCAAAAATAAAAATAAATACGCAAATAAATATAACAACCCACCACCAAAAATACAAAACTCGACACGTGTTTCGCCTCTCTACGAGGCATCCTCAGGAGCTCTGTATCAGAGAATCATTCTTTTGATGTTTTACATGTATGTGAGAAAGGGCTGCGTTTGGGGGTTCTGGAACAGTTGGAGATAATTAGGTACAACAATAGGGGGTTAATCCTTAATGAGCAGTTGAATGTTGCGTCATCGCCGTTATTACGAATTTTTCCATCTAACTTGCTTGGTAGGGGGGGTGGACAAAGTATAAATATGGCCGACCATTCTGGGGACGATCAGTCACCCCCGGGATGTCCACCCCCGGGATGTCCCTTCGGGACATCCCGGCGTTCGATTTTGGATAGAATGGAGCACTTGCTCCAAACTCCAACAACACTCTTTATAAAAAAAAAAAGAGACGATCAGTCAGTTGCGGGACTTCGGACCGTCAACATCAGCTCCTGAGGATGCCTCGTAGAGAGGCGAAACACGTGTCGAGTTTTGTATTTTTGGTGGTGGGTTGTTATATTTATTTGCGTATTTATTTTTATTTTTGCGGTGGGAGGGTGGGAAAATTAATTGCATGTAAAAAATACGCAAGTAATTATAACAGGTTAGCACTGATTGACTTGCACGTTATCTATTCGCGGATTAGCAAAGGAAAGTTCTAGTTTACGATCAATGGAAATTGTCAACTAATTTGAATTTCGATCAATTAACAGCTGTTTAATAGACGCCATTTTTGTCACGCACACAACTACATACGTATACCTACATTATAATTATACGCACACAAACAAATATTATCGGCCGACAACTGGCGGGGGGTCCGGCATGCCAAAAATAGTCGGAAGCGTCCTGCCGATATCGGCAGTTCGATGGTGCCTCGGACAAAAACTGTTGTAGGAGAGTGCCATCGGCATTAAATCCGCAATTTTTGCGTTTTATATCGTTTTTTAGTAATAATGATCTATTAAATACATAAATGAAGACCTGGAAGCGTATAAATCTTACATTTTACGTCCTTCCTACATCCGATATCGGATCGGATAATGTGAAAACGGCCTAAGGTAGAGCAGAGTCTAACTGGGGAAGTATACCTCCGCTTTACAAAAGACCGCAGTCAAGTAGCACTAGACCTTACTCATTGTTGTGTTCCTGCCGGTGAGTAAGGCAGCCAGAGCTCAACGAGGGTGCGGTATGCTGACAACGGAAGTAATTAGGACAATAGATTGTCCTTTGAGTCGTCGGCACCCAGGCCCCTTCTAAGTACAGATTTGTACAAGTTTCTAATGAGTCGAGTCGGCAACGCACATGTGCCACTCCTTGAGTGGCAGGCATCCATAGGTTACAGTGACCGCTTTCCATCAGGCGGACCGTATGCCTGTTTGCCACCTACGTGGTACAAAAAAAAACTCTCGACGAATTCACCTTAAACATTAAAAACTAAATCAAAATCGATTGATTCGTTCGGGAGCTTCATAGCCACAGACATACAGACATGTCAAGCGTCAAACCTATTATTATTATAACACTTCGTCGTTTTTGCGTTGGTGGTTAAAAACAAGAAACCTCCTTCAAAACTATAATAAAACACAACTTTCTAAGAACATTGGTCAAGTGCGAGTCGGATTTCGACATTTCCATACAAAAAGGTCATGAGCGCCTGACATGTGATGGCAACGTAAACTAAATTTCGTACTTTAAAGATTTTGCGTATATTTTGGAAACTATAAGAGATAGAGCAAATAGACTTCAGATTTTGGTTGTCGGTGGCACAATTTTTTTATTTTCGTATATATACACCTTTTTTTGGACCTATGTGGGCAATATTATGGTCAGTGAAGTTCTAAATGGTCTTAAGCGCCTCCTTTTTAGTAGGAACTTAAGTCATTTTGGAAAATGTTTTTTTTTTTAACAATTTCTAAAGCAAAACGAAACAGAAATTGATTTCTTTATACCTGTCCAACGCGCTTACACCATTTTAAGACGTTTAGTAACTACTTGGTGAAATTCGTAATCTGAGTTTTTTTCTCTTAAGTCCGACTTACGCTTGACTGTAGATTTCTAATAGGTTTTCCTGTAATCTACAGGTAGAGGGCTATCTCGTGTATTTTTTTGAAAATTTTACGCTAAGTAGTTTCGGAGATAAGGGGGGGGGGAATGGTAATTTTTTGCTTATTTTCTTAAATTACTTCTAAATTACCAAAATAAAAAATATAAAAAATATATATTTCAGATGCTGATAAAATGCTCTTTCATGTGATATGTAACACAATATAGTTTTAATAACATTGATTTTTAATTTTCAATTTTACCCCCCAAAAGTGACCCCTGTGATTAAATTTCATTTAATTAAATTACATGTCCGTCTTTGGGCCACAGGTTTACATACGTGTGCCAAATTTCAAGTAAATCGGTCCAGTAGTTTCGGAGAAATCGGCTGTGACAGAGGGACAGACAGACACGCGAGTGATCCTATAAGGGTTCTGTTTTTCCTCTTTGAGGTACGGAACCTTCCTCTTTGAGGTACGGAACCCTAATAAGGGTTCCGTTTTTCCTCTTTGAGGTACGGAACCCTAAAATGGTGAAAAGGGGGTGATAAAGTCAAAAAACTAATATGGGTATCGTTTTTAGGGTTCCGTAGTCAACTTGTTCCGTTTATTGTCCTTTGAGTCGTCGGCAACCCGAACCCTCCTTGGAACTGGTACACTCCTTTTTGCTGTGTACTTAACACAGCAAAAGGGAATGTACAAGTTTCTAATGGGGTGGCAACGCGCATGTGACACTGTTTGAGTTGCAGGCGTCCATAGGTTACGGTGACCGCTTTACATCAGGCGGGCCGTATGCTTGTTTGCCACCGACGTAGTATAAAAAAAAAAACTAGGAACCCTTATAGTTTCGCCATGTCTGTCTGTCCGTCCGCGGATAATCTCAGTAACCGTTAGCACTAGAAAGCTGAAATTTGGTACCAATATGTATATCAATCACGCCGACAAAGTGCAAAAATAAAAAATGGAAAAAAATGTTTTATTAGGGTACCCCCCTACATGTAAAGTGGGGGCTGATATTTTTTTTCATTCCAACCCCAACTTGTGATATATTGTTGGATAGATATTTAAAAATTAATAAGGGTTTACTAAGATGGTAAACAAATCTTCTCTTTCTTAGCGGTTACTGATTGATGCTGACTGAACAACGAAAAGCACACTTATAAATTCAAAATATCTGAATTTCTGTCTGCAAAACAATTTCTCGAATTAATTTATCCCCTTCGTCAGATTCAATTATAAAGAACAAACAAAAAACATTGCAATACAATTGTAACAAGGACTCGAATTACACAGTATCAACGACGCTGAAAGCAAAATCAATAATATTTCGCACAAAATTATCTGATCTGACAGCAGGCTCATCTGAATAGCAAAATAATCCTTTCATTTCGAGGATAATCTACGTATTGAGAGCGAGTTTAATATCGAAAATATTTCGATGATTTCACGACACTTGTTCATACATATCGATATCGGCTACGAAAATATTGGAAGTGTAATGTGTGCCAAGGACTGACAGCATACTTTATTTACTTGAGAACATATTAAAAATAAAATTATGCAACATAAGCGTACAATGTAATACTTAGCTTCTATAAAGTATCTTGGTAGTATGTACCTATTAGATAGAAGGACGCTGGCGGCATCTTTATACGTTGTGCGAGGAAAGCGCCAACTCTTCAATCAGCATATGTATAACATATTATGTCAACTAGACGCTTCGCAATTGCTACAAAAATGATTGTGCTATGGACTAAATATAATAAGATTTCAATGTGTAATAAAATTGTACCAATAATCTGAGAAGCAATATCAATCGGCCAAAGCGAATAGTCTAAACAACCATTTAGTGAATTTCTCGTTAGTTGCCAGTAAATATTGAGTAGGTATAGAATAGACGGAACAAAAGGGAACAGGTACAGAAGGTAAAATAATTATGTGCATGAAATGTAACGATATGTTGTTCTGTTTCATACCCGTATTAAGTAGTAAAGATACATATTAGGCTGCTACATGAAAAATAATTCGGCTGAGGAAACTTTATTTCGTTAAATCTTAAAATGAGTGTTATTGTGTTAATGAGTGTGTTGTGTGATTATTACATTAAATGTTATTTGTGGCTTCGTAAAATAAAGCTAATATGAAATGGTATTCCGCTGTGTGTGGTAGGGCACAGCACAGCGGATATCGTCTCGCTCGAATCTAGAGCAGAGCCCAACTGGGGTAGTACCTCCGTCTTACAGAAGACCGCAGCCAAATAGCACTAGACCCTACTCATAGTGTTGTGTTCCTGTCGGTGAGTAAGGCTGCCAGAGCTCAACGAGGGTGCGGTGTGCTGATGACGGGAGGACTTACGGAACTAACTTGTTCCGTTTATTGTCCTTTGAGTCGTCGGCAACCCGAACCCTCCTTAGAACTTGTACACTCCTTTTTGCTGTGTACTTAACACAGCAAAAGGGAATGTACAAGTTTCTAATGGGGTGGCAACGCGCATGTGACACTGTTTGAGTTGCAGGCGTCCATAGGTTACGGTGACCGCTTTACATCAGGCGGGCCGTATACTTGTTTGCCACCGACGTAGTATAAAAAAAAATGGATTTCGTGTAAAAGCAAACTTAAATTAACTTTTTTTCCGCTCATTCTACCAGGGATTGAACCCCCTCACTTTTAACGTAGTTACGTAGTTACTTACTAAAGTAAATTCACAAGAGCTTATAAGTAAATCCCACTGGCAATATCTTATACGCGGCGACAATGTAGCAAAGTGTAGGTGGTTCCCCAACTTTGTCAGCTCGTTTGGCTCGCACGATCCAGAAAGTTATCTCGAAGTGCATCGAAATTACAACGTGCTTCCAACTTGAGGATTCGAATCGAGTGTATACTGCGAATCAGTGATGCTGGATGAGATACAGTGCTGACCTCTGGGGCTGATTCAATATTGTTTGTTGCTTCTTTATGCCCCATTGGAATTGAAAAAGGTATTTGTTCTATCGATTAAGTTTTATTTTCGAACTAATTGATGATGATAATGATGATGTCCTCCCAGACGTATCCGTCGACGGCATCATCCAGGTAAGCTTTAATTGTTTTTTTTTTTATTATTATTTACTATTATTTATGAAAAAAAAAGAGGAATTTGTTTAGACTCAATCGTTGCGTGCATGAGCACGAGCGTGACTTGCAAATCCGAATTTGGTTTTGGAAGTCCGACAGCATGGAGCACAGTAGAGCTGACCAGAAGAGTTATAAGTATAGTTGTAGGAGGGCTTGGGACGAGATTTTTGGAGCTGACGTTTGGCGTCAAGGTCTTGAAGTTGGGCTTGTTCAAAGTTACTACTACAGCAGTTCGCCAGTCCGTTCTCCGAGTAGCAAGCTCCTCCCACGACGCGCATGATATGCTAGAGGCCGACAGGTGGCGTTTTAGGACATCTCTGTAACGTAGGTACTGCCCACCAGCATTCCAAACTCGTTGGCTCAGACCGCCGAAGGCCGCAGCAGCTTTGGCAATCCTGGACGAAATTTCTGATTCGAGACGATTGTCACTCCGCAAAAGACTACCTAGATACCTAAACGTTCCCACTTCGCCCAACGCTTTGCCCCTTAAGTAAACAGATTACACGAACTAATTACTCTGTAGTTTGTAATGTGTCGAATATGTCATCAACATTCTTGAGCCCTCTAATTTATATCATGGTTACACTTATCTGCTTTGAATTTTGCATGGTAGCCGCAGCTTCATTATTTTTGCAGAAAAATTTACCTAGTTCTTATATGTATATTGTATAAGAATATTCGTCTGATATTTTTATGGACACTAAAATAACCACCAATATTTAAAATGTGAAAATAACTCTGTGATGTGTTTGTTACTTCTTCACGCATAAATCGCTAAACAGATTTAGAAGAAATTGAATTTGATAAGATATATTTTCTATCACTACTAGTAAATATAAGTATCATTTCCACTTAAAAAGTCGGGGGATTTAGCAAGACAAAAAAACTAAATCTATTTTCAAAATAGATATCTAGTTGATAGTCGCGCGTCACTTCGTTTTGCTGCAGAGTCGTTTCATTTAGAACTATGAGTAACAAAAAGACAACTACATTGCTAAATACTTACAAAAGTTTTAATTATCAGAGCTCCGAACCTATTAGATCCTTCCAGGCATGTATTTCAAGGGTGTTAAGGTACACATTTGTGTAAAACGCTACGTGCGAAGTTTGAAGAGATACGTACCGTTACGAGAATACGCCAAGTTTGAGTGCTCTTGAATGATAACTTTTATAAGTAGAATAGTTAGTACTATCGGATTCGAAATCTCTATGGCGCTTTAAATTTAAATAATGAGTTAGAGGAGGATAAACTTGACTTGATGTTTCTACATTTAGGATTTAATTGATTAAACCTGTGTGCATAGCCGAAATATCTCTATCGCTCTTGCGTATTGATGCAACAGAGCCAGACTATCTTTCGTGACGTTTCGTTTTCATTTCGCGTCGCAGAAATGACATTCGGGGACGGGACCTGGAACGATTCCTGCTGGAAAACGTCTGCAACTCTGCAACCAAACAAGTGACAATGTTTGATTTAAGCTTAAATTCTCGAAAAAAACCTTCGGTTAAGCTTATTATCATATAAATAATAAAAATATGTTTCTTTTTCTGTAAATAATTCACGCAGTTTGCACGCGTATTGTACATATCAATCTTTATCTTGAATTTTAATCTATCTATATAAGAAACCCCCTTTATGGGATACAGGCGTGATTGTATGTATGTATGTATGTATATAAGAAAAAAAAAACGCATTAAAATCGGTTGCGTAGTGTGAAATATCTAAGCAGGACAGACAGAGAGATAGCAAAAAACGACTTTATTTTATGCCTACTAAGTAGTAATAGGTACTAATATTACATTTTGAAATAAATTCAGGTTCCACTTCCATGACAGCTTCTTCTTCAAGCTTAAGAGGCTGTACTCTTGTCGGTGGATCAATGAAACCCCCAACTCGTCCGGTCCTCTTCCAACTCCTTCACCTTTAGTATGACACGACCTGAACCTTATCTTTATTTTATGTTATATTAGCTCCTTCATGTTAAAATGAACTGTAACAAGGATAATTATTTACCTACGAAGTGTATATTTTTTTTTTATAAAACTCTTTTGATAAACAAATAACCTACCATGTCTTCTAAAATATTAATACCTATGGCAGTGACTGTACGGTTTTCCATGGCATAGTTTCATGTCGTAATAACTGATGAGTTCGCTCCGCGGAGCCATTCCGCACGAAGACAGGTTGACACGTGGCACAGAAATTGTCGCTGTGAAATATACGAGAGCGTAAAAGTGTCCACGAATTTTTAAAATAGTGACAATTTTAACGTGTAGCATTAGAATGGTGTTTGGATTATGTTAGTCATTTTCTCCGTACGAAAGTAGGAATTTCCGCTCTGAATCTGGAAATTATTCAAAATGTTATTCATAATGTGATGTTGGTATATTTTATAAATAAAAGGAAAAGTATAAAGAATTATCTCCGGCAGGACTCGAAGCTGTGACCTTTTAAAACACTAGTTCGATCACTGACCAACTCAGCTACGCGGAGGTTTTAGATGTAAGCGGGGTTCGTCTTTCTGTACTATGAATTACTTGAATACCGTTTATCGCATTTTGCACTGAGAGAAATTTGCATTGTGAATTTAACAAGTTCGACTTGTTGCGGTTTATCCGTTTGAATCAGCCAAACGTATGTTTAAAACAATATGTGTCAGGTTGTTTTTATAAAATCGACTTGTTGATTCAAATATATTGCCGATTCAAATGACAAGTAGCTTGTTGTTTGAACCAAAGAGCACATAGGCGCTATTTTAACCAAAAAACTTGTTGAACGAACATGAAAACTGGTTGTATTTTCTCTCAGTGTGCATTTGATTTCTTCCAAAATATAACCTGCACCTAAATGTCAAAATCACATGCAACAAAACCCAACAAACTTTAAATAAAATCACGAAACTCGGCAAAATAGCCTATTCAATTGCATATTTGCATTCCCCGCGGCATGATGCATGCGTCAAACATTATCTATGTATACAGTGTGACCGGCGAAATCCATGCGGCCAGCCGGACTAGCCGAAGTGACAATCGTTGACAATACGTGGCGATCGAAACGCAATGTGCCTCTGTTTCACCACTACAGGGTGGCTAGCCGAATGGCACAATCGCTCACGAAACGCTCACGAAACGCTCACGAAACGAAGCGCTAGTAGATATCTATCTCTATCGCGCTTGCGTATTGGCGCGACAGAGCCAGCGGCGTATCGCTTTCGTTTGGCGTCGGAGAAATGCCATTCGGCTACGGGGCCAGAAGAGCAATAGGGCACAGTATAAACCAGTAATAAAACTCTTCTAACAAACGTACGCGGCGCGGTGTGCACACAAGCGCGCCGTGTACGCAACACATGCAAGCGGATTTGGTTTGACGTGGATAAGAATAATAATTATGTATAAAAATATTTTTTGTGTTTTCTGACTGTTATGATGTGATATTGTTATACTAATACTTATAGTATTAGATAACAACATCTTATTATGGACGAAGTCTAGTAACATTTATAGTAATTTTGTTCAACCAGGCCCCGTAGCCGAATGGCTACGATACGAAACGCCGCAGAAATGTAGTCTGGCCCTGTCGCGCCAATACGCATGAGCGATAGAGATAGGTGTCTACGAGCGTTTCTTTTCGTGAGCATATCGTGAGCGTTTGTGCCATTCGGCTAAGTACCCAGGTGTTTTCGAACGAAGTAGGTACCTTTCTCATTGCCGCTTATTTATTTATTTATCGTATGGCAAGTTTACAATCTTACATGCAAATCACAACTTAAATTAGTATAGGTGAACACAGTAAGATTCGAACCGTGAGATCTCTAGGACAGTACGGTTGCCAGTTTTATTGCGCTTTTAGCACCACCCAGGGGTCACGTGTAGTGAGGCGGTGGGTAATCTCCTACGGACGTGGCGCAAAATCGACCCCCAAATCTCTAATAGAATTTTCTAATAGAACCCCAAATCTCTAATAGAACCGCTGCCGGAGAGTAACTACATAGACGTCCTTTGGATATGGATACGATACTTTGGATAGGGAGAGTCAACTATGATACGCTTACGAAGTGTAAGTGATTGTGATGGCTAGGAACCCTGGACATGGCAAAGCCTCCCAAAGCTGCTTTGAGTTCCCCAACGGATTTAACTGGAAAGTTTGCATTTTGTCATTTTAAATGGCGTAGCAAATTGTTATGTGGATGATAAAAACTGAAAATTTTAATAAATAGGTAAGTGGTGAAATAGCGGTAAGACAGAAGTCTGACATAGACTCAATTAGTATGGTTTGCCTTGACAGTGCCTCCATTGATTACTTGATTAGTCATAAGTAGATCCAGACGAAAATACCATCTTCTCGTACATTTCCGTAGGTGACCAGAAATTATTTTGAAAAATTGCAAAGGTTTATTAGAGATTGTCTTAGATTGTCTTCTATATATATATATATATATATATATATATATATATACAGTTAAACCCGGATAAGTGAGACTTCAAGGGACGACCAAATTTTTCTCACTTAAAGAGGTATTCTAGACTACCCAGGACGACTATGAAATTAGGAAAAAAATCTATGATAGTAGAATATGACCATCATGATTGCATAGGGTGTATCACGAAGCAAGGGCTTACTTCTTTTGTCTATGTTAAAATATATTATAAATAATTAGAACCGCAAAACTTGTACACGATACAGTATAGGATCCGATCTTGTTTCGTATTACTCATGTGAAATGACTTGAGTTCGTATTAAATCCTATTATTGCCCAGTGACACAACGCGGTATGAAATCCAGGCTAATTAATTATTCATTCCGGTATGTGGGTTATGAGCGGAGACATGCAAAATGTATGAGATATTAGTTACAAAATATTCGCCTTGAACGAGTGTCTATTTTAATCGGAAACTTTACAGCTCACAAAATTGATGCATAAGTCTCAATCGTAAGTAGCCGCTGCCCGTAAAAATTACCACGAAAATGTTGTATGTTAATTCTATTGAACATAAACAGCGTGTTTGTAATATGACTAATATTAAAAAAATTTTTTCGCAAAAACATCATTTTTGGCACTAGCTTTTATCGCTGACTGTACTTTTCTTTCAACAGTCATCTACTGGGGATACGACATTTTATTACATAGTTCCTATGCCCATCCTTCAGCTCCATCATGATATCAGCTCCATGATACCATAATATTGTATTTTCACGTGATTTACATTATGTGTGCAAATTTTCAGCGCAATCGGATACCGGGAACTGAGTTAAATTTAACTTGCAAAATTTGATTAGAGACAGACAATGGGACAGGTGAAGTATAAGTAAATAAATAAATAAATATTAATAAAATCATTTATTTCGAGCAAGTTACACTCATAATATTTGTCAGTAAAAAACTTAATTCTAAGGTAATGTATAAAAGCTTGTAAAAAAATACAAGTATTAATTACTTCCTCAAGTTAAATACATTTAAAGTTTATTTGTAGCAAATTAAAACCTCAAATACTGCAGTGTTATCATCATTGGCCACAGCATCTTTAACAGATGATTTTTTACTGCAGTGTTATAAATGTTTCCCATTGGCCGTCGCAGACTTTAATGTTGAACATGCTCATATTTAAGATGCAAGTTGCCAAGCATGAAAAGTAAAATTAGAGGTCTATATTATTTATGTCGTTGACAGCAAATTATTATGCAGCGAGACAGAACAAGAGCACACCGTACGTCATGCTTGCACAAAACATAAAAAAACTAACTCTGAAAAATATTAAATTCATAACTAGTTTTGTCCTGTTTTTAAAAATATATGTGACATTTTTTCTGTGATATAATTTATTACTAAAGTTACATTAAAGTAGGAATGTAAAGGTATTTCATATTACATAGTTCATAATTTAGATTGCAAGTCAGAAGTAAAAGGAAGATTAGTTTTGCTAAGTAACTTTAAAATTGTGCTTAGAGTATAAAACGTGCTAATCCTCTTTTGGTGGCGTTAAAATTATATTTACATATTGTACTTAGTTTTACTTTAAGCAAAACCAAAATGGGACAGTTCTACCTCATATCTTAAGAGCCAATGTACAAATATAAAAAGTACTTTCCTGGCCCTCGCCTAACAAAAAGTTACTTGCCTTTTTTGCATTTAGCCCAAAAATAAAATTGGTCATCGCAAATCGAAATGTCGCCTGTGTTAGATAGTAAAAACGTTCCCTTTAGAGTTTCCGTCCCCCTCGGAATAGAAGTAATGACCAATAAGTGACGGAGTCCTTATTACAATCATGGCCTCGTCACTCCACTACGAGGAAATAGGATTTTCCATTCAACGCAGAATGGGACAAGAATGGAGATTTCCCATTGTCTCACAAATAGGATAACCGAGATTCCAAGCCTTCCTACAGATATGTCTATCCGAAACCTATCTGATAAAGCAGTATTATACCGTTACAATAAATGATTCAATTTCCTCTACGCAACTATCGGATCCACTTAAGTATTATGAAAGTAATAGAGGCGGGAGAATAGTTTTCTTGCTGACGCTCCTTTTACGATAATGATAGAAAACGCGGTCCAATATCTATAAAATATTACAACGTACTCGTCCGAATGCCGGACCGGACTGAACGGGCTGCGTGTAAATATCAACGGCACAGTAGACGAGATGAGATGGCATACTGTGATATCAAATAATACTAGGTGGAGGTGTGTTTGTTTGGTCTCACATCTTTAGGAAATAGCACTGTTATGCAAATGCAGTTTCCCTCCAGAATTATTTGTTGGAGTGATAAAAAAAAAAAAATATATATATATATATATTTATTTATTACATATATAAATATATATATATATGTAATAAATAAATAAATAAATATTATAGGACATTCTTACACAGATTGACTGAGGCCCACGGTAAGCTCAAGAAGGCTTGTGTTGTGGGTACTCAGAAAACGATATATGTAATATATAAATATTTATATACATAGAAAACATCCATGACTCAGGAACAAATATCTGTGCTCATTACACAAATAAATGCCCTTACCGGGATTCGAACCCGGGACCGCGGCGTAGCAGGCAGGGTCACTACCGACTGCGCCAGACCGGTCGTCAATATATAACGCTGAGCTTCATAAAAAATGACCGTATACAACTGTACAATAAAATAACATGCTGTCATATTGCGTTCTTGTAATTTTGCATTTGGAAGTATTTTTTCTCAAAAACGTCTAATAAAGTAAAAACACTAAACAACTTTTCAATTTATAAAATCAATGTAAATAGGCAAAGAAAAACTTAAACAAATTCTACTAAATATGATAGGTTTAAAACGGAAATACTTAGTGGATGTTGATGTTGTTTGTAAGCAGTCCCCATGCAGAACCACGCAGAAAATGTCTTCAAAATTACATTAAATAGGATTATTTAAGCAATGACGTCCTACTTTAATAATCATTAAAAATTAAACACATACATACATTCACGCCTGTATCCCATAAAGGGGTAGGCAGAGCACATTAAACTATTAAAGTCTCAGTGCCACAGTGCCAAAAATAGAAAAGTTCTTTTAATTCATCGGTTTTCCTACTGTATTTGTGTCTTCGTACTTAAAGTCCGAAGCAGAGGCGGAATTGGGCACTCTATCGTAGATTTGATTGTCCGAATTAACTTTAACCGAAGCGTGGGCCATAATATGAGACGGGTTATTGATGTACCTATCGGACATGTGGCTTTTCTATTTATTATTTATTTTGTTTCTTAGTCATTTGAGAAATAAAATTGTAAGTTTGGATGTCTATAACAATTGTTTGAAGTCATAACGCCAGAAATCAGGCAGACTGTAAAGATCATAACGTTTAGCCGGCATAGCTAAGGGAATGAGGTAAAAGTTATAAAGTTTGTTATGCTCAAAGGGAATGATTAGAAATAGTAATTCCGGTGGTAACGGAATTGCGTTGACTAAAAAAACCAATGATTTAAAGACCTTCATTCCTAATTATAAAGGAGTTAAGAAGTAGGTACCATAATACATTAAAATTAAACAATTAAATAATCTAGAACCATTACTTAATATATGCATAGATACGTCTGCGAAGCAGGAATTGAAATCAAAATAAAAAAAAACATATTACCGTCCTTTAAAATCAATGCCGACGCTCCGTAAAAGTCTAAATCGAACAAATAAATATTTTCTACTTAGCAGGAAAACAAACAAATTAAATATAAGCGATAAGACCGCCTGTTGTCTGCCTCTATTTATAATCATTTGTTTTGTCTCCGCTGTATCTTTTTTCTGTATCTCTTGCTGAGGTGTGCCAATAAAGAGTATTCTATCTATCTATCTATCTATTAAATGTAAACTTTCAATGTTGTAGACACACAAGATAAAGCTGAAGGCATGTTTGCCGCTCCGGACATGCTCTAATGAAGGGATTAACGAGAAAAAGTGCCCGGGCCCGCGCATAGACTAGTTGCGCTAGATAGTGAAAAATTAAAATATTTCAAATATATCAAAAGTGGCCACAAATCCAAATCAACAACATGCTTCGTCAAACAAACCAATGTTGATATCCGCAACAGGCTTCGTCATATATAAAATAATAACTTTAAGCTAAATGAAACCGTCCCGAATCGTACCCGGTTCAAATGTCCCCATCACACCGGCAGCGTTACCACGCTGAATAGCCAATGTCACATCCCTTGTCCCTTAGCCGCCGGCCCAAATCCCTTATAAACTCCTTCGCCTCCAGAGCCCAAGGTCCCGCAGTTTCGACTGCGACTGGCACAAAGTCGTACATTGGTTCCAGGGCAGAGTATTTGGCATGCTTCATTTTGGCTGCATACTCCGCGGCTGACCCTGCAGACCTAACCGTAAGGTTCAAGTGGGACGGCGCAAACGTGCTGACGCATGTCGCGTCCCATAAGAGACACCGACCCTTCTGACATGGAACCAATGTCAGACCGTCAGGCCTCTTTCCATCCGTGCGGCACAACCCTGGAGGTTCCAAAGTGATACTACTAACATTATAACATTACATTGAAACAATAAAAATACTAATAAGCCTGACATTGTGATACATCGACGACAACGCCGAGCCGTGCTCGTTGACATCACCATCCCCCGTGATGAGAATCTCGTGAAAGCCGAGAAGGAAAAATCCAGTAAGTACCTAGACTTGGCTCACGGGATAACCGCCATGTGGGATGTTAATTCGACGACCATTGTTCCGATAAACGTTTCAGCGAACGGTCTCATAGCGAAGAGTCTCCACCAACATCTTAAGACGATACGATACAGGTCAATTCTCCATACAAACGCTCTCGACTATTTCCTCTCTGGTTTTTGAAGATAGAGCAATGATTTTTTTTAACACAGATTATTATTATTTTTATCTGTGTCGGACCGTTTTGATTTTTTTGCTATTTTTATTTTAAAAGACGCTAGAGCCAATCAAAAATTTCTAAAAACGGCCTTTTTCAATATGGTTCAAAAAAGGTGTGATACCTACTCAAGATCGGTAACAATTAGCTAAAAAATCTAAACGGTCCGATTATTTCATTGTTATTCAGATTCTCAAATTTCGTTCCGTTTAAATAAGTTTTGAAGGAGCAAACAGTCGAGAGCGGAACCTCGATTTTAAAGATTTTTTCGCAATATCTTTTAACTTTTTTTTTTTAGGACATTCTTACACAGATTGACTGAGGCCCACGGTAAGCTCAAGAAGGCTTGTGTTGTGGGTACTCAGACAACGATATATATAATATGTAAATAATTATATACATAGAAAACATCCATGACTCAGGAACAAATATCTGTGCTCATCACACAAATAAATGCCCTTACCAGGATTCGAACCCGGGACCGCGGCGTAGCAGGCAGGGTCACTACCGACTGCGCCAGACCGGTCGTCTTAGTTGTTCTTAATGGACATTTTTTTCGGTAAATCTAGTTAATAACACTAGTATATTTAACTAAAATTCTCAAATTGAAAGGGGACTCCTTTTCATTTTAGCATTTTCGTCCCCGTAGCGTCTTAAGAGACTCTTGCTAGGTGGCTGTATAAAGGGCCAGATGCAGAAGGCGGTGATCTTGGACACGGCGTGGATAGTTCGACGGTTCCTCTCTCTGCAGCCCTAACCACCGGCAGTTAGGTTTTTTTATAATGTGTTTATATGTTTTATAGAGGTATTGTAAAAAACCCTTGCCTAGAGAATTTAAATAAATACAGGGACTTATTAATACACATTAAAACTAAAACTAAACAAAAACTAAACTAAATCTAATTAATCTAGGGGGACTAATTACGCATACATCTCTCGAGTCGCTGTCGCTACCAGTTGCTAATGTGCCCATAAGACTTGCCGAGTTTCGCTGGATGGAATGCGTTGAGCGAGGAATGAGCCAGCCTTACAGTCACTGTTGGTTTTGTTATTATATTATTTGTCTTTGAATCTGTTGTAAATCCGGCCCCCTTGGACCGAGAGTTTCCATAGCAAAAGTTAATCAATAGCAGGTTTAATATCATATTGGTTACTACAGATATTATGGAATAAATGCCTCAGTATTTGTATAATTTTCTGTATTTCAACAAAATCGTATACAAGTGTTGAAGCATTTAAATGGAGCTGAGAATAGACATTACAGAATATTACACCTCATATCGCCTAACGCGGAGTGTACCATCCGTATTCCTTATCTATGCCGTCAATCTGGCAGCTACCAGATTATCCAGGATATCGCATCATTAGCAGGCAATACACCTGATAAGTAGGCTCCAGTAAACGCTTTAATGCCGCTTGATATATGCCTCAGTCGGAGGACTAAGTGATTTAGATAAATTGGGGAATCAAAGGGAGTTGTGTCGGAGAATAATTAGAGCTTCGTGTATTTTTTTCAAGTTTTAACACTTTCGAAACCGGGCTCTACGCGGCGCTACGACATTTTCGCTACATACGGGGAAACCCATGTAATCGGCTACGCTTCTACGAGCGGTGTGCCCGACAGTCGGGTTCTTGGTAGCGAAAGTGTTAATATGTAAGATGGTGCTTTGGATCGAATGTTCCTTCGAAATTGAAATAGAAATACCTAAAGGACCGTATTAGGAATAATAACTTTATAGTCGAAGAATTTATCAGGATATATGACAATTAGATAGGCGATTTGTACTTTGTAATAAATAAACGGTAGCGCGTAAGCTATCTTAGGCCCTCTGCGCGTGGAGCGTAAGGTCTTGATCGCTCTCGCCTGCCAGCCAAATGGCATTTCTGCGACGCCAGGGGCCGACAGAAATCCAGTCTATCTCTATCGCGCCAATACGCAAGAGCGATAGAGATAAATTGCTACGAAAGAGATATTATCGTTAGCGTTTGTGCATTCGGCTACGCGGATCAGTCTGCGTAGCCGAATGCACAAACGCTAGTCGGATCAGTCTGACTCCGCGAATGGGTTGTGACGATCCGTCTCGACCATTCTCAAACTTCTGTGAACACACTGTTATTATATACAGAGGAGAAAAGCTGTCGCACGTTGCCCGTGGCAGGTCAAAAGAACTGAGGCGTAAGGCCCTGGTTTCTCTGAGCACCCTCTGCCGGTGACCGGTGACCGACGCGTGTCCGCGACCGACGACGTTCGAATGTTTTGTTCGGGAATGTTGTTGAAGAGACGCGTAGAACGAGAGCGCTTCGAGCACAAAAAGTACAAAAACAGCGCAACTATTTTCATAAAAATCTCGACAGTTGGGATCTATTTTTGCGCTTGTCAGACAATTAACAACACAGCCGTATAATAGTGCAGGAATGAACAGCACTCCAAAATGAACATGCCACAGTCATCAAAAACAATGTGGTTGTTAATTAAATCGACCGCATCTGCAATACTTTATGCTTAAAATAAAAACGGTCAGTCAGTATGTAAATAAGCGGTACGTTATTTTGGTCTCATTAAGCTTGGGCTGATTTTACACGCATTCGTTGGAGAGATAACTTTGCGAGCGTTATACGGTTAAACGGATTAAATTCGGCCGCAGTTGGATTGTTCTCGTAATGGACACCCAGTACATGAAAACGTTGTTCAAAGCCGTATTGTTTTGCAATGGCAACTTCGTTATTCTTCCTTTTTGCTAATTGGGTATGGAATGACGATTTTGGTTATTACAATAGCAAGTCTAGTGATGAACTATTAAAAATACATTCCTGTTGTAACAAATTTAATCAATACAATACAAATACTTATTGCACACCTTGATAAAATACAACAATACAAACAAGGAAGCAACACGAACAAAGGTAAACAACAGGCGGTCTAATCTTAGATGGTTTAGTCTTATTTACTAAACATACGACAGTAAACATAACCTACATATCATAACGAAATACTTATTATAAATTATCGATTGATCTGGGCCCGAAGACACGATGTCATTCGTTATTTTGTATTAGACCTCATTATAAATTGGCATTTTGACTATGCGACCTGAATAACCTAAAACATAAGTAAGTAAAACGTTTGTCATGTGACTCGCGTGCTGCTGTCTTGAAATATTAAAAAAAAAACACTTGGGTATATTAGACATCACAAAATAAAATAAGCTATAACATAATATTAAAATTATTGGTTATTTGAGTAAAAAGGTACCAGACAGTAATAATTCAATTTGAACACAGACGCTCAAAGCTCGGTCTTGGTCATAGAGGAATAAGTAAGGGAATGGTTGTAGCTCCATCATAGATTTAGAGATATTAAGCTAGATTGAGTAGTTAGGCCAAAAAGTGTGTCCACATGAGAGGGCATTGTTTGGGCTGGTGTCCCTCTCGTACTTACTGACAATATCAACATTATTCAGTGACGTCATCACTGTCATAAATTGGGGATACCAGTCAATATTCAAAGTTACTACCAAATCTACTAATACCCAATTAAAGGTTTTTTTTTTAATTAAGAAAATCTTTGATTTATTGGCATCAAAATAATTACATTGTAATTATTTGCCAATTCTTTAAAATATATCGAAACCCTAGTCTGAATATAACACTAAAATAATATAAGAAGTTATAAAGTCAGGTAATATACAGATAAAATACTACTACTATGGTAACCTCATTAACACTGGCCATACGTGCGAGAGAGACACCAGCCCAAACAATGCCCTCTCATGTGGACCGTTTTCGCTAGTCTGATACGATCACCTTTCCGTCTCAGTGATAAGGTTCAATTTCGCATGGCAAAAATTGTGATTGCGCTGTCCCCTGTCAAAGTCTTTGAACTCCATACATCAATAAATGCGGGTTATTTGTATAGGCATAGTTAAGTGACATCTAGCGACAATCCCGTGCACATCATGCACAGAGCATGTTTGCGTCATGGCCCGTCAAGCAAGAGATAGCCAGTGGACTCCAGGTGTTTGTAAACAAGTGTTTGCGGCGAATCGTAGGAGTTTACTGGCCACGGACCATCTCCAATATTAGACTATGGGAACTGACTGGTCAAAACCCTTTAGACAAAGAAATTCTGCTGCGGAAATGGCGCTGGATAGGTCATGTTTTACGAAGGCCAAACAACCACCTATCCAAGCAAGGGTTGACCTGGAAAATTTCCGGAAAAAGAGGTCAAGGTCGCCCACGTACCACCTGGAGAAGCACAGTGGAAAAAGAGGCGGCATCAGTTGGCCTCGGCTGGGCGAAGCTGGAGGAGGCCGCGCTGGATCGCGAAGAATGGAAATCCCTTCTGAGAGCCCTATGTCCCTGATGAGGGATAACAGGATATCATCATCATCATCATATATTTAAATGCAACAACATTATTGTACCTAATCGTTAAAACCATTTGCAATAGATTTAGGAACAAAGGAATGTAATAGTCATGCTGTGTTCTGAAGATGCACTTATACCAAGAGACGCAAAGATACACGACTTACCGCTATTTATAGACGAATACAAAGTGTAATCACAGATTTAAGTAGTGTATAGACTGCACATCGCAGTTAGTCTCAACACTCAACCGCACGAGACACGGTTCCAGTACAAAAGAGTGCTAGAGTCACGATCATTAGGAGACTACAAGATCGCATTTCACAGGCTTCAGTTTACTTTGAGTGGTCGTGTCTAGTCAGCCCTCTTTACGGCACCTAGTAAACGCTGGCAGCTGCAATTCTGTTTGTTTGACCGACTGGATTTTTATTTTGTGAGAAGTTGGAAATCTATTTTGTGGGTTACTAACATTAAGATAAAAGTCACTTCGAGACTTGAAGTGAAATTTAGTGACAATGATTCTGACATCGCCGTCGTCATCGTTACTCATATAAGTCAAGTACTTGTATGTGTTTAAATAGTACATTATGATACAAAAGCGGAAAAAAGGAAGTTGAAACGAGTGGCGATAAATTCTCCCTTCAGTCGTGTTTTAAATGGACACGAGTTACGAATTTCCTTTTCCCACGTGTATCGTATGACATTTTTCATTACAGGTGGCCCTCTGGAGTTTCGACCTGACAAAAAATTACCCACTAGTACGAATTAGTGCGATAAAAAAGCACCATGTGTACTGAAAAAAAATAATAGTTCAAATATTTCGCTTGCTTTGATGTAGATCCAATATCTTGATCAATTTATCTTGTTATTTTCTCGGTAGGAGAAGTGATATTTTGGCGTGTAATATATCGCTAAAAATATTTAACTTAATTATATTAAAGAAACAAATCATTTCTCGTACATTTACTTTGGGCGAATTCTGCCTGGTATCCGCGTTTGGTACGTTCACGTAGAAATTTCAATTTCCGGATTTTCGTTACATTGTAGGTATAATACTTTAAAGGAAGAACGTAATAAGTGGCTTTTAAATATGAGTAAATTGTCATCGAATCGGTTTCTGGGATGTAATAGTCTACTTTTAACATACCTAATATAAAATACATAATAAGTCACAAATGGCATTAAAATTAAACTTCGTTAGTATCGTTAATGTGTGAATTACAGTTAAATCGTGAAAAGTAGGAGGTAGGCCATGGACAAAAAACATAAAATAATTTTACTTAAAATCTATGTTAATGAATCGCTTTTGAGTTGTTTATTCCAATAGTTTTTATAACTGTACCACGCTAGTTGACACCGTCTGTAGTCTTATCGCGGAGCTTAGTATGTTGTAAACACAACATCTAGGTACCTTCTTCCAGTTTTAGATATTTTCTGAGACTGCATAAAGTATTAACAAGCATTTTGTTCCTTGTTTTAATACTTACAACACAAACGTAAAAAGCAAACATGATAAGAGCTCACAAAAGTTTCTCAAAAAGCTGTCCCCTGCAAAACGGTGGAAGTGCTTCCCATTAAAACTTACGCCCTAAGCACACGCGCGAGATTACATGTTACTTTAAAATGAGCTTGTCTGCACTTCGGGAACAAAACAGGTGCTATTCTAAAACAGCTAGGTAATCTAGGTATAACCAGTGCGCAGCACACGTATAATCTAGATAATGTAACATTAGGGACAAGTAAATATTCACATATGGACTAAAATGCTAACGGAATGGTGGCATCGGTTGGCTCGTTGGATCGACGACATCCGGAAAATTGGGGGGTTAAAAGTGTTAAAACTGGATTAGCTAACGCCGTGGCTTGCGTGGGCGACGGTCGCGCGATGGTCGCGCGACGGCGATGCGACGCATACGAAATCAAACCTTATCAATATGGAAGTATGAGACGCGACGGCGACGGTCGCGCGACCATGCCCACGCAAGACACGGCGTAACTCAGGACCGAGAGAAGTGGCGTACTAGAGTAGATGCCCAGCAGTGGGCGATAAAGGGCTGATTTTATCAATGATCAATGAATGAACAGTCATTTAAATTGGTCCACTTTTATATTGCCAAATACTAACATTACTAACCCTCTTATTCATAAACGTACTCTAAAGTTATCAAGCCGATAAAGTTTGTTTGTCCTTTTCTTTCACCCGAGTTTAGCCCGAGAAAAGGTTTCTATTAATACTAAAACTTTTTGTACTTGTATGTAGAAAGTTTCTACCTACTTATTGTACAACAAACGATGAAGTTCGCGTTTTTTTTTATACTACGTCGGTGGCAAACAAGCATACGGTCCGCCTGATGGAAAGCGGTCACCGTAACCTATGGACGCCTGCAACTCAAAGAGTGTCACATGCGCGTTGCCACCCTATTAGAAATACACCAAAAAGGAGTGTACAAAGGTGTGTCTAACGGCTCAGCCACGACATTGGGCTAAGCGCGACAGCGGTGAGCGGCGGCCATACATTGGAGCGAGACACAGCGATGGGACTTTTCATTCGCACGTATGGCTGCCGCTCACCGCTGTCGCGCTTAGACCAATGTCGTGGCTGGGCTGTAAGGAGGGTTCAGGTTGCCGACGACTCGCGTTTGCAAAATACTAGAAACTTATAAATTAAAGATAGAAATATAACTATCTGTGTAAGAATGACCTATAATATTTATTTATAATTTTACTATCCTCAAGATCTTAAAGGTGTGTAGTTAATTTTACTGTTTTATTTTCAAGTTTGTGACTAAAATTCATTTTCGTTTTTAAAGCTGATTATGAATGCTGAGAATTATTACGCATAATGATTGTTATTATTTATGTACAAATAATACAAATAGATTTACAGAACATCAGCGTCGTTGCAATACGTGCTCTGATATATGCCGAGTTATCGTTTCTGGGACAACTGACATTTATCACTTTGTCACAAGTTTAATATTTGTGAAGCGATGTTGTTTTCTATAATACGTTTATTTATGATGTTAGCTCACCCACCTGTCGTTTTCCTCCTGGCGGGCTATTACGCTTGCAATTTTATCACTTCCATCATCTATCATCATCTATCTATCATCAACGTGCATAAGACACCAGACACTCTCACACTGACATACTTGCCAGAACGTGACGGATGCTTTATCTACGTAGATAAGTGATAAAATTGCAAGCACCATAGGCCTGCTGGTGTTACTTATTAAATCAACCGTCGGCGATTCACAAACAATCCATAAAGAAGCCCTTGTTAAATCCCCATCGCGATCTAATTCCTAACCAAACTCATAAGTACATGTAACGAAGCATAGTTACCGAACCGTCGAGGGAAAGTTTCAGCGCAGGCCTTTTCTCATTCTTTTTCTATCATTCGCGTTCGTAATAAATCTTTTCCAATTTCATTGAAATTTAACGCTCCTGAAGGCAATGGGCCCGGATTATTGAAAGTCGTTCCAATAAATCATCCAACAAGAAAGTTCTTTTACTTTGAACCATTGGCCATTTATTGTAAATCTTTGGCCGGTAAAGTGTTGCGAAGTTAGAAGCACACTCGAGCGTGAGAAATAACTCAATATTCTTTGATGTTATTATTTTTTGTAGTTCGAATGGTAACCTGCTCATAAGTAAATAAATGTATATTTAAGTAAGTAATGAATTATTTCGAACAAAAGAACCCACAACTATGAAAATATACAAAGAAGATCAGAATCGATCATTTTTATCAATTCAGCAAACTGTCTATAAGTCTAAAATAAGCAGTGTTTGTAAAATAGTATAAACATATTAATATTATCACACCTAATATCAAAATTAGTGAAATCACATTGCCTGTTGACTATTTGTGTACTTGTTACCATTCATTATTCACTTATATCGCTGAAATTGATGGAGATGTTTTCGGGCTCGGAATAGAAACTAAGATAGTTTTTATAAATCACATGATTGATCCAGTAGACGCTCTAGTGTCTCGTCGTTATCAATATCATCATGTCCTTGTCAAAATATCGAGAACTTATCGTGTTGACAAGTACGAGTAGAACGTGTTTAAGTTAAAAACATTCTATCTACATTTAAGCCGTTCCCGAAAATTTCCCTCATAAATCTAGTGTAGCAAACATCGGCTATATTACCCAAATTGCTCAAAGCAAACACACTCGTAATATCTAATAATAATGCCGCGAGCCTCGTTTTGTAGAATTACGCGACCGCCATAACTTTTTCAATTCAAACTTCGACAATTAAATTTACCGTTCGAGTCTCGACATAACATTTCAATAAGCAATGCGGATCAGTTGATTTTTCCCCGTGTTTATCTTTGAATCATCGCCGAGTTTAAGCGTCGGCAAAATTTTAATTCGTTTTCGCCAGCCTTTATGAATTCACGACAGCATGAAACATTTCTTTTAGAGGTTTCCAGCGTCGGGAAAACCATTTCTGCAACAACAGAACGATTTTGAAGCGTTTTTTACACGACCATTCAGAAACTTTAACTGAAACGGCAACAAGAGTTATTAGTTCGCGATCCACACAAAAGAACACTTGGCATGATAAATAAGTGGAAAATAAGCAGGGGATTTTGAACCTTCGAAAGGATTCTTATGGGTGCGTACTCCATTAATCTTTACATTACAAATTCATTCGGTAAGAACTCACTCACTTGGATTAAGCAGAATTATAAATGAGGTGTCACAAGAACGCCCACAAAAAGTGTGGAAGGAGGAAAACCGGAGTAACGGGTGCGTCAGTTTTAAACACAAAGAAAATAGGGACGTGAGGGGATTAATCGGAGTTATTCTCAACTTAATGTGACAACGGGGAAGCCGAATACTGGTTAAGCTCGTTGTCAGCCGAGTGATTTTCAGCGAAATAGAATTCGAGTGAAAAATATTTCATCTGTACCTCAAAAAGGAAAAACGGAACCCTTATAGGATCACTCGTGCGTCTGTCTGTCCGTCGTCACAGCCAATTTTCTCCGAAACAACTGAACCGATTAACTTCAAATTTGGCACGCATATGTAAACCTGTGACCCAAAGAAGGACATGTAAAATTAAGAAAATTTAATTATAGGGGCCACTTTTGGGGGGTAAAAGTGAAAATTAAAAATCAAAGTTTCTAGAACTACATATATTGTGTTACATATCAAATGAAAGAGGTTATTATAAGTATTTCAAAAATATTTTTTAATACTTTTTAGTAAGGTAATTTTCAAGTTATTTAAGAAAATGGCAAAACATGACCGCCCCCCCCCCTTATCTCCGAAACTACTATGCGTAAAATTTTCAAAAAAATACACGAGATGGTTTTCAGTCTATAGATTACAGGAAAACCTATTAGAAATCTACAGTAAAGCGTAAGTCCGACTTAAAAGAAAAAAACTCAAATTACGAATTTCACTCACTGCCGCTGCAAGGAAATACCAAATCTCTTGAAATTGTTTGAGCGCGTCTGAATATTACATATAAACTCATTTCTGTTTCGGTTTGTTCAAAATATCGATTATTCGCAAAAATGACTTAAGTTCCTACCAAAAAGGAGGCGCTTAAGCCCTTCTTGTAGTGTACGGAACCCTTGCAACGCGAGTAAAACTCGCACTTGGCCGGTTTTTTTTATAAAGCTTCTACTTTAGTATACGTATTTTTTATTGAAAAACATGATATTTCAATAAGGATTATTTGGATTGAATTTTTTAATTTAATATTTTCAGAGAGAAACATTGCTGCTACGGCCACAAAACATATTTTTAATTAAGTTTAATAAAAGCTGTATATAAGCTATGTTGTTACATAATCAATATAATCGCTCCTTGAAAAACATAGTGACACTATCCAAAAAACATAGGTTTTTAGTTAACAACGCCATCTAGGTCGCGCGTTCATAACGAACGCAATGCAAAGACACCTATCGATTTAGCTCGCTTAGAAGCGACAGGGGGCGCTAATGTCACTATGGCGAATAGTGGGAATAGACGCGTGGGGGACGGGAACAATGTCATGTTTGCATTAATGACCTGGACGCCGATCAAAATGTAGTGAACCGTAAGACGAAAGTTGTCATTTTGTGTTTAGTGACGGTGTTCCGCGAGATTGAATGGTAAGTATGACAATTTTCTTATGGAACATTGTATCAATCCTTAAAGTGTCACTTTGAACTTGTAATAACTATTCAATATTGAGTTTCATTTTAAAGTTACAGTGTCATTTTTGCTATAATGACACTAGTACTTTAACAATCCTAAACGTTTTGAGATAGGTATAGTGACACTGTGCACGTAATGACGGTTTGGCTTTAAACTATTAGGCTTAATGCAGGTTAAAAATAAAGTTATACTGTACTTTTACTTAAAATGACGTTATGGTCTTAACTCGCTAAAAAGAATTTGCATGAATGAATCGTCATTATCTGTTTAGTGTCATTTTTGATTGTATGAATTACCATAATTACGCTTGCAAAGAAATGGAATACCGCTGTTTATGAGTTTAAAGCCACTTTAACTGGTAATGGTAGCTTTAAGCGCGTTGACTGATTATTGTCACTTTAAGTTTTATGTCATGCTTTGCGGTAATTAAAATTACAAAACAGTTAATGATTAATTACCTTCTAGACATATTACGTTTAATACCATTGTTCCATTTAAGTTTAGCACATAAACCTACACAATTTTGATGAAATTCTATGAAAAAGACATTTTACTCTATTTTTTTGTAAAATACCTATAAACAGCGCTAATAAAAATGAAGGTTATTTTTTGTATAATTATTTTTTACGAAGTAATTGCTATTTTTGTGATCTACAAGACACAATTACTAATTTAAGATACAATTTAAAAACTATGATTGCTAAATAAATTTCTTGTGCATTAATATATAAACTAAATACAAAGCACAAAACAAATATCGGTAAAAACTTCATTACAAACAGAATAGTGCAAGCTTGGAACAAATTACCCTCTGAAGTTGTGAACTCCACCAGTGTTAATCAATTTAAAAATAGACTAGACAAACTATCTAAGTAGTGAAATCGTGCAAAGTGAACTATGATTTAGACGTACCAGCATCAGCTGCCTGTCTAAAACGAAATAATAATAATAATAATATCCTGCCCCGCCCACGGCTCCCGCTGCCGGTGGTGTAGTGCGTCGCATGACATGGACTCGAGAAATAAACGAGAATGTCATGCGCGCCTATTACGGGGCCACAGAGGGGGGAACCCGGCTATCCGCGTACCGTTCGAGAATGCTGCCTCTGTTTCAGGCACTCGAGCCATCCACCACCGTATCGGAGCAGCGGCTATCGGATCAGGTGCGCGTCATTCAGCGGTCAAAGCGGTTGGATGACGCCAGACGCCACACTTGATCGGCTCCGCCAGGAGGCTCTCGCTACTCGCGCGGACCCTGCCTCGGGGCGGGATTTGCCCGCCATGTCGCCGGACCCGGTGCCCGAACCCGACCTGGCACCGGAGGCGCCGCGGGTTGATTCCGGTAACGACGGCGGGGACTTCGCGAGTCAGAGCGAGAGTGAGCCTGCCAATGAGCAACTGAGGAGGTCTTTGGAAGAGGCGATTACGCAGTATCGCTCCACAAGCAATCCTAGGCCACGATTACCACGTCTGCCTATGAATAGACGCAATCTAGCGCTAATAGGAGCCTTAAATGCTTTACTAGATCCATATATGCGGACTAGTAAAGATCTAGATGATACACACTCGATCATGTACTGCGGGGCCATCGCGGCGTGCCGTGTTGCTCGAGTCAAGTTTCCGGACGCTGACCGTGCAACTAGGACCGCCGAAGGTGTCCCTGCATGGCAAGTACGGATCGAGCGTCGTATCAACTCGTTTAGGACTCTCATTGCAAAGCTGATCTGCTTCAGAGGGGGTAATAATCGCCCCGAGTAATGCGCTTTGTGAACCAGGCGTTCGCGGGGACGGACATCAGGCCCCGCGACTATTTGGCCAATGTCACAGAGCGCATCGACTTCCTGAAGCAGAAAGTCTATGCATGGGCAAGCCGTATTCGCCGCTACAGAAAGCGTGTGGACCGATTCCAGCAGAATCGTCTTTTTCAAAGCGACCAAAGGAAAGTATACCGAAGATGGGAGGAAACCGACCCTCGTGTGTCTGACGTGCGGCTGCCGGATGCTACTGCCATGTCTGATTTCTGGCGTAGCATCTGGTCGGTGCCCGTCGAACACACGGAGGGTGAGTGGATGACCGTTGTCGAACGCGAGTGCGAGAGCATCGAGCCTATGGGGGCTATCACCATCAGCCCCGACGACGTAAGTTGTGCTACCCGTACGGCCCAGAACTGGAAAAGTCCTGGACCGGACGGATTGCACAACTTCTGGCTAAAATGGTTTCGATGCTCGCACTCGCATTTGGCAACGCAATTTCAACAAGCCCTCGATCTTGGTTCTCTCCCACCTTCCCTAACAACTGGTGTTACTTTCCTGCTCTATAAGTCCGGTAGTACCACGGATGCAAAAAACTACAGACCCATCACGTGCTTGCCTACACTTTACAAGCTCCTTACATCCATTTTGAGAGCAAAAATTAACGCGCATATTGTCGCTAACAACATTCTGGCTCCCGCTCAAAATGGATGTAGGGTTGGGTCCCGTGGTACTAAAGAGCTCCTCCTCATAGACATGACCATCTGCCAACAAGTTCGGCGGGACAAGGGGGCCATTTCGGCCGCTTGGATTGACTATAAGAAGGCCTATGATTCGGTGCCTCATTCATGGCTGAGAAGGGTATTGGAGCTGTATAAACTTGATGCAGCTTTAATATCCTTCCTGGCTGCATGTGTGAGGCAGTGGACCACAGTCCTTCGTCAACCAGGAGGCAGGGATGGCCCCCCTGGCCCGCAGGACTTCATAAGGATTGAGCGAGGAATATTCCAGGGTGACAGTTTGAGTCCATTATGGTTCTGCCTAGCTCTGAATCCCCTCAGCACGCTGCTGAAGGATTCTGGGCTAGGTTGCCGGCTTCGGAGAGAGGGTGAAGTCATCTCTCACCTTCTGTACATGGACGATCTCAAACTATTTGCACCGAACACCCAAGACCTGATGGTGCTATTGAAAACCACAGAAGTTTTCAGTACCGCCATCAGAATGGAGTTTGGTGTCGATAAGTGTGCGGTCATGCATGTGCAGCGGGGGAGGTTGTAAATTCAGAAAATTTACAACTTTCTGAGACGATGTCGTTCAGATCTATCTCTGAATCAGAAACCTATAAGTACCTTGGTATGTCACAGTCGTTGGGTATTGAGGATGTTGGCATTAGACGGTCGGTGAAGGAGCGCTTTTTCAGTCGGCTGACAAAAGTCCTTAACAGTCTTTTGTCAGGAGGCAACAAAGTGCGCGCCTTTAACGCCTGGGTAATGCCTCTACTCATATACTCCTTTGGCATACTACGGTGGACCCAGACTGAGCTGGACGCCCTGGATCGGAGGGTCCGCTCACTGCTTACCACACACCGTATGTTACACCCGCGCTCGTCTGTTATGAGATTGTACATCCCACGGAAGTGCGGAGGTCGAGGCTTCCTAAACGCCAAAGATCTCCACAACCGTGAGGTGTACAATCTCAGGAATTACTTCCTTAACAACGAGTGCGGGATGCATCGTGATGTGGTGGCAGTGGACGGAAACCTCACGCCGCTCTCCTTGGCGAAACAGAACTGGCGCAAACCTGTGGTACTAAGTACTGCGGACCGCAAGGCGGTATGGGAGAGCAAGCAGCTACACGGGCGGTTCTACAAGGCCCTCACGGGACCCGATGTAGATCTGCTCGCATCGGTGAACTGGTTACGATTCGGGGACCTCTTCGGAGAAACCGAGGGTTTTGCCTGTGCAATTGCGGACGAAGTTATGATGACGAACAACTACCGGAAATATATCCTGAAGGACGGTACGGTCGACATTTGTCGGGCATGCCGCCGTCCCGGAGAGTCACTCAGGCATATTATTTCCGGTTGTTCTCATCTTGCTAACGGCGAGTACTTGCACAGACATAATCTCGTAGCCAGGATTATTCACCAGCAACTTGCTCTTCAATACGGCCTTGTGGACCGCGAAGTACCGTACTACAAGTACTTACCTGCGCCAGTTCTCGAAAATGGTCGTGCCACGCTCTATTGGGATCGATCTATTATCACTGACAGGACTATTGTAGCCAATAAACCTGACATTGTGATAATAGATCGACTGCAACGCCGGGCAGTGCTCGTTGACATCACCATCCCCCATGATGAGAATCTCGTGAAAGCCGAGAAGGACAAGTCCAGTAAGTACCTAGACTTGGCTCACGAGATAACCGCCATGTGGGATGTTGAATCAACGATCATTGTTCCGATAGTCGTTTCAGCGAACGGTCTCATAGCGAAGAGTCTCGACCAACATCTTAAGAGACTCTCGCTAGGTGGCTGGATCAAGGGCCAGATGCAGAAGGCGGTGATCTTGGACACAGCACGGATAGTTCGACGGTTCCTCTCTCTGCAGCCCTAACCACCGGCAGCTTGGGCCCTGCCCCGCTGCTGGCGGCACCCTAGGTTAGGTTTTTTATAATGTGTTTATATGTGTTTTATATTGTTTTGTATGTGTTTTTGTATTTTACTTTTATATTCATATTATAAACAGCCTAGCCTAAGAAAGAAAATAAATAAAGAGAATAATAATAATAATTATTAGCCATAAATAAGTATATTTGTTTGTTACAGTAAAAAATGGCTCAACGATATTCAAGGCTAAAAAATTCAAAGCAATCATCAATAGTATAAACACACCAGCATCTACAGATCACCTATTTGCTACATCGCCACGAGCATGCACATTTCAAGCGGCCGACTAAACTTCGCATAAGTTAGGGTATATCACGTCGTCAAAAAAAAATCGCACCTCGCGCAAAATCGTTTCAAGCAAAAATATCTCTAATCTTATTGACTGTAATCTATCAATATTTGTATCATTTCAAAGTACAATTAAAGCCCTTTAAGAGAAAAGGTGTACAACTTTCTTAAAAACAATAATCGCCAATCTGCCGTGGTTTAAAAAAAAAGGTATTGATGCGATTTTAATGGGACTCTAGGTGTGCTACCCCAGACGGTTTTAGAAGGAGCTGTAAAGGTGTCATGTGGATCTTTTGCACTCCAAAAGTCACCGAGGACGAACGCCTGCAGAAAAAAAGCCTTGAAGGCAATAGGGGTAAAACACCAGAAAAAGCAGCTCAAGTGGTGGTACTGCTCCTAAACGGACTACGGCAATAGCAAGTTGCTGAACGCCTAAGCATAATCCGTTTCCGGGTGCGACGAGTCTTGTTGCGGTTTCTGGAGACCAGTAGCTACATCAGGAGGCCAGGATCTGAGAGAAGACGCTGCACCACCGCTAGAGACGACCGGTACATTGTATCGGCCTCTTTGCGGAACCGCTTTCTTATCGCTCCTGAGCTGCAGATACTGCTTAGAACAGCTCGAAGGACTGTAGTGAGTGTCTCCATGATCAGAAGAAGATTGAGGAAGAAGAAAATGTTACCCCGAAGAGCTGACAGAGGCTACGAATTGAAGCCAGAGCCAATACCCCAATCGAATTGCTATAAGGCTTAAGGATTGGACGTTGCAGCAATAGAGGAAAGTTTTGTTCCCCAACGAGACGAAGGAGATCATTTACACCAACTATAGACGCAAAAGGGTGTACAGGAGTCAAGGAGAGCAGGTTACACCAGTCTTCACCGAAGAAACAGTCAGTTACGGGAGCGGCTCGTGCATGTTCTGGGGCGGCATTTCCATCGACGGCAAAACGGATCCTTAACTGCAGGCAGTTACATTATGGAGATCTTAGAAGAACGTATGGTCTCGTACGCTGAGTTTTTTGGACCTGATTTCCAATTCATGCACGTCTACGCCCGTTGCCATACTGCCTTGATAGTGCGGGACTCCCTGATGCATGAGGTCGGAATGCACCGTAATGGAGTGCCAGCAACGAGCCCCGACCTGAACCCCATCGAACATCTCTGGGATGAGTTAAAACGGCTTGTTTGGTCACGGGATCCTGCTCCAGCCACCGTCAACGAGCTGGAAGCCGTAGTTATTGAGGAATGGGAAAATATTTATTCTTCAAAAACTGATCGTAACACTGATGAGGTCCATAACTGATCGCATGGAAGCTACAGGAAGGGCCAGAGGGAGGAACACTGGGTTTTAAGGTTAATTTTAAGTATTTTTTTTTTCGATATTTGTTGATTTTATTGCGTTTGGTTTTTTTAAATTTTAACCTGAATGCACTTTGGTTACTTTTTCCTGACAATTTTAATTTTTTGTATAAAATGTCATGAATTTTATGGATATTAAAATAAATGTTGTATTACTAACGCAAATGTCAAGACTGAAAGTGATTTTTGTTTCTAATATTTTTTTAGTTATATTTTATTGTTTAAGAGGGCAAGCCAGGAGTGTTTACACTAGTTTTTTAGGGCAGTAATGCTAAATAGATACAGGGTTTGAGACCGAATATCATTTAATTCAATAAATTTTAATGTATATACATAAAAGGTGGTTTGATTGCTAATTATTCATTGAAATAAATAGTACATTACATCAGAGGCCGGGAAAATGAGGATTTCCGGCCAAGTGGGTATATACGGCCGAGCGAGCGTGCGAGCGAGGCCGGATAGGGATACGAGGCCGGGAATCCGTTTTCACGCCGAGGCATGTATAGTGCTTTTCTCAAACATACAATGAAATAAAATAAAAATGCTCTAAAGGACAATATTTTATAAAAAAAAGTTACTTTGCAGGCCTAGGCCTGAAAAATAATATGAAATCCCTTTACAGTCCTCTCGAGTTGTTGCGCCCAAAAAGCGATACTTCCCAGCCCATTTTAAGGAACGTAAAGACAATATTTCATTGCATGTTTGAGAAAAGGTAAATTTCATAAAAAAATGGCTATAGTGTCATTTTTCCACAAAGTAAAACGAAGATATAAAATTGTCATGTGTCCCTAAACAAAAATAAATGGAAAAGTGTCACTACCATTTTGTTTAAGCTTAATTATCTTAGAAACAAAATAAAAAAAATACAATTTACTATTATATCTATCAGGTTTAGTCACAAAACTAACAAGATCTGCCAAAAAATTACAAGTTTGTTGTAAAAATGGCAATTTTTGACAATTCAAAAATTTCAAAACTTTAAACCATTGTACCCAAAAAAGACGTTTTTCATTTAATGACACTATGTTTTTCAAGGAGCGATTATGTTGTGCAGGGAAAAATAATATGATAAAATATTTTTATGTTTTCCTGTTTAAGTAACAATACTTGGACTTGTAGTTCTTGTAACTTGGTGTCCTTAGTGCAGTAAAAAGTCTGCAACAACTCTGCTAAGCTATCCAATTTTTAATTAAAGTTTGAATTACTATTCCCTTCTATAAATATTGTACCTACCTTCAACTACACATTGTTTATGAATAGCAGAAGTGATGATACTGCGCTTTTATTCCAAGGGAATCATTGGGAAGAAGTATACTCCTATGCTGAGGCCGGTCTGTCCAAAGTAATAGCCTGGTTACAAACTAATTTACTCACACTAAATATTAAGAAAACAAATTACATCACTTTTTCAATTTTAAACTCTTCTCAACCTGACAAAAACAGATTTCACTTAACTGCACATTCATGTAAAAGTCAAACTAATAATTGTTCCTGCCCCAGTCTCACCCCTGTTAGCTCCACCAAATACCTAGGTATACATATTGATCAGCTCCTTTCATGGAACCATCAAATTGAAACTACTGCTAATAGAATACGTAAGCTGATATGGTTATTTAAGTATCTCAGACAAATATCCGATAAAACACTACTAATTTATATATATAAAACCCTTGTGCAATCCATTGTTCTTTATTGTCTTCCTGCCTGGGGAGGCACTCACAAAAATAAACTTATAACATAACTCTAGAACGAGCTCAAAGATCCATCCTCAAAGTTTTATTAAATAAAAATATAAGACACAGAACTACTGATGTGTATAAAGAAGCTGATGTCCTAACTGTGAGACAGTTATATATATTAAACTGTATTCTGAAGGTTCACAAATCAATAAAACCAGACATTGGCATGTTACAAAAGCGTAACCCTTACTCAGTAATTAACCATCCAAGTATTGGTAGGACATATTTTGCTAAAAGACAATTTAATACAACATCGGTCTATCTATACAACAAAGTTAATAGAAATATAAGTATTTATGATAAATCTTATTATGAGTGTAAAAATAGAACTGCAAGATGGTTAAAAAACAAAAGTTACGAAGATACAGAGAACATAATACCTTGACTATTATTACTTAACACTTTTAGCTATTTCTATGCGTGTGATTCACTATAGGTACACTGTGCACACAAATCATGAAATGTGATAATTACTCTTACGTCAGTGTCCACATGTGTAATTGTGTTTATACATATAATGCATATAATACATATATATACAATATTAAATTTATACCTACGTTTGTTTATATTTTCCTAATACACATATAAATATAATTATATATATATAGATATTGTCATATTTTCTTGGTAATAGCGTATAACAAGTCACAATTTCTTTTCATTAAACATCTTACTTAATAATTATGTCAACCACGGCAACTGGGTATATTGCCCATCTCTTCTACCACTTTTTATGTACTCGGCAATAATGCTGAACTATAATCTAAGAGTTAAAATTATTTCTTTTTGTAAAACACATTTTTTTTTTTACCTACTGTTCATCTGAAACTTCAACCTTAATGTACTTAGTAATAATGCTTTTATAACTTAAGGTTTGATTTTGTAAACAACTTTGTTACCTAAATGTTTATTTAACACCTTGTATGAAGGAGCGAATTCCTCCTAACACAAGTGTCAAACTTAAAAGGAGGATTCGACACCTTATGTAACCTTGTTTGATAAATAAACGAATTTTGAATTTTTTTTAATTTTGAATTTTGAAGTAAATAGGTGAAACAATTTTATATCTAACCCAAGACTCGTAAGTACCTTTTTACTGCAATAAATTATTTTTATTTATTTCTAATGTTATTTCCCACATACGGTCGCTCAGCGAATAAAAAGATCTAATTTAGTTAAAGACGTTAATTTACCATCTGCCATCTACATGTACTCAAAGGAGAGTCGCAAAAAGGCGCGTTCGCGCGGCCTTTTGTGGCTCACGACAACCTCACAGAACGACTGACAGCCCCACTCCAATTTGTATGTAGATAAATTGAAATACTTAAATCGATTCCGGTTCCTTCAAGAAATAGAATTAAGAGGAAAACTTGGCATTCCGTTGCCGGCGAAATAATATAATGCGGTATTTTTATATTTGACGAATTGACAGTTGATTTTTATTGACGTTTTGATGGGTGGAGGTAGGAGATAAAGTTTCACGCCGCTATTCGATATTGACACGCTTCCGGCAGTCATGAAAGATGGCTGACTAATTTTTTAAGAGTTTTTTGGTTTTTTAAATCGTGATAAAAGAAAATTTGGAAGTTGGGAATTTTTAACAGTAGTTTATTAAGCCTGCGACTCAGCCGTTGTTTATAATGTTAATGGCATTTTATCAGTGCCGATCGGAACAGTTTTAAGTATTGTCTTAATTCATATTTATGGGGCATTGGGGTAGTATCGAAAGTCGTCTAATTTCCAAAGTCACATAGAAATCACCATTATTTCTATCATATCAAGACTCCCCTTTAGACTAGAAATTACTCGAGAATTTTTATGATTCGAAATTATCCCAATGAACCTTATTTGTCACACGCATTGTGGGTGTGTTTCAAAAGAGAAGAGCCGTAACATGTGAGGAAACTTAACATTTTACGATTCATTCTCTTTTTTTGTTCAAAATCTACGACATTAGAGTTTTGTTCTACCTTAATACGTTCATTTTGAAACACTATTTACTTTTGATATTGAAATGCATTTGTCTCGTTCATTTTTAGTACTTACATTTTTTAGTTTCTTTGTCACCACAATCACTGATGTTTAGACTAACATCCACCTAACAAAGAACAACATGTGACACAGTTAAACAAAAAAAAAAAACAAAGAAAGAAAAGTTAAAATAACTAGATTATTTCAATTTAGATCCGGCTAACGAGACTGCGAACAAAATAAAAAGACATGCTGCAAAAGCTGTCTGGGCTACGCAACCAGCCTTTGATTCATTACAGTTTTCGATTAGCTCCCGCTGGTTTGGCAAAAAAACTAAAAAAATGGTTTTATATGGAGTTTTCACTGTTTTATGTGTCCGGCTTTTGTTCGCTTCAACTTTTGTACTTCGAGCCATAAAACATTTGTAGAATTGGTTATGTCTACGGCAGTTCTAACACCTCGGTGTGATCAAAAATGGAAAAGTTGCACTACTTACAGAACTGTCTATATTTATTTATTTAGTCGTACGGCATCAATTGGAATTTTTTGTCGCTTTACAAGTTAATATCTAAGTTTTTCACCCAGTTGGCTGCGTATTTACTTAGTTTATGTAAGTCCAGTCGATATGAGTAATTGAAATAGATGTTTATAATTCCGTTCCTTCCTCCCTCCATTCTTGTCTTGCGCGATAAATAATTAAATAAATAATTTTAGATTTAAAGCGTTTGTGCATTCTGAAAGATAATGAGAATGTATAATCGAAATGAAAAATATCTAACAAAAGTGTTTGCTGAAATTAAGCAATATGTATAAATAATCGATATTTGGCCCATTTAATCGGCAGGACATACTTGTAATCTGCATACAACGATTAAAATTAAAGTTCTGCAAATTATTTTTCCGCTGTGTATTTCTCTCCAAATATAGGTACTAATTAGAACAAGCTGGCATTAGAGCGATGCAATGTGATGATGTTTGTGGGATGTCTAAGAACATGGCGCTTTTGAAACTGTGCCAAATTACATCATTGGTTAGTCATTTATAATAAAATAATAGTTAAACTTTAAATGTATGTATATCATATTGGCGAAACGTAAATAATATATTATGAGATGTCTGTGATGTAATGATTCATGTTTAGCTGCATTAGGTCACAGAAAATTAAAAAAAAAATAGTTCATCAGGTCTAACAAAAAGTATGCATAAATAACATAATTTTATCCCTTATGAGTGACACTAATGTGAATTGATTATCACTGTGCACGTGCAAGTTCTATTTTAATATAACTGAATTTAATAATTTGAAATAAAGAAAGAGGTACAATGTACATTTTGTGCGTTTAATCAAGCCAGAGTTTGCCGACGTTTTAAAAACACGTACAGCATCTTCAACAAAGTGGTCTCACGTTAGTTCACTCACAGCTCTCGACTCTCGATCTCTTTCAATTAACCAGAGGACCCTCGATGCCCGTCGGAAATTCTCACTCTTTACTTATAGCAATATCTTATCTTATCTGTTCTTAAGAGTAAAAAGATAGCCTTTTGTATGAAGATATAAAGTCCATCTTGTAAAACAATAAGATTAAGATATACGAGGTTGCGCAAGATGTCACATTTCCAAATTGCTCTTAGTCTGTATAATATAGCGACGTTTTTACCTGCCGGATAAATAAAGAATTTCCTGGATCGTCTTGACCTAGATTTTGATACAAAAAGATATGCTGAGACTTTCTTTGAACCTTCTAAGCAAAAATGTACAATGGATTCTTCAAGCTTTGGATTACTGGTAGCTGTACTTAGATGTTGGAATATACATTGGATTTTTATTTTAAAACAGAAACAAACAATAATGAATGACTACAAAGAGAACCCCACTTAAATAAGTATAATTGTACTGCATAGTCGCCATCGGATAATATCGGAGTTGGCAAAGTGCTCAAAAATATAGGAACATGTCTCTATTACCAAAGCGTTAAAGCGCGTATTTGGAAATTTGTGAGCAATTTGCTTGCTCCGTTATTTATATCAGATGGCGATTGAATTATCTATTAACATATGTATTTTATGTAGGTATAGGTACAAGTGTCGTCGCGAAGGGTTGCTTTCGCGAGGAGCTGGATACTGGAGCACTGACTGCCTCATAGATGATAATATAGATGAATAAAACCAAAGGAGTATGGTTTAAAGTTATAATACACTTAATTAATTTACAATTGAGAGAGGAGAAGACCCGGAATAACTAATGGTGGGACGCAGCCTCCTTATATGTATACTAATTCTCACAATGAGTGGTTAACCCTTAAATGCATGGTTCCAAATACAAAAACGAAAGAAATGCTTGCAGAAATCTGGAGGTTAACCCTTAAATGCATGGTGATGTATAATTATATGCATCATATATTTGATGGCCCGTGGCTCGATATGTAGCTATCCAAAAACACATTTATTGCTTAACTATTATTCATTTTTTATGTTATTTAATAAACAATTAAATAAATTAAATATTATAATGATTTACTATTTATTATTTAAGGATTAAGATGAAAGGGCGGAAAAGTGTGAAAAAACAGGACGATGGCGATTTTTAGTATGTGATTTAGGCTCATTTTTTCGGAGTTAGTAATTAGTTTATGTTTAAAAAATTTATCATAGAGGCTTTACAAATAGTGTACCTTTTTATAGTAGTCTTTTATTTAAATAAAACTTACCAATTACGATATATCGGATTAGAAAAAAATAACTAGAACCTTTACGTAATGTCATACAATGTTACACATTGTTAGGGTTCGGTATCGTAGTGGTGGGTTCTTTAATTAGGTATTTCTATCAGTTTCTGTTTGTCGTTGCTAACCAGAAATAAAAACATATGTTAGTAGTTACAGTCGACTACAAAGAGATATATCCATTTTTTCACCTTATTGCATTGTAATAAGGTGAAAAAGTGGATACATCTCTGTGTAGGTTAAAATCGCGCCGATATTCTACGTTCGATGTTGTTCCTTATTTACAAAAAATTGTTTATGGGTAATCGAATATCAGAACAAGTATCGTATTTTGTATATATATCGTATAAAAAACATCGCTTCGTATATCGTGTTTATAAAACACAGCTTGAAGATCAAATTCCCACACATAAAACATCACAATACAATCCAATTCTAGCATTTTACACAGCTCTCAAATGTACGTTGTGTTGTTGAAAAATTCAATTATATATTTATCTCCGCTTGGTTAAACACGCGTTGTAAGGACGCGCGGTAACTCGTGCTTGCAAACCGCCAGACGATCACGTACAGCTAGATTTACTTACGTATTGATGGAAACAGTTTTACCAATACTAGTAAAAATATTGAAATAGCGAAGACTTAGAATACGTAATTTTAGCATGTACATTTAAGTACTCAAAGTATTATTTTAAACTATATTTTAAGGTCAACCTGGTTATTACGTCTGGTAGATTAAGTAAATGCGCCTTTTGAAGATGCCTATCTTCTAAACGGAACATTTAAGAACTACTTATATTGCAACCCTCTACGTTCAAAGCATGGTCAGCTAATATTTTCGCGTATTCGTACCTAGTCTAAACATATGTGACTATGTACCAAACAATTTTGTTAGTACAATTTGAGTAGGCATAGTTGACTCCCCAAAATTCATTTTTACAAAAACAACACGACAAAACCCTACAGGCGCAACCGATGCACGGTTCTGTCTGAGTGAGAAATCAATTTGTCCCGCCGTTTTCATTTATGCAATTCAAGCGTTCCCATTTATTCGATAGCAAATTGGAAAGGGAATTTTGTCGTCAGTTATGGCTTATGCAGTCTCAACTTAGTGATACTATCGTTTACAAGAGAAATGCAGCAGATGAGGTAATAAATTCAGTGACTGCTAATTTAATGATGTTTTCAGCGCACGTTGTAAGTAAAAACGTAGATAATAATGTTGTATGTTATTATTTAAAATTCTGTACGAATATGATTGCGTACCTACCTATATTTTTTAGTCTGAAGGATGACGTGTTTCAATGGAATGGGATGAACGAGCCAATGCGTAAATTTTTGAGTTAAATTCGTGTTATAAACACGGAGATCACGTGACATCCCTTATATTCATATTCAAATCCCGAAACCGATCATTTATATACCAGTTCTGCTTTAAAAATATATATATACGAAATGTACCATCTACCATTTTGAATCCATCTTATTGATATCCTGCCTTACTTATTTGATATAGAAGTCACTTTGACCTATACTGAGAAAACGTCCTAGTGGCCTAAGATTCAAATTAGTTGATTGTACCAACTAGCAATTTATATAGTATAATTTATAATAGAATCAGTACAATCACCGACTTTGAAAATCGTACAAGTCATACGTGTGATCATTCTATTAACAAACAGCCAACTTTTTAACCGACTTCAAAAAAAGGAGGAGGTTCTCAATTCGACTGTTTTTTTTTTGTATGTATGTTACTCGATATCTCCGAGAATAATGGACCGATTTTCAAATTTTTTTTTTAATCGATCAGGTATAACCCCGAGATGGTCCCATTGGCACCAAGTCGGGGTCTGATGATGGGATCTTGGAGAAATCGAGGGAAATCTTCAAATGTTATAGGCACATGTAATGTTTTTAGTGTATTTTTCAAAGGTACACCAGTATTTACGCCTGATGGTAATAATTTTATGTGGCTGAGCTGATGATGGAAGGTCAACTCCTCAATGGTTAGGAGTTAAAGGATAATTCTTTCACTACTGTACGTGTGCATATATTCGGACTGATACATATAATATCAATAGGAACCACTAAAAATCAACAAATAAATAAACTTTTTAACAAAAAATAAAATCGCCTTCAAAAATAAGCGCGTTACAAAACAAGGAAAAACTAAAAAGCAAAAAATAATAAACCTTTGAATTCAGATTTCTTATCGGATTGCAATAATCTAAACATCCAAATTATAAACAAATCAATTATTTTTGGAGTCGGGGCCAGCCTGCGTATGGTTGGGTGGGGCAAAGAAGGCGACGAACAGATCTGGTACCGACTACAAAAATAATTGATTTGTTTATAATTTGGATGTTTAGATTATTGCAATCCGATAAGAAATCTGAATTCAAAGATTTATTATTTTTTGCTTTTTAGTTTCTCCGTGTTTTGTAACGCGCTTATTTTTGAAGGCGGTTTTATTTTTTGTTATTGATGTCAGAAAATTTTCCTAACATATTATAAGACATAAAACTGTACTTGTTGTCAAATCAGTGCAGCGCCGAGGAAAATTGTAACAAGTCATCGAGTTGTTTAACTCTCGTCTTAACGCACCATTTGGGGTAGATTGCGTGAGCGGAATCTTGGTTATTTGCTTAATGTTGTCGGGAAAAACCGATTTGTAACGTAACGCCCTTCGTAGCTATCTTTACGAATATAGCTTGAATGACTTAAATATGTTTAGGGTGCCTAGGATAAGATTAACAATGGAAATACAGCCGGTAGTATTCTATATCCGTACCATTTGTAACATCCAATGTTATTGTAAAGGGATATTGTGTAAAATTAAATGTCTCAAGGTATAGCTCTCACAATGGTCGTACCTATATGTATTGACTATCTCCGTTGTATTTGTGAAATTCTAACGATTATGTAAGTACGATGTGAAAAGGGCAAGCTGCATAGGATATACATAATAAAATACTTTTCGACTCCCGAACTCAAACTGTTATTCGTGATTTACAGGGTCGTGCATACATCTTTAAAACCCTACATAAAAGTCTATTTCCCAAAGCCAGCGTTCGCCGGCTTTCCACGCATGCGCGCAATAACAAAAAAATTAAAAACGCATTGTTTGGCTCTGTAACCATGGCAACGAATTGTTATAACGATACTGCGCGCGTGCGCGGGATGGCTTTGGGCAGCTGCGCTGACAATGCAGACCTTTCCGTCAAAACACAGGAAAGGATTCGGAAATAATCGCTCCTAAAGGAAAAAAAAGTGCGCCCCCCCCCCTCTAACTTTTGAACCATATGTTTAAAAACCGGCCAAGAGCGTGTCGGGCCACGCTCAGTGTAGGGTTCCGTAGTTTTCCGTATTTTTCTCAAAAACTACTGAACCTATCAAGTTCAAAACAATTTTCCTAGAAAGTCTTTATAAAGTTCTACTTTTGTGATTTTTTTCATATTTTCTAAACATATGGTTCAAAAGTTAGACGGGGGGGGACACACTTTTTTTTCCTTTAGGAGCGATTATTTCCGAAAATATTAATATTATCAAAAAACGATCTTAGCAAACCCTTACTCATTTTTAAATACCTATCCAACAATATATCACACGTTAGGGTTAGAATGAAAAAAAAATTCAGCCCCCACTTTACATGTAGGGGGGGTACCCTAATAAATCATTTTTTTCCATTTTTTATTTTTGCACTTTGTCGGCGTGATTCATATACATATTGGTACCAAATTTTAGCTTTCTAGTGCTAACGGTTACTTAGATTATCCGCGGACGGACGGACGGACGGACGGACGGACGGACGGACGGACGGACGGACGGACGGACGGACGGACGGACGGACGGACAGACAGACATGGCGAAACTATAAGGGTTCCTAGTTGACTACGGAACCCTAAAAATATGAAAAAAATCACAAAAGTAGAACTTTATGAATACTTTCTAGGGAGGAAAATTGTTTTGAACTTGATAGGTTCAGTAGTTTTTGAGAAAAATACGGAAATCTACGGAACCCTACACTGAGCGTGGCCCGACACGCTCTTGGCCGGTTTTTAAACAGAACACATTTTAATACGAACAAATAAATTTAATATTCTTAGCCATTTTTTTAGAAAGTCTATCAATGGACCCATCTTATTTTATGTCATTATAAAAATAATAATAGAAAGATGTCGAAAATGATCCTTAAATACGTTTTGCCCTTCAGCTGAGCAATCAAGTTTTATTTTAAGCTTTCGTTCTTGACAATCACTGGACCGTGAATTGTCTACTCCAACATTATTCTGAAACCCGACGGAGTTGTAATAAAATATTGAATAATACAGATAGAATGAATAATATATTGGGTTGGTAAGAAAGTAATAAGATCGATTGAATTCCACATAAAATTTTTGAGAGAGTTCTAGAATCTTCTATGGTCGAAAGTATATAAAGGGCGAGTCGCACAGTTTCTCGTCAGTCATTCACTAGCTGTCGCCGAGCTAATATAAGGAAGAAACCGGCCAAGAGCGTGTCGGGCCACGCTCAGTGTAGGGTTCCGTAGTTTTCAGTATTTTTCTCAAAAACTACTGAACCTATCAAGTTCAAAACAATTTTCCTAGAAAGTCTTTATAAAGTTCTACTTTTGTGATTTTTTTCATATTTTTTAAACATATGGTTCAAAAGTTAGAGGGGGGGGGACGCACTTTTTTTTCCTTTAGGAGCGATTATTTCCGAAAATATTAATATTATCAAAAAACGATCTTAGTAAACCCATGTTCATTTGTAAATACCTATCCAACAATATATCACACGTTGGGGTTGGAATGAAAAAAAATGTCAGCCCCCACTTTACATGTAGGGGGGGTACCCTAATAAAACATTTTTTTCCATTTTTTATTTTTGCACTTTGTTAGCGTGATGGATATACATATTGGTACCAAATTTCAGCTTTCTAGTGCTTACGGTTACTGAGATTATCCGCGGTCGGACGGACGGACGGACGGACGGACGGACGGACGGACGGACGGACGGACGGACGGACGGACGGACGGACGGACGGACGGACGGACAGACAGACATGGCGAAACTATAAGGGTTCCTAGTTGACTACGGAACCCTAAAAATGGACGAATTAAAAGTGCATGTAAGGCATTGCTTACTATATGAATTTCAGTCTGGCCATTCAGCCGCCGAAGCAGTGCGTAATATATGTCGGCGTGTTGCTCCTGAAGTTGTGTCTGAGGCCACGGCGAAACGATGGTTCCAGCGGTTTCGTAGTGGCGACTTTTCATTATCAGATCAACCTAAGTCTGGTCGACCGGTGAAGATTGATGTAGCCAAATTAAAAACCTTAATTGAAGGAGATCCGAGGCTAACGAGTCGTAATCTTGCTACCGAGTTAGGCTGCTCTCATGTCACCATAGAAACACATTTACACGAGTTGGGAAAAAACTACAAATACAGTGTTTGGATACCGCATGAACTTGATAGAGATCAACTAAACCGCCGTGCCGATATCTGCATACAACTTCTGTCTTTTCGCCGCACATTCAATTGGTTGGACCATCTTATCACTGGAGATGAAAAATGGGTCTTATATATAAATCACACACGCAAACGTCAGTGGCTAGCTCCAAACGAAAAAGGAATAGAGGCACCAAAAAACAGAGCCTCACCCGAAAAAAGTTATGCTGTCCGTTTGGTGGGATATTCATGGTATTATTCACTGGGAACTCCTACCAAGTGGAATGACTGTTACCGCATCAGTATACTGTAATCAGCTTGAAAATTTAAACCAAAAAATCTGTCAGAATCGTCCACAGCATGCTAAAGTTTTTTTCTTACACGACAATGCTCGCCCACACATTGCAAAAGAGACTCGGCTAAAGATATTGGAGCTAGGTTGGAAAGTGATACCTCATCCACCGTACTCTCCAGACTTGGCACCTACGGATTACGCATTGTTCAGATCGCTAAGCAATGCCTTGAATGAAAAAAAGTTCGATGATCAAGCCCATCTACGACAGTACATAGCTGAGTTTTTTGAATCTAAACCTAAGAACTTCTTCGCCGATGCTATTCATTCTTTACCAGAACGATGGAGACAAGTAGTAGATAACGAAGGCCGTTATATTTTTGATAAATGATTAAAATAATAAATTAAATAAAAATTACAATATTGGTTATGATTCGCTCATTACTTTCTTACCAACCCAATAATATGCCCCGCTTATAATGTATTATTAGGGTACGACACAGTGCCAAAAAGAAATAAATTAAGTGTTGCGAACGCAACCTTTTCTTGTATAAAATCGTATTCCTATTGCAATACCTAAGCGCAGCCGTCGGGCTTGGCTAGTTTCTTAAGATTTATAAAACGCCAATAGGAGCGTACCACATATATTATGATGTGTGGCGGCCAATTAGAGGCACCTATACTTAACTCTTTTTTAACTGTTAATATTGCAAATCACTCTTGCATCAGCTTCTATATAATTACCATCACTTTCATACAGAACCGTTTAGTCAAGTCACCCATTGTAAACCAGTACTACTTTTGGAAATACAGAGTGGGGCCTGAAACAAAGGCGAAGAATTGAACTGTAGTCTATTCTCCTTATACTGATCAACATTTGTTCAGTGACTTTTAAAAATTATGAAGTCTTAAAATTTTTAATTTTTCATACAAAATAAATATTAGCTTTAATGTACGCCATTATTGTTGTCATTGACGTTGTCTGTCACACTTTAGACTTAACAGAATTCGCAATACATTACCTATTAGAAAAAACTTTCAAGATTGATAAAAATCAAAATACAAGTTATTTTTAAAAGTCGCCGAACAAATGTTGATCAGTATAAGAAGAATAGTCTACAGTTCAATTCTTCGCCTTTGTTACAGGCCCCACTCTGTATATTACATTATAGTCTACTTCATATTGAAATTTTACTCAAGTCGTCGGCTCCTGACCCTGCACGGCGGCTACATGAAGTATAATTTGGCTTTCATTCTTATTTTTCTCTGTCGCACTCACTGTTTATCGTGCAGAGGTATTACTACTGCCGCGGATGGCGCGAATGGCTACAGTAACTGTTCAGTGTGCGTATCCGAACGCCTCACGATTCGTTCACGATTCGCTCACGATTCGTGAGCGTTTCGTGAAGCGTTTGTGCATTCGGCTACACACACTGGCCTTGGTCGTTCTGACAAGGCGCCCGCGATGTTTGTATGGTGTGTTCGCAGATGTTTGATGTCTTTTTCGTCCGCCATGTGTTCGTCATGGAATAGTTTTAAACATAGCATAGGTATATACATATGATGCAGGCAACACGTCGCTGCTCGTCGCCGGTGGCAGAACAACCTAGGCGACACTCAGCAGTGATCGGGGATCTGGATGCCACACTGCGGGATGTCCAGTAGAAACAGTGATATTATGGATATGGATACGCCGTCTGGACCGTGTTATTATTATGACGTAAAGAAATGATCAGACGGATTACCTGATGATAAGCAACTACCGTCGCTCATAAACAGTGAGGTTACGAGTAAACTGTTAATTAAACTTTTCGAAAAATAGACACTATTTCCGTGTAGGTATTATATTCATAAAATAAACGATACTGAATAAGCAAGTTTTGGTTATGATAAAGGTAAATGGGAATGATTATATAAAATATATAATGAAAAATATTGAGTCAACAGAATATCGCCTCATTCGCGGGAACGCATGGCTTGATTCGTACTGCCTGCGTGTCATTTCGAATCTACAACGACGGGGTCTATGTATGTATAATCCAACTGTACATAACTCAATATTTGTAAAATCTGACATTGTAAGTAACTCAATGACACAATCTATGTTATCGGGTTCGACGTTGCTTATCGGTGAATGTGTTGTCACGTAAACATAAATACGTAGAAATAGGAAACTTGACCCTTTTTTAAAGTCTGTCTTATATGATTAATTACTATCCAAGTAACCGAAAAAAATATTACCATATTTTATTTTCACTTAAAAACAGCAAACAATATTTCTAAAGTAGTATTATTTTACGTAATCAGGTGAAAACAACATCAGCCATGTTAATCTATAGAATTATCTGTACAAGACGTCATTCGATTCGAAAACAACGTTTTCTGACATTTAAGTATGAGGCATAAATGTTATTAAGTCAGTGATTGTTTCGACATGAAGTTAGGTTTGTATTTTATGACGTCACTACATCGCTGACAGCGTTTTCTGTGGCCAAAATAACATATAAAAAATTACACAATTTTTTTTTGTCGAAAATACGTAGTCATCAGACACTTTTAAAGCCACAAAACCTATAAATCGATACCTCTGGGTTCAATTGGCGTAAAGGACATTTTGGCGAAAATGAGTTATATATACAGTTTTGTTCAGAATTTCAAGCGCTATCGATCTGCGTAGTTAAAATTTCGATATCTCTTAAAAAGTTGCCTTTACGACCAAGATTTTCTACTATGGACTTGCAAAAATAGCTTTTCTGAAGGGGCGTAAATATCAAGTCATTAATTATAAATTATTATTTGTGTCGTAAAGGAAATCTACAAATAAAAATATAGTCGTAAGTCACCTTGTTATATATTGTTGCCCTTTAAGCCCTTGCTTTCTAAGGATCACTTTTTATAGTAGTGTGATAAAGTTGGGCGTAAAGGACAAGTTTTTTTGTTCTTCGTCCTTTACGACCAGCACTAAAAATATTTTATCCGCAACTGTAATCGATATCTTTGGGTTCAATTGTCGTAAAGGACATGTAATGCAGGTGTCCAAGAGAAAGATAAACCCACTTTTTTGTTTTTTTGACCTATATTTGTGACGTGTATAAGAAAAATATGCAGATTACGAGTATCTTTAACCTAGTGTAGCAACCGTAGTGATAAACTAAACGATTTAGAAGATAGGTGGTTGTAAAGGACACGTCAAAATGTTATAACGTCCTTTACACCCATGATTTGATAGGGTCGTAAATGACGGTCTTAGATGATTTTTATACAAAGTCGGGGCGTAATTGTAATCGAAATGGTACAAATGTTGTTCTAAGTTTACAATTAAAAACTGGAAAAATGTATCAAAACGTACTTAATATGGCATAGAATAGCTCTACATCAGTTTAATGCAGTGTATTATATTTATCTAAGCTATCTTAGCAACAAAAAAGAACAAGACTAATATTTTATATCCAGTTTTGTAATAAAGAAACAATATTTGCTTAAAAACTGTCTACTTATAATACTTTGGCAACATATTCAAAGTTATTTTTTTAGTATTCGCCGCTGTCTGAATAGTCAGTAGGTTATGCATTCAGTCTTTAATTCTAGCAGGGAAACGCTTTCGTAGTATTAATACTGCGGCGAGATGTAGGTAATTAAAAAAACATTATGGTAATCAGGGTACGTACCCAAATGCACAAACGCTCACGATAATATCTATTTCGTAGCTATATATCTTTATCGCTCTTGCGTATTGCACCAGACTGCATTTTTGTCGACGTCTGGTGACAATTGCCATTCAGCTACGCCGGCAGTAAACTTTAACAGTAGACTATACTAACATTTAGTGCGACAATAACAGGTGCGTTTCGCTAGCGAGTAAGCGTTAGGGTTTGGTGACTTGGCTATGTACCCAGGTACTTAAAGCATTGACTATAATATTTCTAGGATTGAATTCATAATTAAGATTATTCTTATTTAACAGGTTTAAGACTAAATAACAATTTTCTGTTTTAAAATTATCAAAAATATGAATCAACATAGTTGGTAGTCTTGACTACAGTTTGTATACGCGTCCTAACTTGCGTTTATAAATAAGTACTTAATTCTTAGTTATTCTTAAAACTTCTTTCTACTTTAGACTTAAAATTACTGTCGTATTAATATAGTCTACTATTCACAGTTGCTGATTAAAGTTTACGTGATTACAATTAGTGTTTTACTTAAAACTACGAAAGCGTTTCCCTGCTAGAATTAAATACTGAATGCGTAACTTATTGAGACAGCCGAGCGGCGAGTACTAAAATAATAACTTTCCAAAATATTAGATAGTTTTTAAGCAAATGTTGTTTCTTTATTGCAAAACTGGATATAAAATAGTCTTGTTCTTTGTCTCTGCTAAATATTTAGATAAATATGCACTGTAACACTAATGTGGCTATTCTATGCCATATTAACTACGTTTTGATACATTTTTCAAGTTTCTCAATTGTAAACAAAGCTAAAAACAGTTGCCATTTGTACCATTCCGGTTACATTTACGCCCCGAATTTGTATAAAAATCATCTAAGACCGTCATTTACGACCCTATCAACTCTAATTGTTCAAAAAAATCGTGGGTGTAAAGGACGTCCATAGCATTTTGACGTGTCCTTTACAACCATCTAACTTCTAAACCGTTTAGTTTATCACTACGGTTGCTACACTAGGTGAAGGATACTAAAAATCTACATATTTTTCTATATACATCACAAATATAGGTCAAAAAACAAAAAAGATATAAACATTTTTCTAAAAAAAAGTTGTTTTTTGCTTCTCCTGAAAACCTGCATTTTGTCCTTTACGCCAATTGAACCCAAAGGTATCGATATCTGTTTCTTATGTCAAATACTATACATATATTTATTGTGCCAAATTCGATATGAATCTAGTAGCCTAACTATTACTTATAGCAACCTAACTTTCAAGTTTTGTTGCTCACATAATACTTTTTGTCGAGCTAGCTTTTAAGTCAGTAAGAAACCTTGAATTTTCCCTGTGACGTGGCTTCTGTCTATACATGCAGAATACGTATCCCTCAAACAGCTCACTCAAATGATCTCGTTTCGTTTTCCTCCCTGAATAAAACCACTCTGGTCTCAAGAGTTGGTCGTAAACTTTATGAGGAGGGTCAAACGCAGTCTGTACAAAACGGGAACTCTGCCGGCTTAGCCGAAGTGACAACCTTTGACGCTACGTGGCGATTAGGGTACGCAAACCGGTTAACCGGTTAACCAAAAACCGGTTAACCGGGACTTTTTGGTCTCGGTTAAAAACCGGTTTTCATAGTCTCTTAACGGTTAATAAACGAAACTATATTTCTTTCCCAAAATGCCCAAACTAGGCATAAAATATGGTCAAAAGTACGTGGTTCATTACTATTTTGTTATCACAAACATTTCTTTATTACTTTTCACTGCCAAAATTACGATCCTGTACTAAGTTTCGTTAGGAACATATTTAGTATAAAGCTGTCGATCGAAACGCACGGTCGATCTCAAACGGTGTAGAACGCAAAATGACTAGTGTAATATTAAGTCTATATCGCTATTAGTCAACATCGCAAACGGTCTAAAACGCAATATTACTACTTTTTATATTACCACATTTATGTAGGTAGGTTAGGTGCGTTAGGTATATTCAAATGGCCGAAGGCCAATCTGCACAGAACAGGAGCCCCGAGAAATCGAGGCGCCGTAGATATTGCTTTAAAGTGAAGATAAAACAGAAAAAATATTGTAGGCATTTTGCGTTGTAGACCATCCGTGAATACTTTGATGTTCAAAAATTGCCTCCTTTCACAATTCTTCCTGCGCGAAGGTCGTCACCACTGAATGGGCCACGAATTGCGCGGCCGCCGGCATGTACTTGTAGCTCGGTGAAAGAATCGCTATCTATCTATCTAGACACCGACAGAAATACAGGGTAGCTCTTTTGCGCCAATCCGCAAGAGCGACAGAGATAGCTAAGAAACAAATATTATCGTGAGCGTTTGTGCCTTTGGATACGTTCGCTGGCAATAGGGAGAGGTAGCTTACGAAGCGTAAGCGACTGTGATGTTGGCTAAGCGAGTTTATATCACTATCCGTTGGATAAGCTAGTGTAAGCCCCCGAGTCTCTGTGCCACTTACTGCGGCGATAGAGACGTCATGTGGACACGTTAATCTCAGGTCCCCGAGTCTGCATGTTATCATGAAACCACAATAGCTTAGTGATTATTTGGAAATTGTATTGTTAATAAGTTATTTGCATTGGACTTACGAGGTCGACACATGTAATAATAAAGTACCATACAAACTGACTAGATTACCATTGCCCATCGTATTTTCTCGAAAATGTTCGTATTTGTAAGTACTTAAGTAAGTGAGTAAACACAAGAAGAGAATACAGCACATAATATTTATAATAAAACGTTTCAGTACAAACTGGCGAAGCCCCTTTAAGGGATCTCTTCCAGTTAAGCTTTGAGCATTTGAGGGAGAGTTTGATTTGTTATAATAGTTCAGATAATATTTTGTCAGAACTTTTTGTAAGAGACTAACTGTAAATCAATATGCCCACACATTTTTTAAAATCATTTTTGATTCAAAATTGTTCACCTACTTTAATATTATTGCCTACTTTGTTAGTGGGCCTATTCGAACTTCACGATGTTTTTGTTTAAAAACAATTGGACAGATTTTTTATCTCATATCTAAAACTAATATTAAATTTGACGTTTCTTAGAGTTCGAATCGAGTTGACTACTGCGCAATAACTTGCTCGATGGTTTATCAAAGTTCCCAAGATTATGTGTTTATGTACATTTACATGATGTCAACCGTCAACCGTCATGTACAATTGTAGTCATCTGCATATGTTACACAACAAAGGTGGTCAAATAATCTGACATGATCTTTTTTTTAACCCCCGACGCAAAAACGACGTTATAAGTTTGACGTGTCTGTCTGTCTGTCTGTGTGTGTGTCTGCCTGTGGCATCGTACCTCCCAAATAGATGAACCGATTTATTTTTTTTTGTCTGAAAGCTGAGTTAGTCGGGAGTGTTTTTAGCCACGTTTCATGAAAATCGGTCCACTATATCGCGGTCGGGTTTTTTTTCAAAATTTTAATTTTGTGGTTAGGTTATTTAAAGTTAAAAGTGCGCGTGACATGTTTTTGCGACCTTTGAAGAATAATATTTATTGCAGGTCATAGGTATATTGTAGCAAAGGCATATATAACTCCATCTAGACAGATAAAGTCTAAGAAAAAAACGTCCCTCAGTACCATACACAAAAAGGTACGGTGGCCTAGATGGCATTGCACCTTTGGGGTACGCTCAGCTAGATGGCGCTAATATTATTATTTGACATTGTAACACATATCAAGCTAAGAATATGGGCCAAATTGTCAAAACTGACGTTCAAAAGTTTCAAGCCTGTGTCAAGAGATGGCAGTCTATGCACGGTGATTACAGTTTTTACTTCGACAGTAACTCTCTATAATACTCGATCCTCTTTGATTGTAGTAAACTTTGAATTTACCACCCACTCGTGTAGTCTATTAAAATCTGCCGAAGAGGATCCGACAGCTGGTATCGAGCTGATTCAATTGCAACATTCTACAGCATGTCGGGCGTATCGTATCCGATTCCATGCAACAAATTGAAAACGATTCCCAGTTTTGTCCATCTGATAGGCAATTCAGGTGTTGAAGTTGTTGAAAACTTTTTTCGAGCCGCAGAACGTTGAATGAGATTAAAAAACCCTGCTGCTGGAGTGGATATTGTGATAAAGTGGGTTGGTGGGTACGATAATGCGAAGGAGATACCTACTTATGAAGTCACTGGCCTTGCTTAAGTAACATAATTATGTAATGTTCTTAAGTAAAAAGTGCTAGATTCTTACCATTAGGATAATTATTTGCTAGCCTTTTCAACCCCCGACGCAAAAACGACGGGGTGTTATAAGTTTGACGTGTCTGTCTGTTTGTCTGTTTGTCTGTCTGTCTGTGTGTGTGTCTGTCTGTGGCATCGTAGCTCCCAAACGGATGAACTGATTTAGATTTAGTTTTTTTGTCTGAAAGCTGAGTTAGTCGGGAGTGTTCTTAGCCATGTTTCATGAAAATCGGTCTACTATGTCGCTAAATAAAGCTAAATTTTAATTTTGTGGTTAGGTTAGTTATTATACGTATTGCCCTCAGAGCATAGGTATACTAGATAGAGAGGCGGACAAAATGCCGGCGGACGTGTCGCAGTTGTTAGCTCATTGAGCATACAGTTGTCGTTGTGTGCGTGCATGAGAATACGACTCGTGGTGGAAGGAGAGGTGAAGAGATTTGCTTACTTTTGCTGACAAAGGGGAGCGAGGAAGGGGTAGATAATTGTGATATATCTGCTTACGTTATTTTCTTCTTCTTTCTCGTTTCCTCAATGCTGTGGATCGCGATCACAAGTAGCGTGCCTCCATTGAACGCGGTCATAAGCCATGTGGACTGCACGGTATAGGCTGCCGCCAGTCGACTTTTTCACACGGTCAGACCATCTCTTACGAGCCCCACCCCAAGCGCGTTTACCATTCATTCGCTCCAAAATGATACACTTCTCCATATTATGCATTAAGGATCTTATAATGTCGCCGAAAAATCTAAGGGTTCGCTCCTGGCATATTTTGGAGAGGCGTGTGGTAATATTAAGTTCTTCCAAAATAGAGATGTTAGTTCTTCTAGCTGTCCAAGGTATACGTAGCAGCTACGTACGTACTTACGTACGTAGCATAGAACGCGATAAAGTCACGATTAAATCTTGGCTAGACCTACATCCTAAGTATTTGAGTAAGATTTTTAACTGTGTAAGTATAAAGCTTTTCAAGCTGTTACCTAACGCAGAACGTTGAATGAGATTAAAAAACCCTGCTGCTGGAGTGGATATTGTGATAAAGTGGGTTGGTGGGTACGATAATGCGAAGGAGATACCTACTTATGAAGTCACTGGCCTTGCTTAAGTAACATAATTATGTAATGTTCTTAAGTAAAAAGTGCTAGATTCTTACCATTAGGATAATTATTTGCTAGCCTTTTCAACCCCCGACGCAAAAACGACGGGGTGTTATAAGTTTGACGTGTCTGTCTGTTTGTCTGTTTGTCTGTCTGTCTGTGTGTGTGTCTGTCTGTGGCATCGTAGCTCCCAAACGGATGAACTGATTTAGATTTAGTTTTTTTTGTCTGAAAGCTGAGTTAGTCGGGAGTGTTCTTAGCCATGTTTCATGAAAATCGGTCTACTATGTCGCTAAATAAAGCTAAATTTTAATTTTGTGGTTAGGTTAGTTATTATACGTATTGCCCTCAGAGCATAGGTATACTAGATAGAGAGGCGGACAAAATGCCGGCGGACGTGTCGCAGTTGTTAGCTCATTGAGCATACAGTTGTCGTTGTGTGCGTGCATGAGAATACGACTCGTGGTGGAAGGAGAGGTGAAGAGATTTGCTTACTTTTGCTGACAAAGGGGAGCGAGGAAGGGGTAGATAATTGTGATATATCTGCTTACGTTATTTTCTTCTTCTTTCTCGTTTCCTCAATGCTGTGGATCGCGATCACAAGTAGCGTGCCTCCATTGAACGCGGTCATAAGCCATGTGGACTGCACGGTATAGGCTGCCGCCAGTCGACTTTTTCACACGGTCAGACCATCTCTTACGAGCCCCACCCCAAGCGCGTTTACCATTCATTCGCTCCAAAATGATACACTTCTCCATATTATGCATTAAGGATCTTATAATGTCGCCGAAAAATCTAAGGGTTCGCTCCTGGCATATTTTGGAGAGGCGTGTGGTAATATTAAGTTCTTCCAAAATAGAGATGTTAGTTCTTCTAGCTGTCCAAGGTATACGTAGCAGCTACGTACGTACTTACGTACGTAGCATAGAACGCGATAAAGTCACGATTAAATCTTGGCTAGACCTACATCCTAAGTATTTGAGTAAGATTTTTAACTGTGTAAGTATAAAGCTTTTCAAGCTGTTACCTAAAGAAGGGCGCATAACAAAAACAATTAATAACCCGTCATATTATCTGATATTATCAAAACATACAATTGCATAAAATGACAAGCCAAATGAAGCAGATATTCAAACAAGATTACTCAATATTTACTAGGGACGCTATTGCTATGTCTTGTATGGGAACCCTGCATTTTATGATTAAGCACTGAGACTTGGCACAGTTGTTCATTGGGTGGCCCTGAGTAGATAAAGATCGGGAGGCATCGAGAGCCCCCCTTAATTTAGGAGGGAGGAGGGGGGGGAAGGCTGGCGCCTCCGCGCTTCCTTTGAAACCATATTTCTCTAAAACTATACAAAATAGGGCATGCGATATATCATTTTCGGATAAATGAAGGACGAGGAATTCATTTTTGGAACAAAAAAAATGTATTTTAGAACAAAAACACAAAATAAAATGGGAAAATCTGAAAACGAGATTTTTTTTTATACATATTATTGCACATTTTATGAAAACTGTAATGGTTTTTTCTAAATAAAAAATATTATTTAATAGCTACATTTATCTAGTTTTAGAAAATGTATAATTTGTTATAGAAATATATTATAGGACGAGTGATAAAAAATAATTTACATCGCCCGATGGGGTGATTTGAATGCTCATTTCAATAAGTTTTGTCAATGATTTCAGGTATAATCACTATTTTTAACACATGAAAGCCGTAATCATTGTATTTTATGGCTATTTTAGTGATTAATGTACTTAAAATAAGAAAAATACAAAAATTAAAAAAAATTTAAATGTGATAACTTTTTTATAACATTATCCTATTTTGTTTTTTCTATACAATATATATCTAAAAGCAATAAATATGAATGAAAAGCCACATTTATGTAGTTTATAAAAATATATAGTTTGTTATAACAACAGTCAACAGCATTTCACCAACAAAAGCTGCCTTGCACCATTTTTGTAAGGGTTATAGGTATATCAAGGTGTCCATTTATGGGGTCAATTAAACCCAATTCAAAATTTGCCATTATTAGCTACTTGTGGCTGGACGAAAGTCTATAACAATTGGGATTTGGGAGCCTACTTGCCCGCAACGTTGCCTGTTGCTGCAGAAACATGCCTCGAAATTGTCGGATGCAGGTGTAATAAAAAACAGTGGCGCGTAAGGTGCAACCGTAAAAAAAGACTTTTTAAATTAAATGTTCGGAGCTGATGTGCTTATGCAGTGGATGTTGTGATATATACATAATTAAATTCAGACTATTCAGGTTGTTTTATTTGAATAACTCAAAATAGCTACACTTTTTGAGAGCCTTGAGTAGGTACTAGCCCCGATACACATGGTTTCGTCTAGTCAGACCATTTTTTGAGGTTCTCCTTTGTACAAAAGCAATGTCTTAGTTCAAAAATCATTAATGTTTAATGCTAATACGAATCGAGTTTATTTTTTATGGCACTATTGCGCAATAACTAACTATCATTGATACTGAAAGGAAGAATATGACGATTTTTATTTTATCTTTTATGGATTGGTAAAACCGATTTAAGGGGGCCCAAAGGAAGTAACTAAATTCTGCTAGTAAACTAAAAAATCTTCAAGCCTATGCATGCAGAACTGCTTTAGGAGAGGAGAACGTGATTAAGACATTTTTTTTGCAATATAAGTCACATGCAATTTTATTTTACAATCAAAATAAACTATATTATAGGACTTTTACAATTTTCTGTACTGGGTCGTGATATACCTACATGTGTAAACGTTATTAGAATAAGTATATTTCTGTATTACTAGACGAACTCCACTGCATAGCGGGTAGTACCTTTACCTCACCTCATCGAATAATGCAAGCTGACCCGTACATTAAAATTTTCATTTTCATTATTTTTTATCTCGCATTTCGTAATATATTTATATAACAAACTATATATTTTTATAAACTGTATAAATGTGGCTTTTTATTGATATTTATTGATTTTAGATATGTATTGTGTAGAAAGAACAAAATAGGATAATGTTAAAAAAAATTATCACATTTTTAATATTTTTTAAATTTTTATTTTTATTTTAAGTACATTAATCACTAAAATAGCCATAAACTACAATGGTTACGGCTTTAGTGTGTTAAAAATAGTGATTATACCTGAAATCATTGACAAAACTTATTGAAATGAGCATTCAAATCACCCTATCGGGCGATGTAAATTATTTTGTATCACTCGTCCTATAATATATTTCTATAACAAATTATACATTTTCTAAAACTAGATAAATGTAGCTATTAAATAATATTTTTTATTTAGAAAAAACCATTACAGTTTTCATAAAATGTGCAATAATATGTATAAAAAAAAATCTTGTTTTCAGATTTTCCCATTTTATTTTGTATTTTTGTTCTAAAATACATTTTTTTTGTTCCAAAAATGAATTCCTCGTCCTTCATTTGTCCGAAAATGATATATCGCATGCCCTATTTTGTATAGTTTTAGAGAAATATGGTTTCAAAGGAAGCGCGGCGGCGCCAGCCTTCCCCCCTCTTCCCTCCTAAATTAAGGGGGGCTCTCGATGCCTCCCGATCTTTATCTACTCAGGGCCACCCAAGGAACAACCTGTGCCAAGTCTCAGTGCTTAATCATAAAATGCAGGGTGTTGTGCAATAGCGTCCCCAGTAATTCTACTAAGATAGATGATGCTTATTTCACCAGTCTGTTTGATGGAATAGCAATATACCCATCAATAATGTACGGAACCTCAGATTTTGTTACGTAACTAGATTTTCAGAGTTAGGTGCGTTATGTTAGAACTTAGCCTAACTGTTATAGGATAAGTTAGCTTCGTACTAACTTAGTGAGTACTTATTCAGTACTGAATTTAATATGCTTGGAACATATTTGCTTATTAGGTGTTAATCAAGTTGATTTTATGTCAGGTGTCAATTTTATTGTGCACTTTTAGTCAACCTTAGGAAAAAGGTAGAAACAGTATGTGAGTAAAGAGTGACACTTCTCTATCTTAATAAGTAAGCGAAAAATTTACCGAAAATGTGGTACCTAATGTTAATGTCACCGTAAAATTGTAAAAACCGTTAGTTTATAATTTCACTAGCGAGATTATGAACTAACGAAATATTGTGAACCGTAAGGTACAGTTCACAATTTGACGGATTATTTTTACGTAAGATTATAATTTATAATCTAACGAAGCGAACCCGTCAAATTGTAAACTGTCATGGCGTCGGAACGAAGCTAGCGCTCTGATTGGTCGGTTTTATAGTAGATCGTTCTGTGCCCATAGAGTGACACAAATAGACACTGCAATCACAGATGCCAATCAAAAACCTTAATTAAACTTTTATCATCTGAATTCGATATTTTGTTTAAGGAAACGGTCGAACTTTCCAAAGAAACAAAATTGTCAGCTATTTTGATTGTTATGTGGCAGCTTAATTCGTATATTTCTTGTGGTTTAATATTCAGTTTTAGAAAAAAATCGTTAGTTTATAATCTGACTAGTGAGATTATGAACTGACGAGTTATCGCTATATTTAACAACGACCAAAACTGGGAGCATTAGTAGGACAACGACATTTAGAATGAAATTAAAATATTGGTTATTTAAAAAACAAAACCCCGCCATTGAAGGGACCACTGGAAAGGCGACTGAGTCTTAAACTTATGGTAGCCAATAATGGACACCATGCTCTCGTCACTTGGTTTCCTTATTGATCACTTGGTCTATAACATGTATATATTAATAAAAAAATAAATACACCTTACACAGATCAACTTAGCCCCAAACTAAGCAAAGCTTGTACTATGGGTGCTAGGCGACGATATACATACTTAAATAGATAAATAAATACTTATATACATAGAAAACATCCATGACTCAGGAACAAATATTTGTGCTCATCACACAAATAAATGCCCTTACCGGGATTCTAACCCAGGACCGCGGCTCAGCAGGCAGGGTCACTACTGACTGAGCCAGACCGGTCGTCAAACAGTATTGTGTCAATATATTATTTATTGTATACTATTTTACATTCTAGTAAATAGACGTTAGAGGACGTTAATTACTTTCTTCGCTTTTATTAATACCATTTTCCGTGACCTATAAAGTAAAATGAAATTATGACACATTCCAAAGTCAGTTTGGACTCCAATTTCTCACAACGTCGACTCTGCCCTCATGTGAACTCGAACACCTGATCCCGATTGCAAGTAAACTAAACACAAAGCTGAAACTTTCGGATTTACATCATAATGCCTAGCCAACGTCATCGCTTACGGTTCGTTAGCGTATCAAAAGCTAGCTCTCCCTATCGCTCTTCTGTTGGCGCGACAGGGACAGGATGCGTTTCGATCGTCACGTAACGTCAACGTTTCTCGCTTTGGCTAGGTCCGTTGAATAGAAATTCGTCGACCGCGTTGGTGGGTTGATTGAGTGGTCACGTAGTAAATAGGGGTTTTATTCGACACAAAATAGTTGGAGTGTATTGGAGATACTTGAATGAGTTTATTTTTGTGTTGTTTATATTTCGATGTTTGTGGAAAGAGATTAAAATTTGTTTGGATACATCTTGTGGTAGGAGTTTTTGAAATCAACCGGCTGAATAATACTATTTAAAATGCAAAATATGCACAAAGACGAAAATATCGTATCGTTGTAACCAATCAAGAAGTCCCATATCGTTGCTTGCCATATAGGCACTTTCACAGGTTACTCGTTACAAGCAATGCATTTATAATAAGCGACAAGTAGTTCCCGGCTTCGCCACCAGTGGGCTTGATCGCTTTTTCTTTAGTGTATGGTATCTATTTCAGTTTATAAGCGACAAAGTAAGACTCGTCCAGCTACATAGATCTATTTACTTCGACATATAAAGATACTATCGTACTAGCAAATGTCACACAATGTAGAGCGTTCAATATAAGGGCCATTTTTTTTTGATTGATTGATTTGGAAATTTTTATGCGGTTTCCACTCAGAATCGCGAGCTCATTCAATCCTAATAGAACGGAAGGTTTGAAAAAGGTATGGGATCTTGGGACATTTTTTTTCCTATCAGGTTCGAAAGACCTCGCGATTCTGAGCATGAATCGCGTAAAAAATACCCGTGTTACAAAAAAAGTGGGGTGGACAACTTTGAAAAAAAAATGGCCTATAAATAGAAGGATTATTGATTTGCTCGGTTTCACATTTTAATTTTATTATATTGTTGCTTATACTTGCATCTATAAACACAGTTTTAAACTATTCAGTCAGAAGAGTACTCCAAACGTATTCTAAAGCGCATTTAAACAAGTACCTATCGTAGGGAGTAACCTCCTATTTTCCGACACACTTACATGTGCTAAAACTATTTGCGTCTAGTTTCAGACAACAATTAAAACTGCTCCCTAGCGCTCCCTATTAACAATTAACGTATAACAAAGATGTAAAGGATCAACAGCTCCAAAAGCGGTTTATCATACAAACGAAGTTCTTGTTTTTTTCTCTGGGTATTGACATTATTTTTACATTTAGTATGTATTTTAATCGTTTGCGTCGAACGAGACATGCAGAGCATCAAAAAATGGAAAGAGCTTGCCGAGGACAGAGACAAGTGGCGTAAATGACGACGTTTGGTTTAAAGCACTACCAAGTAAGCATGCCAAGGGATATCAGCGCGATACCTGTTTCTCCACGGGCATACAACACCTACCAGAGTACATAGATGTCGTCATGTTTGTCAATACTGCTTGTATGGTCTATTATGAACTTCATGGTGATGATTCGGAACGAGAAGAGTCGTGGAATACGAGTATATGGGACCCTAAACATTCTGTGACTTTCCTCTGTCCGAATTAAGAAGAAAAAATTGGGAAAAAAAACATATACCTCTGCCACACACTCGACGAGCGGCGTAGGAAGTAGCGAGGGAAGTAGGCAGATGCATAGTGTGGCCGGGCTACTCGTCATGCCGCTCGTCCTGCTCCTCGTTAAGCCCACCGCTCCCTATTTTGTCGGTTTTTTGGCGCGAGTCAAGGGGCCGGTAACCTAGTGCGATAATCGCGCGAGTAGGGCAGTGTGTGGCCGGACAGGGCAACATCGAGGCAGCGCGAGGAGCAGCGCGAGGGGTAGCGCCAGGAGCACAGTGTAGCAGAGGTATTAGGCATAACTATGATTGTTATTCATCAAACTGTGAAAATATATTTTCAATAATGATAACGTCCAGGGAGGAAAATGGGATCTTTATTTGTATGGAGAACCGAATCCTCTTATCTAACTAGCGAACAGATTGGAAACCCTTGCGGCCCTGTATTAATTGTGAAGGTTATCTGCTTCTTCCAGCGAACACGAACTAGTCGGCGCGTGCAGACGTGTCATACGTGTGGTCGTACCTTTATCTGGCGTATGGGCGTATTTGGAAACATTAATTCTAGTAATAGGCTAGAGCAAGTTTACCCTTCAAGCTATAATCGATGATTGAAGGGCATTAGGGGTAAAATGTCTGTGAAGTACTCTGATACGCTACTTTAGATGCTGTTTAGTATCACTACATCATCATCCTCCTTGCGTTATCCCGGCATTAGCCGCGGCTCGTGGGAGCCTGGGGTCCGCTGTGACAACTAATCTCAAGATTTGGCGTAGGCACTAGTTTTACGAAAGCGACTGCCATCTGAACTTCCAACTCAAAGGGTAACTAGGCCTTATTGGAATTCGGTTTCCTCACGATGTTTTCCTTCACCGAAAAGCGACTGGGAAATATCAAATGACATTTCGGGGTTCGAACCCGCGGATTGAAAGTCGCACGCTCTTACCGCTAGGCCACCAGCGCTTCATACAGTAGGTATCACTACATACATGTTGAAAAAAAAGGACCGTTCAAACTTTTCATAGTGACTTTTGAGGTCATATTGAACAACTTTTATTATAGAATCAATGCTGAATTCGCAAAAAAAAATTGTTTGTTCCATAGAAATGAGCGGCATCATGACGGTTGAAATGTAGGAAACGGCCAAATTCACCCGCAACACGCTGAGATGAGGCCATTTCGTGGCACTTCATTCCTTTCTGTCTTGTTGTTATTATATGTGTATTTTGTCTTACCTGTGTTCACGAAAAAAATAAAAATTCTTTACGATATCAGCATGGTCCCATAATAAATCTTGTTCATTATAACCTCAAATTCATTATGCAAAGTTTGAACGGTCCTTTTTATATGACCGTGTATATAATTATGTATGTGTATTTCTTCTTTCTAGTGTATTTATAAATAAGTATAAATAACTATGAGTAAAATGCTATTTCATTTGCCCAATTACTTAAATCACATAACATTTTTTCCTTTTGGCCTCAGGAATGCGTTTTTAAAATCTTTCGGGTTCCTCATGTTACACAGTGTATATAAAAACTCACCATCAACTCACGAATTGAAACAAACTCGCATGAGAAAGAAAAAAAAACAAAAGGGTCTTCAATAAAAAGTTAAACCAACATTAGAAACTAACCTACGGGCACAATTTTCTAAAGCATGTTGCAGTTCGCTGTTTGTTCCCGGCCTGCAAGTTGCGGCCAGTTGCCCTAGTTCATCGCCAATCGTTATTACGAGTATGCGAACTGCTTTCACACTAAATGAGGCTGGTTTTCCAAGTTTACCTAAAATTTTCAGCAGCCTTTGCTGCGAACTAAAGCATGTCTGTAACTATAACAAATGTGTATAATTTTAATTTATAATAACTGGTTTTTCGGGGATCTATAGGCGGCAGTAATTACTTACCATCAGGCGACCTGTCTGATCGTTTGGTTCTTATCGTATAAAACCAGAAAGTAGCAACAGCCTATGACAGTATTATGTAATACTAAACAGTATATTCTTTGTTTTACAATTTTTAGTAAGTATCTAAAACATTATACGAGTAGGTATCACACATCGATAATTTAATTACCTGGGCGGTTATAAAATAGTTCAAAGTTTTCGAATTTTCATATTTTAAGTACCTAATTGACATAGTAACTTAGTTACCTACTTGAATTGTTGCAAATCAAACTAAATGTTTATTTAATCGTTCTTTAAAAAAATATTTATATGCTATTTGATATATTCTTGCTTTCGTTTTGCCATGTTTTGCTCAGCTAAAACATCTAGCCGTTCTCATGAACGTGTAATAAGCAGAGTGGTCCAAGCGTTACGGCTAGCATGACCCATTATTTTGCTTTCGCAAAAGAGCGTATACTTTTAGAAAACTTGTATTCTATAGGACTTTAAGAAAAGACGTAGAACATTCACTTAGCACTGTGTGAATGTGATTGAACCACTTAGCCACAACTTAGCTGTGCAGATTTAGATTAAACCACGATTAAACCTTTCAAGGCATGATTTTCTTCGAGAGATTAATATTGTAATAGACAGTGGTTTTCTGACTCTACGAAAAATAATTAATAAAAATATTTAACATCGATTTTAATACTAGATTATTGTTAGAATTAAAATAGGCTAAATCTTATCTACTTAAATATATCATTATTGGCAATATGTATATGAAATGTTTTACTTTTATTAGAAAGGTATACTATTTGAGAAACCCCTATGATAAAATATAATTATAAACACAAAATAATTTCTAACCCTGAAAAAATCATATACTATAAATCGCCATCATCCAGTTTTTTTACTTTTTTCAGCCATTTTATCTTAATCCTTAATTCTTAAATACATGACTTTTTGGTTTTTGGCTGGAAATAATGTTTTTATTTAGTTATTTAGATGTAGGACCCAGAAAAAATGAATAAAAAAGTCCAGCTTATATTTTGGCTAGTTTATTTAAAAATATATATATACATTGTAGCCAAATGGCAACAATATGAATTTAAGGGTTAAAATAAATATACATAATTATAAATGTTGTAGGGTCATTTTTGCACGGGTTGACTAAGTAAGTACCTAACAGCGTAAGCTTGATAAGGGTTGTGCTGTATCTATACTGAGACAACACTTGAAGTTTTTTAAAACTAAGGAAAGTCAGGAAACAATATCTGTGCTCATCCCACAAATTACCGGGATTTGAACCCAGGACCATCAGCATCACAAGCAAGCTCACTACTCGCTAAGCCAGACCGGACTGAAAATAAAATAGTACAAGCCTGAAGATCGCGACCAATAAGAAGCGGGCTATTGGCTATTATGATAGTATTCCCGCTGGTTGCGCCAATTCAATTCAATTTATATGCATTACTTATGTAAAACATTCCTTACATAAGTAATAAACGCTATCAATGAATAAAATAATTTACCTACTTCATACATATACCAATAACTAAATAAATACTGGAGACATCTTAACTACATCGACCTAGCCCCAAATCAAGCAACGCTTGTACTATGACTGCTAGGCGAAAATATACATATATTTATTACTTTTTATACATAGAAAATATCCATGAATATGTTGCAAATACCTGTATACACAAATAAAATGACCTAACCGATATATATTCGAACCCAGGACCATCGGATTCACATGCACACTCACTACGAAAATAAAAGTTTCTATAAGCCAGAAATGCGACCAATAAGAACCGGGCTATTGGCTATTACGGTGGTATTCCCGCTGGATGCACCCCACTAAATTCAATTTAACTCGATATGCTATTTACTACTTTAGTATATCTAAAGTGTAGGTATATACATACTTGTAATATATGAAATGCAACAAGTAAATGCCTGAAACCGAGTATATTTATCGAATAGACAGAATTGACACATGTATATGTATCTACTTATTCCATAATAATGGCAGGCATCAAAATTATACGGATGTTTGGTACGTCTCTATACACGTATTTTAAATTTCGGTACGCCTCTATACTGTGTTTTAAATTGACACGTGCTCTATTTATGTAGGTCCACAATGACAAACATTAACCGAAAGTAGTTTCGATTTTTCAGGTAGATAAAATTAAATATACTTTATTTTTAATTTTTCAAATAGCAATCTGTATAGGAATTCAATTTCCATAGCTAAGCGACAAATTGACAATACCATTAGTGAAAATAGAGATATATTTAGACAATATCTATCTTACTTAATGGGCGCATAAGACAGGCCTCTTTAACCTCCCAAGGGATCGCATCGCACAATAGAACCATAATGAAGTGGACCTCGGCAACGAAATACTCACAGAATTCCGATACACTGCGTACACCAATAATGATACATCTCAATTTGCAAGAGGAGACAGCGGCGCAGGACCGCTTCATTCATAATTCTATTTTGTCATAGTTATCATCATCCACCGAGCCGAAAGAGTAACCGCTTAAATCATTTAGGTAGGTAACAATGCTAAATCGTTAACTTTATAACTCGTATAAATTACTATTTTTGATACTTGCAAGATAAAATTACTGTCAAAAATCGTCTACATTCATAATATTTGAAACAGTGCCAGTTACACAGTAAAAAGTATCTCGTAATAAGTACCACCCATAATTCTGAATACCTTCTGTATAATCAAACACAATTGAAATTATTTGTTTTCTTTCACATTGTTATTTTCCTTTTCGTTTATACCAACTTAAAACTTGTATGACTTGTAATTTTGACCTCCTTTTGATTTCTATGTTGATCCTATTCAGTGTATAAACAAATATGTTTGAATTAAAGTTTATTAAACAGAAAAGAATACTGGAAAATATTAAAAATTAAATAAATATTTATGATAGCAATTGTTAAAACGCTAACGAAATAGGACTATGGACGAATTGGTCCTGCACCGAGAGAGCGTGGGTCCTTTGCCCCTTGGACGTAATTGCGAGGGCGTAAGGTCTCATGAGAGTTTTTAATCCGACCCCCAACTTTCAGAGTCACATTAATAAGGAAATAACACCGAATTACCGGGCGCTATTCGTTCTAAAAGTTAGATTGAATAAAAGGTTGTTTCCGTACATTAGCACGAAAACTTTATGATTTAATTAAAATTATTGTTTGCCTTGTTCTTTTTTGTTTGCGCGGTCGTATGTTTGTTTTCATCACATTTGCTGTTTAAAGGTCTCATTGCGTCTATGTGTACTGAAGAATAATGTACTATTTTATTCCCAGGGGAATAATGGATTAAGTTTTAAAAAAGGATGTTTCAATCAGCCAAGGATTTTTGTATATAAAAGATATTATACGGTATGAAAAATGCATGTTATTTATGTTTTACAATTATTTCAGTGTGTTTTGCATTTATTTCGTAAATTTAACTCAGATAAATCGTTATAATTTACAATCTGACAATATGTTCTCGACTCGCGCTTGACAGCGTGCCAGCGCGAGGCGCCCACCGTTGCCTAGCAACGGAAAGTACAACAGATCAAAATTATCACGGAACACTTATTTCTAATAAAATTCCCCTGTGTACAACGATTCACTGCCCTAACTGTCACGTACGATTAATACCAATTCCATCAAAGGGCTTATAATATGAAAGAGGCATAATCGGATGAAGTCAGCAAAACTAGATTCGTGAAGGCAGCATCAAAGATAATTTAATATCATACTTGATGTGTTTCGGGATTTGTGCGATGGCACGGAATAAGAGTTTTTATCTGCTCCCTACGTCTTTTCGTTTAATCGGAACTCGTTATATTGATTGAAATGAAATTGAGTTAGTGTATTACGAGAAAGAGAGAGAGAGAAAAAAATAAGGTAAATTAGTTACCAATGATCATAGTATTAATAGTAGACTAAAGATACTTTTTCTGGCCCCGTAGCCGAAAGTCATTTCTGCGACGCGAAACGAAATCGAAGCGCCGCATAAAGGTAGTGTGGCTCTGTCGCGCTAATACGCAAGAGCGCTACATTATATAATTATTGGTTTTATACGTGGCTCGGTCTGTTTTAATTTATCGTTTTTCACACTTTTCAATTTATTATTTTTCGAACTTGTATCGTAATACAGAGAAACAAAAAACAATGAATAAATAAAATTTGAGTGTAGGTACTGGTCTTCTTACGTACACAGTTATAAAGCACAGTATACAGTTATAAAGCATAAAATCGAGAACGATATTTTGTAGAATAGATAGGTACCCTCACAAGATTACTTTACCAAATATGAAACAATAAAAGCAAATTATTGTATCGAGCGGGACCAATTTGTGCAGCGCTCTAATTTACAGCTGATATGAAAACCGCGAACATTTCACACATGTGCTATCATAAATTTTGCAGGCTCCGTGTACATTGGGTTCCGAAATTAGAACAAATCCTGCTTTATTTGGGGTTTAATATAGGTTGCTAAAATTTTTAATGCTGCCATATTGGATACAAGATAGGAAACATTACTAATATACACTTTTGAATAAGCGGTTCTGATTCTAACGTCTTTTATTTTATGCCCGCAAAAACATCCGATTCAAGGTGCATCGTTATGGAACTATTGAATAAAAAAACCCTCGTAGATTTTATAGTTACTTTTCTTAAGTCAGTCATTGAACGCTATTAACATGTGTGTATTTCATAACTTCGAATAATTGTTTGCGCTAAATTAATTTTAAAAAGGCAAAAGTTTTAATGCATGGAAAGCTAACCACCTTACAAAGTGTCTAACTCCCTTTTACCTTAGCACATGTACGCAATTCAACAAACGTAAACGGTACTGAGAGAATCAATTATTTATCATCTATTTAAAACGCCGAGCTTTAGACTAGAAACTATTTCAACGCAATTTATTTCCATTGAGACAATATTGACAGGACTGAGCTCACAATTGACAGTGATTGATTTAAACCTAATTTAAAGTTAGTGTTCGACGCCAAAGCCTAACTGTTTTGACACAAATAATTGATTAAGATGAAATTAAATAGAAACAAGTCAATTTCTATGCCTACCTAATACTAATCAATTCAAAACTCGACAACTCAAAGACAGATTTCTTTTAAATGGACTCCCCAGGTTACATGCAGATGATGCAGAGACTGAACTGTTGTCTCTGTAGTAGGTATAGAATAGAATAGATAAATACTGTGCCTTAGTAAAAACGTAAAGTATTATTGGAACGACCAACCAAATTAAAATTTGTTTTGAGTGAGTGCTTGCACGAATTTTGGTTCGATGCAAATTTTAAGGCTTTATAGTCGTCTTTACTCGACGTCCGCGGCCTATGTCTTGTATTATAGTGTTCGAAAATGGTCGAGAGTGTTAGTTCCCTACCTTCGGCGCGCGGCGTCGGTGGATAAGATCGACCACTCTCTCAGGACGCCACAGTATCTTTCTAGAACGACCATATAAATAGCACATATCCAGCATGACATTTCTACAATCATAAGCCGCTGCAGTCCGCACGCGGCGGATCAGAATGATCAAGGTGTTATACGTTAAGGCGTAATACGTTAAACAAAGCGTCAATAACCTATCTTAAGGTTTGCAAGGCCGCAAGTGTCAAAAAGAATGAAAACGTGCTACCTACTTCATAACACGAAAGTAGCGAAATCATAATACGACTCGCGGAGTCGCTTCAGAATCAAATAGTTAAGTTAATCTCAGCCTGCCCTGGGGACCGAGGGCTGCCAAACTTCGTACGCATATTTGTACAGTAAGGGGTTATAATTCGGTGCTAATTAATACGAATAAGCCTTGTAATGGGCTGTTCGCTCCCGCGTGATGGATCGGGCCCATGATGGTTTTGATTTCGACCTAGTTTAGGCAGTGTTTTCTGTTTGCCTTTTATATTTTTAGACTAATTTATTAACGCGGTACACTCTTATAGGTCTCTGTTTGGCCAAAAAGTTAGCTGGTAAGGAATGCCTTCTGGCATTAAGTTCGCCTTTTGTACATTTTTTACTGTGCAATAAAGTTTAAATAAATAAATATAAGCAGTAATGTTTTTACATAATTTAGTAATTGTGAGTGTGCACGGAAAAAATGGAAAAGCCGCTTTATATTCATATAAAGATGCAAGTAAATCTCGTCTTAATGATAACTTGATAACCGAAAAGTGGGACGATTTACTAAACACACTTACAAATGTTGCCGTTTCGGATTAAACTATGACTATTAAACTTGGCGCGGTAACGCATACACTGAAAAAAATATTTTACTTATTTTATTTTTACCTACCTTGTTCGGTGGAAATGAATTCTTATTTTTGATTTAAGGCATTGTCACGAGATTATGATTATACTCACATCAAACCAAATTACTAATCATTAAACCCTACGCCCTGAATCGTTGTCTTCTCTCTTCAATACTTCAACTGCCTTTCTCAGGCTCACATGATACTCATAACTATTTCGTTTCAAAATAAAGATACCTAAGTACATTGATAACAGACTAAGTAAATAAATTGTAATACCTAGTTTACGTTTATTTATCAATTCCCAAGAGTGAAGTTGTCTCTTATCTTTAAACGTCATCCTCCGAACGTGCCCGATCATACGTAACTGCAGCTCAACGATGCTCCACGTACACGTCCCGATATTATTTCCAGTCCCAAATATCGCTGCAACATTACTATGCATGCGCCTTTCAACTCAGCTTAGGTGACCTGCCCGAAGTGACAAACGTTAACGCTACGTGGCTATCGAAACACAGTGTGGCTCTGTCGCACTTTACAAAAGAGTGATAGAGAGAGCCAGCTAAACGCTTAAAAGCTTAAACGATGTTGTGAGGTTGGCTTAGTACCCAGGTGACCCGTTGTTTGATAATGTAAAACCGTGTTTCGAAGAACAAAAGGTGTATTCTGACTCAGCAGGGTACCCGTCAACTCTTATTAAGTTTGCCTGTAAGCTTCTTATCAGTCTGTGTATGGTAAAGATAAAGCGAACCACGGATGGCCCCTGTCGACTGGAAGCATTGTACAGTCACGTACGGTCGGCATTATGCCTCTGTTTATCGTAAAACTTAAAGAGGTAGTATTTTACAATAGAGATGAGAGTGAGATGTTATCTTCTGGTAACGTAATGAGATTTGAAAGCATGGTACCTATACCGAATATAATTATTAACTAAGGTACAGCGGGACAAATCTCGACTGGGGGTAATTGTAACTAATCCATTTTTTCCATTAATACACTATGATGTTGAGTTCTACATGTATCCATGCACTGAACACGCCTACCATATATAACCGGTGGGCACTTTATTTAATAATGCAAACATTGTAAAACATGAAAAAAATGGACCAGTTACATTTGCAGTCGAGATTTGCCCCGTTGTACCTTATGTAGTTATGTAACAGTATCTTTCGATTGGATTGCATGTTTTTAATTATATATATTTAGGCAAGTCCGTTAAAGAAGAATTATTTAAACGTACGTAAATGCACTTTTTTCGATATTGTAAACGAACTGATAAAAAAAAGAACAAAATATTTTATTGGAGATACAAATTAATCTTTAGGTACTTAAAAAATATAACTAAAACGGCGTCTAAAATTACAACGCCAGAGAACGTTTTATGATTTTCTATTTAGGTTTTCGTAATTGATGAGTAATTTAATGAGATCCTATGAAAAAATAATAAGCAAGGTAAAAATAAATATTTCTATTGAGACAAATTTAAGATGTGCTTTAAAAATATTGCTCAGATAATTTACCTTGAATTTTCGTCGTAGTAAGGCATTGTCTCATTATTTTTTGTTTAGTTTTAATTAATGATCAATTTGTACTTACAAAAGAAAGTAATAAAAACTTTATTTATTTGTGTCTAATAATAAATGTGTTGCTCTTCTAGAGGATAGTCACGATATTTTCCTTACAGAAAAGCGATTGGTAAATCATCACCATCCTCCTTGCGTTATCCCGGCATTTGCCACGGCTCATGGGAGACCGCTTTGACAACTCATCCCAAGATTTAGCGTATGCACTAGTTTTTACGAAAGTGACTGCCATCTGACCTTCCAACCCGAAGGGTAAACTAGGCCTTATTGGAATTAGTCCGGTTTCCTCACGATGTTTTTCTTCACCGAAAAGCGACTGGCAAATATCAAATGACATTTCGCACATAGATTCCGAAAAACTTAGCGATTGGTAAATATAATGCAATAATTATTTACTTAAGTATATTTCAACCACGTGCTGATGTGTTAGCCCTGCTTTACTGAATGCTATGTACATATTTTTAATTGGATCATAATGTTACTTGTTTTAATTGCCTCATTAGCACGATCTTTATAAATATATTGATTCGCAATTTCGCGTTATTTGTTGATTATTTGTTTTAAGGCTTTACGAATTATCTGATGTCACTGTCGCCCGTGTGGTGACGGGTTAAGAATTTCACCACCCCCTTTCTTCCCGTCGCGTTGAAGCATTGTTCCAAGTGTCAATGACACTGCGGTGAAATAGGCCCCAAATGATATTGTCCAGTCGAAATTATAAGAACCGACCTATTCTTTATATCCTCTGAAATCTTTGTAACACCTGCAAAACGACTTTAAATATAATGCTACGTAAAAGAAAAAGGCCTGCTGGACTTTCGAGGCTTACTGTACCTGTCCAGCAAGCTGCCCCGTAGCTTAGCGCATGAAATTTGACAGCAACCCCCACTTTCACACCCGATCCACCTCAATATACACTACAGTGCAACCTTTATAAATAAAATGTCAGACAAGAAAACGCATTGAAGTTTAGTGCGCTTGTAAGGCTGCGTTTTCACTTAGTGTTCTGAACAGCATGTGTATTGTGGAGCCGAACGCACAAACGCTCACGAAACGAAACGCTTGTAGATATATATCTCTATCGCTCTCGAGTATTGGCGCAACAGAGCCAGACTACCTTTCGCAGCGTTTCGTTTTCGTCAGAACAGATGCCGTAGCCGAATGGCATTTCTCCGACGCGAAACGAAAACAAAGCAAAGTAAAACAATAAACAAAGTAAATAAACAGCGTAAGTTTTTTCGTAATTCATCGGATAATGACATCCTATTTCAGCATTCTAAGAAACCACCAAAGGAAGTGAAAAATGCGTGAAAATAAAAGTACCTACAATAATTAATTAATTATGTGAGAAATTAAAATAACGTAGCTTAGGATACAAAACCAAAATTTTCTTATGCACTAAATTATAGGAACATTAAGAGCCTTAGTACCCATTACTTACTTACCAATCATTAAAAAGTTTTTAACTCTAAGCCAGGATTTAAAATATGGCGGAACCGAATATTCGGCCGAATGTTCGGTTCGGTAACAGCTGAACCGAATGTTCGGTCGAATATTCGTATTCGGCAAAGTCCGTATTCGGCCCATCTCTAATAATAAGGAAGGATGGTTCATGCTCATCAGGACCAATTTATAAGAGCTAATGTAAGATTTCATACGACAAAGACCTTGGTACATTTGACGTATAAAGACCTTTAAAACATGGAAGCAACATTTTGAAACCCCGTATTGTAATCCCATTTTACGAGGCTACACTGTTCCTAGAATAGCGTTTATATCGGGAGTCACCTCGCTCGGCAAATTAAAAGAGGTGGCCAATTGCGGTAATAGTGACCGAGGGGATATTGGATTATGTTATGCCATTATAACAATATTGGGGTAAGTAGAATCGCTTATTTAGCTTTGAATTTCAGAGATATAAAAAGGTCACCTGTATATAGGGAAGGGTATAGGTATAATTTATTAAAACGACGTGAACTATAACGAGTAGAAACTATTAGTGCAGATGATTATTATAATATTTTCAGAAATGAATGCTCTTCAAATTCATACTGCTTTCCCATATTCTATGAAAAATCCTTTAACCTATTCACTGCCTAATCACGAAACCTTGTCGTTGCGCCTCTACGATACTTTTTCACTACATACATAGAGGAATAAGTAAGGGAAGAGTTAGTTGTAACTCCATACATCAGTAAATGCGGGTTATTTGTATAGACTTAGTTAAGTGACATCTAGCGGCAATCACGCGTCAATCACGCGTCAACTAGCGTAAATTATCAGTACTGCTACTTGTCAATAGATGTAGCGACGAACGAAAAGGCTAATGCTCACCAATTTTTAGCTAATATTACAATAGTATTAATCAGTATTCTATTTTCAATTCCTTCTGCTTGTAATATAACGCCGTGTCTTGCGTGGGCGACGGTCGCGCGACCGTCGTCGTCGCGTCTCATCGCATCGTCTACTTCCATATCGATAAGGTTTGATTTCGTATGCGTCGCATCGCCGTCGCGCGACCATCGCGCGCCCGTCGCCCACGCAAGCCACGGCGTAAGTTGTAAACTGTTCTAATATTAAATTTTTGGAAGACGAGACACAGTTGCCACCTAGTATCGAGTAGTGGTACTGATAATTCACGCTATTTGACGCGTGATTGACGGGTGATTGACGCGTGATTGTTACTAGATGTCAGTTAACTATATCTATACAAGTAACCCGCATTTACTGATGTAAATGCGGGTTATTTGTATAGACATACGGGGATGCTACATACGGGGATAATCCATGTTATCAGCTACGATGTAGCGCGACGACCTGGATCAACGGTGAAAGTGTTGAGTAATTTATCAGGAAATTACTCATACTTTTAAAATACCTAATCCATAATAGTACGAGTACAGAAGGCTCACTGCTTTGATGTTCACAAAATGCCGCATTTCATAATTCTTACATACATTAAAAAACAAACCGCACGCGAGCAGCCGACATCGAGTTTTATTGCGTCATACGAAGGTTGTCACCACAGAATGGGCCGCAAATTCGCGGCCGCCAGCATGCACGCCCCTGCTACATCTGGCAGCCTACCCGTTTACCAACACTAAGAATATCCTTAAGCATAATGTAAGCAATACGTGCCTACTTCAAAAGAGCTACGCACATAACGAATGCGAGTAAAATAATGTGATTTCCACCGAAGAACCTTATTGAGGCTTTATGAATATTCAAACTGGGCAACCTTCAGTATACGAAAGGTGTTATGTTTATACTGAGAGTACGGCGCTTGTGACCTTTTTATAATAATTGGAATATACAGGCTGGTAAATAGGATTAATTTGTGTCAGCTTCCCGGCGCTGCAGCCACTTAGACTGAAATAATAGGTAAGATCACGCCAAATTAATTCGGATTTTCGGCTTGTTGCTAACGTTCCGATGTGGACAATAAAGTGCTTTATGGAGTAAATGTCGCCTTGCGGGAGTGAGGATATAATGCTAAGAGGCTTTTTGTCCAGTAGCACAGTATAATAATAGTATATTGTGCAACACGGGAGGTAAGGGGGATTTTGCCTACGAGTGTTATAACTCACGACAGCCGCAGGCTGGAGAGAGTCATAGACACGAGTTTACAAAATCCTTACCTCCTGAATTACAATATTTTTCATCACATTTGAAAGCAAAACACAGGGAAAAAAACATAAGGCAAAACCTTCAATGAATGGAGGTGTCGTACTGCCCGTTGCTATGGCTGCGGTGGTGAAGCGCAAATCGAGATTGCCGTCACAATTTCCTGCCAGATTGCAAATTATATCGATTTATCTACGTGAAATTTACAAAATAAATGTAAAACACACTGAAATATTTGTAAAACAAAAATAAAATGCATTTTTCATACCGTATAATATTTTTTATAGCTTAATAGTCAAATTTTAGTTGTGCAAAGAAATCCTTGGCTGATTAAAACATCCTTTGCCTGAAGTATTGTACAGATTGTATTAATTCTTAAAACTAAGTCTATTACTCCCTTGGGAATAAAATAAAATAGTACATTATTCTTCAGTAGAGGTGGATGGACTGTGTGAGACTCATGTCTTTCTCTTCCATACATCTCTGTCACTCGTCATCTCATCATTAACTTGTTTTAGTTCCATAATGATATAGAACTAAAACAAGTTAATGATGAGATGACGAGTGACAGAGATGTATGAAAAAGAAAGACATGCTGCGCCGACCCCAAGTGACTGGGATAAGGGCAAGAGAATGATGACACGTAGACGCAATAAGACCTTTATACAGCATATGTGGTGAAAAGAATATTATCGTACAGTATGGCCACTCCCTCTCCCCTCTGAAAGAGCCGCCCAACCGCTCTCGGTTACCTTACAGTCACTGTCTGTCAAGAACGCGACCAGACAACCTGTCATATCTCACTCATACAAGCATGGTACGCAACTACGCGTTCACATAATACACGAGCTTAGACTGTGTGCGTAGGGACGCGCCTCTTTCATATAAATAAATAAATAAATAAATAAATAAATATTGGGGACACCTTACACAGATCAACTTAGCCCCAAACTAAGCAAAGCTTGTACTATGGGTGCTAAGCGACGATATACATACTTAAATAGATAAATACATACTTATATACATAGAAAACATCCATGACTCAGGAACAAATATCTGTGCTCATCGCACAAATAAATGCCCTTACCGGGATTCGAACCCAGGACCGCGGCTCAGCAGGCAGGGTCACTACCGACTGAGCCATACCGGTCGTCAAATATAAGTTAATTTTTAATGTAGTTTTAGTTATTGTATAATTTGCATGCTGCCAAAACACAGCTAAAAAGTTGGTACACACAATTTATGTAAGACCTATCATGTTAACACTTTTTAAATGCGAATAAAGAATTATGAATTATGAATTATGAATTATATTTGATAGTATGTGTAGGTAGTGTTACTTAATGGCTGTTAGTAAAGGTAGTAGCGGTGCTGGAGATTTATAAGATGCGATAAAAGTTACAAAAATTAACAAAAATAATATAGGTAAGTAAAAAGAAAAGAGAAGGCCTTGAACTATGGAATTTATTTATTTCAAATCTCTCGCTCTCTCGCATTCTCGGCACCTACTGAGCACCAGCGTGTTGTGCATTGATAGGTTTACATTAATAAGAATTTATAAGCTCAACGATTTATAGATGAAAGTGTCAATGTTTAAGAACAAAAAGAAAAGAGAAGGCCTTGAACTATGGTATTTATTTCAACATCTCTCTTTTTCTTCGGGAATAAGGGAACTGGAAACAGTTGAAGAAATAAAATGTCTTGTAATTGTAGATCTCGGGTCATGTATCAAATAAAATGTCTTGTATAAAATAAACAACTGCCTGAGCTAAGGACAAAATCTTTGCTTAAACGTTATTGACGTTAGTGAGATTTTCCTTGTCCAGAAAATTTATATCTGAAATCAAGATATATCTACCAGCAAGGATGATTTATTGTATAGAGGATTTACAATTTTTATACTAATAATCGTACCTCAAGTTTTAGCGCCACCTATTAAATACATTCATAACTACACTGATGATGCTTACAATTTTTTTTTCAAAATGTGTATTGACGTGATATCATGATATTAAGATAATTTTTAAGAAAAAAAAACCGTCGCCTTTCGGGTTCTGGTGAAAGTTACTTGCGAATGTTGGATTATGTAGAAATGTGTAGGTATTTTTTAAAACTGCTTTTAATGCTTTAATTATTAGATGGCAACATAAATGAATATACGTATAACGTTAAGGTTTGAGGAGTTTCCTCAATTCCTCATGAATCCGATATTATATTATAAGAAATCGAAGCTTGACAAACTTTGACTTGAAAACTCAATATGCTTAACAAACATAACTAAATAAATAAATGTCACTGTTCTGAACTTAAATGCATGCTTTTCTTGCAAAAATACCAAAGTCACTTATGAGTGTGCCGTTCAGATTTGAGGAGTACGGTTCTGACTATCATCAGCAGTTCCACTGCACCGAATGTCACTGTTCTGGACGCAAGTGCATGCTGTTCTTATAAAAATACCAAAGTCACTATAAGCGTGCCGTTCAGATTTGAGGAGTTCGGTTCTGACCATCAGCAGTTCCACTGTACCAAATGTCACTGTTCTAGACGTAAGCGCATGCTGTTCTTATAAAAATGGCAAAGTCACTATAAGCGTGCCGTTCAGATTTGAGGAGTTCGGTTCTGACCATCATCAGCAATTCCGCTGCACCAAATGTCACTGTTCTGGATGAAAGTGCATGCTGTTCTTATAAAAATACCAAAGTCACTATAAGCGTGCCGTTCAGATTTGAAGAGTTCTATTCTGGCCATCATCAGCAGTTCCACTGCACCAATTGTCACTGTTCCGTACCTAAATGCATGCTGTTCCTTTAAAAACACAAAAATCACTATATGTATGCCTTTCAGATTCGAGGAGTTCCCTCGATTTCTCCAGGATCCCATCATCAGAACTGGGTTCTGAGAAAAATGGGACCAATCTGTATGCATATACATTCAATTAAAAAAAAAATTTCAAAATCGGTCCAGTAACGACGGAGATATCGATGAACAAACATTAAAAAAAAAAAAAAAAAACATACAGACGACTTGATAACCGTCCTTCTTGAGATATGAGGCGACGGTTAATAAAGAAGCAGGTCATTTGTTCTTATAAAAAACAAAAACACATATTTTTGCTTGTTTTTGTTTTTTATAAGAACAAATGACCTGCTTCTTGGGGAAAATACGATTTTGGCCACTTCGAGGCTGCTAAACAGCGCCATTTAGTTTTAAGTTTAAAAGGCCCATACATAGTTACATACGCTTTTTTGTATGGGCTTTGTCTGTCCCGGTATTATATCGTCCTTGCTATCAGTTAAATAGTATTTTATACAATCGTGATATAATACAAAGCTTTTCAGTCGAGTACCATGTTTAGGCCACGAAGCTTGCTGAGTGGCCTAATAGTACGGTACGAGAGTGAAAAGCTTAAGTATATCACTATTGTATTACAATACTTTTTCTACGAGTCATCATCTTCATCATCAATGGACGGAAATATCATCATTCATGCAAGTTAAAATTAATGTTAATAGATTCGTTCACCGCAGGAAATCAATCAGATGCAGGAAAATTTGCCAGGTATCGCAAATTAGTATAGAAATTGTATGAAGTTCTATTTTTGAAATTATTACAGATAACTAAAGTCAACTATAATGAGCTTATTATAATTGAGTCGGAACTGCCATAGAGTATCCAACACTGAAAAGTTAGCACTTATAGTTTAGTCTGTGGTGTCCTAATTTACAGATTACAGTCGACAAGTAGAAAAAGATTTTTATGATACTGGGGGCCGATTTTTGAATCTCGGCCATTCGATTTCGTGAAATTCATTCAATAATATCTCCACTACTAGCGATTTAAATTCTACTAACAGAATCGAAAACGAGTAGTCATTACCAATAGTTTTAAAATTACTAGCCGTCCTTTTTTAGGGTTCCGTAGTCAACTAGGAACCCTTATAGTTTCGCCATGTCTGTCTGTCCGTCCGTCCGTCCGTCCGCGGATAATCTCAGTAACCGTTAGCACTAGAAAGCTGAAATTTAGTACCAATATGTATATCAGTCACGCCAACAAAGTGCAAAAATAAAAAATGGAAAAAAATGTTTTATTAGGGTACCCCCCCTACATGTAAAGTGGGGGCTGATATTTTTTTCATTCCAACCCCAACGTGTGATATATTGTTGGATAGGTATTTAAAAATGAATAAAGGTTTACTAAGATCGTTTTTTGATAATATGAATATTTTCGGAAATAATCGCTCCTAAAGGAAAAAAAAGTGCGTCCCCCCCCCTCTAACTTTTGAACCATGTGTTTAAAAAATATGAAAAAAATCACCAAAGTAGAACTTTGTAAAGACTTTCTAGGAAAATTATTTTGAACTTGATAGGTTCAGTAGTTTTTGAGAAAAATACGAAAAACTACGGAACCCTACACTGAGCGTGGCCCGACACGCTCTTGGCCGGTTTTTTCATAAATAGCATTACGTCGTTTTCCATAGACTTTCGAACGGCGAATTAAATAGTGCGCTCGAAATTCAAAAATCGATCCCCTGGTTGGTTTTCTTGCCTTCGTTATTTTGATGTTTTTGAGACGTGAAACATAATACACCGGTAACATATATATTATCGCTTATACTCCTGACATGTTGATACCTTGAACGTGTTGACGTTACAGGAAATTTTGCTGTAAACCACTCCTGTGTATGATCGATAGCACAAGTTGTGTCACTTGGAGGAATTGGGACAAATGGGCTGGCTGTCGGCACGTAGGTACTCATGTTTCAAGGTCGCATCGCTCACCACATTATCATGTGATCTCGGAATCCATATCATAGCATTAACGTCAGATGAGAATATATCGAAAAATTACGATACACTGGAAAATAAATAAATAAATATTGAGGACACCTTACTCAGATCATCTTAGCCCCAAACTAAGCAAAAGCTTGTACTATGGGTGCTAAGCGACGATATACATATACTTAAATAGATAAATACATACTTATATACATAGAAAATATCCACGATTCAGGAACAAATATCTGTGCTCATCACACAAATAAATGCCCTTGCCGGGATTCGAACCCAGGACCGCGGCTCAGCAGGCAGGGTCACTCACTATCGACTGAGCCAGACCGGTCGTCAAAAGTAATATTTCAGTCTTCGTTTATAATACTCAGAAATGCTTGTAAATCGATGCTTTCCTCCCATTTCCATTGTCAAAAGCTATTTGAATTTACCACGTTTCTGTTTCAATTTATGCTCATCAAATGTGACTAATACGAGAAAGTTGTAATAAAAATGAAACGAGAAAAACGTTTTTTCAATATCTTTTATCAGGTATTATTACGTCAGCAAGCGCGAGCTGTCAACGACGAAATTCATTTTTAGATTATACTGTGATATAAGGACGGAAATGAGAATTGTCATCAAGTTTCGGAGATGACATCTCGCGAGAGCTCTGGCAGGTTGGCCAGGTTCCTTTCCTACCTGGTGCTGAGTTATTGTTTTTCGCAAGCCTTTATAACTGTGATGATAAATTCTCTTTTAATAAAATAATATTGTAGTCGAAATAAAAATAGTCAAAAAGGGCTACGAAATAATTAGAATATCTGTTTATCGGGCTCTAACTACCTGGTAGTTAGAAGTCAAAAGTGTCAACGTCGAATAACTGACAGACCGTTGCCGTCTGGTGAAATCATAGTCATTGGGAAACTTGAAGAAAAAAAAAAGACAACGATAAGAAATTGAACAATAATGTATATTAGAGTGGCTAACTAATATTATAAATACATATTTATGACAGAAAAGCGGATAAAAAATAGGCAAATCATTCTTCTAAAATTATGAAAATTAGTGAAAAAGGAATTATCAAAGTAATACAAAACAATAGCCAAAGCATAAAGAAAGCCAGAAAACATCGAAACACAACAGAAACAATAAAATTATAAAAATTACAAGTTACAATGGAAATTAAACTTTTTTATGTATATATATTCCGCAAGTATACAATAAAGTTTCGCGAAGTTCTAAAAGGAAACACTGGGAATCAGTACAAATGCGACTTCATAAAAAGGCCGCAACTCCATTCTCAGTACTGTAATCATCTCCCATTCCCAATTTCTAAAACTTTTTTCATCTTTGTTCACATCTGTTTGAGCGCTTTGCCCGTCCTTGCTGTCTTTCGATTTTCTTGACGCTTTAACATTAAGTTGTGGATAAGTTAAAGTTGTGGCGGCGTCATTACTTCGTGTAAAGTCCTTTTAAAAGGTTTTTAATGGAAAAGTACTATTTGAGTTTAGTTTCTTCATCTTTAAATTAAAATTAGACAGACCGTTGGCACTCAACTGATAAATTATTTGTTTAGCAGATTGCGATCCAGCGCTGCTGAGCGTAGACGATAACATGGAAAATAAAGCCAACACGCATAAGAACACAGAACACATATAAATAGAAAACATTCAGCACTTCTTTGAGACATTCGTTGAACTAACATACAAAAACAAATAGAGCAAGATTAGAGTAAATCGGTATCTCATAGTTAAGCGTGCTCCACCGTAGACCGCATCATCACTTACCATCAGGTGTGATCGTGGTCAAACGTCTACCTATTCATACTAAAAAAAGACGTATAAAAACAATACCCTTTAAATTCAACGAGTATTCGCTTAAATGTTCAACAGTAAATAACACCGTTAAATGGATGCGGCAGCTGCTTTCCGGATGTCTTCGCGTGCGTCGAAGTTTTCCGTGGACGACATCTGTGAAGCGAAGAGAGTGTTGTGCGAATCCCTTGGGATTGCCGGCACCTATGTACCTCACCGGAGAGGAGACGAAACCGGGAAGAAAAGTCTCGAGGACATTAAGAAGATCCTGAAGGAGTACAAAGACCGGATTCCGGAGTTTGTTGCGACGGATATCATCGTTCCGCCGTACGATCCGGATAACGTCGACGTTCGCAGCTTGTTTAGGGAAATCGTGGCCCTAAAAACAAGTTTAGCCGCAGTTATCTCGAAGTTTGAAGCTAGCATGGAAACGATTACCGAGTTACGCAACGAAATCAAATGTTTGCGTTATGCTCCAGCTCGGTCAGCGCAGTTCCCGATAGTTTACCGAAGTGCGATCATCGACCTACGGACACTCGTGTCGTGTCGGTTAGTTTGCACGCTGCTGACGCTGTAAAAAGTGCTGCACGTGCCGCCGCCCCGCGCGCGCCCCTCCCTCCGCGCGCGCGGCCGACTCCTATTTCGTCGAAATCACGGTGTCAGCGTGCATACGCTGACGTCACCGCCGGCCAGTCTACTGCAACTAGCCGGGTCAATGCACCAACTACAAAGGGATGTGAAGTACGGGCACCTGCCAAGAAAATACTTCCCGCACCAATGTGGATGAAGAGGGCTTCACATTGGTGGAAAAGAAGAGCAAGGCGCGCAGAGCGGCTCGCAAGACTATGTGTGGCTCTGCGGAACCGGTGAATTCTGGTCTACGGATTGCCACACCGAGTAGGGCGCTCTACGTGTCTCGCCTGCATTACTCCGCCGTGGCTGACGAGGTGGTGGACTACGTTCGTCGGAAGACTGGCTACACGCTGAGGGTGCAACAGCTGCAGTCGCGTCACTACGTGCACTTCAGCTCGTTCGTTGTGCGCGTGCCGCGGCCGCTGCAGGACACCATCGCGAGCGCAGACTTCTGGCCGAAAGGTGTGGTTTTTCGGCGGTTCCGGGGCAACCTGCCAAATCCCACACCGGGGCAAACGACGCAACGGAGCCACGCTGTGACGTCATCGCCCAAATCAATTGTTTAATTTTATTTTTAATTTTGTTCTATTTATTTTCTCTCTTTTTTGTTAAAATCTAAGTTTCGTGACGCATTGGTTTTACTGTAATGTCATGTAAACATGTTTTTACTAATAAATAAATAAATAAAATAAATAAAGTTTATTTACACAACAAAATGCGTTCCCTGATTAAAATTTAAAAAGCATTTAATTCCGTTCCCGATAGTTTAAATGCTTACTCTATATAATACCGTTTCAGTTTAACGTATTCCCATCCCCAAATAGTACCGGTGATTGGTCGGACAGCACTGCAAGTGTTCGGCTACGTGACAGGACTACAGAATCTTTAAAACGGTACAGTGCGTACCATGAGTTTGGAATGTGTAACTCGATACCGAGAACGTCAGGAAAAATGTATTGAATGAGAAAGTGATGAGCTCCCTCAAAAATGTTACTTATTTAGGCAAAAAATTACAAAATTCTTACGTGGTATTCTTGCTACCTTCAGGGACGGCTCACTCTGCGATTCTATCGCCGCGCTACAAGTACATGCTGGCGGCCGCGAGTTCGCAGCCTGATCAGGGTTGGCGCGCGTTCTCACGGAACGCACATTTTTTTTTTTTATGAAATAGGCAGCAAACGAGCAGACGAGCCGCCTGATGGTAAGCAGTCATCGCCGCCCATGGACATAAGCAACATCATGGGAGCCACTTATGCGTTGCCGACCTTTGAGAACCCTAAATACCTGCTTCTTGAAGAACCTGCTTTACGTCGTGAGTTTTTTTAAGGTTCATATTTGATGTCCGCGTGTGAAATGGCTAATAATGCTTAGTTAACTAAATATACATCATGGATAAAATAGGACAATCTTACACGGATACTAATGATTAAGTCCCACGGAAAAGTCCAATAAAGCTTGCGATGTTGGGACCCAAACAAAAATATATAAATACTGTAAGTATATACTATACCTAGAAAGTACCCAAGACTTTAAGTATAACATTTTATCTGAGTATTAATTCGTTTTAATCCATAGGCAACCCTATCGTCCGACGATGCGCACGTGCGGCCCGTTTCTTTGTTAGAATTTTGTAGGCATTTAAAAAGGCGGCATTTCGTGAACATCAAAGCAGTGGGCCTTCTGTACTTGTACTATTATATTCTGTGCTACCTCTAGAGTCTATCCTCATGGTATGGTACCTACTACCACAGTCATGTCAAGTCGCGTAGCATGGCTTGGAAAAAAGTTATGCTAGGCGTTTTTGAAATCCATAGAGCTGAATATTACATAAAATGTAAGTACTTGAGGCTTTTTCTTTTTGTAATAAGAGGTTATCAGTTTAATAAAAATATATTAAACTTGTTGTGAGTATATTTGCCTAAGCTAAATGGCGTAAGAAATTTTAAAAATAATTTTGAAATGGTACGTGCCTAAATAACCTGTATTAAAAAAAAAATAATTGGATGTAGATTATGAGTAGGGAATAAGATTTTTTTGCACAGTTATGACGCGTGAATGGAAGTGAAACTAATCTCTAGTCAATCTTATTCATCTCTATATTCTTTTTCATGATTTATACAATACCTAGACGAAGTTCAATAAAATGATCTGATCCGCTTATCCGATTATCCGCAGAACTCAATACCTATATTTATATCTCAATATTGAGCATCGTTCATATTTATGTTGTCTTTCTGGGATATAATATAACCAATATTATTGTACTGCCGAATTAATGACGTCACAGTTCCCTACCCCCACCATTTTCGCGATTGTTTTTCTTCTTCTCGTGTCGATGGTTTCAGACTATAGAAAAAACTTGTATTTTCGTCTGTTAATGAAAAGAAAATTGTAGTAAGTATGTATGGAATGCATATAGACTTACTGCGTTTTAACTTTGAAGAACTGCGTGAGATACGAGATTTTTTAAAAGTAGTGACGATATTTTATATTGATTTAAACTAACTCGATTATTATTATTACTTGCATCGCCTGTACCTACTGGTGGTACTAGCTATTATTTTTATGATGCCAATCAAGAGAATGGAGAAAAGACATATTTTATTCGCCTTAAGTAACATATATAGTATTGTAAAAGAAAGAAACAATTTACAGCGTTAAATATTTGAGTTATATACTTATACCTAACCTATCTACGTTATTTTAAGGTGCTGTTTTCCCTTCAATTGTCATAGTCTTGGGACACTCTATTTATGTTATAGTACACACAAAATGTACCTAAAACTGATGATGAATACAAGTCTCGTTTCCCCCTTTCAATTCACATCTTCCATTTTCAAAAGCCGTAGTTTCAGCAGCGGATTGATTTATTAGACGTTTCGACGTATTCTGTTAAAAGGGTAGCTGGGTACGTAGCCAAATGCACTAACGCTCACGATAATATCTGTTTCGTAGATATCTATCTCTATCGCTCCTGCGCATTGGTACGACAGAGCCAGACTGCATTCTGTCGGCGTCTAGCGTTGACGATTGCCATTCGTCTACGCCGGTAGGTCTTGCTTCATTTTACACCAATGACTTGGCTTAATGGACCAATATTGTATGAGTATTTTTAAAACGAACGCTCTAATAGCCTTGGAGAAGTTAAGCGTTTGCACGTTGCTAAAGTTATTATTGAAAAATAACATGGTGTTTATTGAATTACTTATGTAGGTATATTATAAGAGTTGTATAAAAATAATGTTCCTGTTTTTGTGTACTGGAGGGCGATTTTTGAATCTCGCATACGGGATTTTTTCACTAAAATACCGGTTGAAAACGGTGACTTACCTATTATTTTCAGTGACAATTTTCTAAATTCGAATGCGAGAGACTCAAAAATCGGCCCGCAGACTTTAATTCGTAACATGGTACTTAATATTTGAAATTAACATTGTTATTTTTTATCTCATGTTTAATTCATCTCCATAATATGGAGATTACTTGACTATATTATAAGTGATTAGTTTTTCTAGTAAATATCAGTAAAATATAGGTAATTTGTTATCAGTAGAAAAAATACTTAGAATGTTAAACAAATTTGCTCATGTCATTCACGAAAGTTCACTATTAAATTCAAGTTTCTGGGTTTCTACGACTTAACTTTTTTAAAGTAATCTATACTAATATTATAAATGGGAATGTGTGTGTGTCTGTTTGTTTGTTCATCTTTCACGGCGGAGAACGTCGGGAACGGAGCGACGAATTGTCGTGATTTTTTAGGTGGAGATAGTTGGAGGGATGGAGAGTGACATAGGCTACTTTTTGTCTCTTTCTAACGCGAGCGAAGCCGCGGGTAAAAGCTAGTATTTTATACTTATATTGCGGTAAAACGCCCTAGACAAAATTGAAGCGGACTTTATATCCTAAACGGTCGAAAATTGATATTTATCATAGTAAGGGCACAAATCATTGGCATATGTAGCACTAATTGCAAGAAATATTTCCCAAAGCCCTCAACATAACATAGAACGTATTCGTACACAAACAAAATACTTGTAAATGATTTATCGAAGGCTTTGCCATTGTACTGGTCCCTCGCGCGAACTAAATTTCAATGACAGTAAGAAAGATTTATTATGCTTAGCTTGTTGCCCGCCTAGCCAAAATGACAATCATTGATGCTACAAGTTGATCGAAACGCAGTCTGGCTCTGTTGCGTTACTACAGAGAGCGATAGGAAGAGCTAGCTACGAAGCGTAAGCGATTTGACGTTGGCTAGATACCCTGTTCGCAAGAAACACTGGGCAAGTTGCACTGCAGTTTGGCTAACCAATGGCTCAGTTGTATTTAAGAGCTTATAATCTGACTAGACTTGTCAGTGCAAACAGTTTACAAATTATCAAGTTGGAACTGCAATTTATGGCGGGGTATTCCATACTTGTTTAAGTCTTGCGAAGTTAAAAATATGATCGGATTCACTTTATTCCTCACGTTATAAATATGAGCGTTACAGATGTTTATTACCTACATTATGGGCAGAGTATTATTTGAACTAAGTACCTATTTAAGTAAGTATGCGTGAGATTTTTGTAAATGTTGGTTCATAAACGAAAAATGGTTGTAATATTATAGAAAATCAGCGTTACTAATTCATTTCCTCTGGAGTAAATCAATAAAAATATAGATTTTTATGGTTGTAAAAAAATACTGTATTCTCCCATATTAGCATGTGTTACATAATATTGTACATTTACTATGAATGATTAAACTGCATTGCTATCTTAAAAGCGTTAATCGAATGAGCCGTCAATAAATTAGACAAATAATAACCCGTGACAAATTTTGTGTAGCCATAAAGACTGTGCATTTAATATGCACAAAGTTGCATTAGATGACACAAAGACCTTGCCAAAGAAACGACCCCGGGCGGAAGGAAAATTAGTAACACTGCCATGCATTTGAGAAGAAATAGACGCTTACAAAGAAATTTATTATATGATTTATTTAATTTGAATATAATAGCTACTAGCAATTTTTCACACTTATTTTGAAAACCTTATTTTGATTGTGCGATTAAATATTGTTATATTTTTTCATTTCTCATTTTTTTTTTAAAAACCAGCGCCATGGCTAACTTAGTTATCAGCTACCTGCTGAGTTGCACCTGTTTTGGTGTATTGTTCTTGAGACAAAGGAGTAATAGGTTAAGTTTTATTACAACAAATACCTATCTTATTTCTTTACATTTTAATCGAACTATCAACTCGCTGCAGTACACGATTGCCTAATAGCAAAGACCTTTGCCTTAAAATATTTCAACCAAGCTCTAAGAGCTAAAACGCCCCGTGTTTTCAAATCCGCTCTAAAAGCTATAGAATCTAAGAATATTTTCCTTCGAACTCTCTTCAAATTATCCGTTGAAGTGAGCTCTGCGAAAAGCTGAAGAGGAAACACCGGACCTCACCCAGCTTAAGATATTGCGGCGATCGGACCCTTTGAAACTTCCTAGTGCAGGAAATTTAATTTAATCGCGTTTTCTTTCTCGCTAAACGACGTCATTCTATCGTATTCTACCTTTGAAAGCACTTCCACACAAACTTTAGGATTGGACTCAAAGAAGAATTGAGTTCGGAAAAATACAATTGATATAAAGATAAAGATAAAAAAGGGTTTTTATTGTAAGTTTTCATGATGATGGTTCATTATAATTTTCCTCAGTCACCCATTGACTACGAATGCTGTAAAGTGTTCGAAACGTCGGGATGAACTGTAAATTCATAATACGCTATATATTTTTTACGGGAAAATATACAGGAACTGCAGTGAAATAAGTACATTTATGTATAACCATTTACCCTGTCCTTTATGATGACGGGTTGAGAATTTCACCAGCCCCTTTCTTCTCGTCGGTATCGTAGAAGTCGACTATGTGATATTGGTTCCATTGTCACGTGGGTGCTGGGCTGGCAGTCTGTCACTGCAATATCACAATCAAGTTTTTTTTAACCCCTTAATTGCCATTAGTGGCACCGAAACTTGAGCAGTTTCATATGCTCTGCCAACCTCGTTTGAGAATACATGTCGTAGTTTGTGTCAACTTAACTATTTTAAAAATGTAGATATGCGACTGCATTTCTTGATGCAAGATCAGCTTACATTTTTCGTTACGGCTCGATCTTTCGATCAGTTTGAGTGCTATGCTGCTTCTAAATGTAAAAGCAGTATCTACCATGAAACTAGGACAGAGACTGATCCTTTTAAGTCCATAGGCTAAAAGAGCGATCTACCGCTAATGCCTGGCTCGAATTGTGAATAGTCCAGAAGTGCAATGAAATGCAGTTTTATTGGACTCTCGAGGACTAAACGAAATTGAATAGCGGGCGCCTAAAAATGAAACTTTTTAAAATCGACATTTGGTTTGGAAACCGGACTAATTCTAATAAGACCTAGTTATCCTTCGGGTTGGAAGGTCAGATGGTAGTGATATCCTGGGATTAGTTGTCAAAAGCGGATCCCAGTCTCCCATGAGCGGTAGCAAATTCCGGGATAACGCAAGGAGGATGATGGTGGCTCATTTGACATGGTGGTTTTGTGCATCTATCTTACTTTTTCACCACACCAAGACCAACCAAAGGTAAAGGTTTGTTATTCGAAAACAGATAGCAAAATTGCATTTTATCCACAAGAGTGCAAAGTATTTCCTACAAATTTTAACTTGAAGCTTTAAGCTTAAGCTGGCTAGTAAAATTTACCTATAAATTATGATTTTTACTTTAACTTCTATTTTTTCTTTAGATTGTCATGATTTCTACGTGTTGCCGATTTTACTCTGTATGAATATTTGTACTGCTAAATAATGATCCCGTACTCTCGTACTCGTAATAATGTATAAAACAAACTCGTGCTGTATTGTTTGTTATTTAACAGAGCAAAACAGAGTTTGTAATTAAAGTAAGTTAGCTAGCGAGAATCCAGCACATAATTGGAGAGAAAATTTGTTTTAGCTGAGAATTTCTAAAGATACGTCCACATATTATGTGTATGTACGTATATTATTTACTTTATGGTGTACTAAGACTGACATCTACTCAAGAGCATTTCACTTGCCTTCTTATTCATAAACGTTCACTAAAGTTATCAAGCCGATAAAGTTCGTTTGTCCCTTTCTATCACACCAATACGTTGGAAAGGGACAAACGAAGACGCAATTGTAACATCAACGTAGCGGGTGTGTTACAATTACTTTTGAATATTTGTACCATCAAAGTATGGACTTAGTTATAGTGGTTACCTAGTGTAAAACAAAAATATTAGTGTAAGTTAGTATAAGTTACTTTTAAGAATTGCCATGCCCTTACCCAATGTACTACACGAAAGTAAATAAATTACTTGATTTCTTGACTTTTTGCAACAAAATTCATAAAACATGTAAAATTTCAACGTCTACGCCACATTTTACTCTAAACCAAAGACATATGTAACTCCGTATAGACAGCGAAAGTTTAAGAAAAAACGTACCTCAAAACCATACAGAAAAAGGTACGATGACCTAGATGGCGGTACACCTTTGGGGCCCGGCGCTCGGCTAGATGGCGCTTATATTAATATTTGACATTTTAACACATATCAAGCTAAGAATTTGGGCCAAATTGTCAAAACTGAGGTTCAAAAGTTTTAATCCGGTGTCGAGAGATGGCAGTCTAAGCACTGTGATTACACATTTAACTTTGACAGTAACTCTCTATAATACTCGATCCTCTTTGCTCTAAACTAATACACACGGGCCGACTTAGTGCGTTTTCACATTATCCGATCCGATATCGGGTGTCGGACCGATATCCCATACGTTACAGGCGCCATCTTGGATTTTTTTCTATTGAAATCTTTCCGACATCCGACATCGGATCGGATAATGTGAAAACGGCCTTAAGGGGATCACTCAACTAGAGCGGGCCACGGGTGGATGTTTGGAGATTTTTTAAGTGGAACGGAGATCACATGACACTTTCTATAGAAAGTGACACATCGTCCCGTCCCAACCCATCCTGTCCCATTCTAGCGTAAGTATCTTTTAGAGTGGAACATGAATATTACGAGCGTAATGTAATCTTTATTTTTAACCCCCGACGCAAAAAGGTGTGTGTTATGTTTGACCGCTATGTCTATGCGTTTGTCTGTCGCATCGTAGCTCATAAACGGGTGAACCGATTGCATGCGGTTTTCTAAAGAGAGAGATTTTTTTTATTTCTAGCGATGGTTTCAAAATTTTGGATCAAAATTGTTCCAGCCATTATCTGCTTTTTAAAGATTTTTGCGTCGGGGCTTTTGGCCTGACGGCTGACGGGGTGTTATAAGTTTGACGTGTCTGTCTGTCTGTTTGTCTGTCTGTCAGTCTGTCTGTGTGTGTGTCTGTCTGTGGCATCGTAGCTCCCGAACGGATAAACCGATTAAGATTTAGTTTCTTTTTGTTTGAAAGCTGAGTTAGTCGGGAGTGTTCTTAGCCATGTTTCATGAAAATCGGTCCACTATGTCGCAATCGGGGGTTTTTTCAAAATTTTAATTTTGTGGTTACTGGATATTATGGTTATGATGTTTTCATTTGTTCACCAATTCCTTCACACGCGCGCTGTAAGTCTTCAAACTTTAACTCCTAAACGAGGTCGAAAGGTACACTCTCATATTCCTTAAACCGGCACTGCATTGTGGAAAGTTTTATTCCAAATTTCAGATACTAAAGTTGTGAAAACTTTTCAATGAAGATGTCGCAATTAATTTTCGATAAAATTAAGCTCGTTAACGTCGAAAATTACATTCTTTGAAGGGAGTATAATTGAAACGGAGAAAGTTTTTTCATTAAGGCGCAGAAACGTGTGTTTTTAGGTATAAAATAAAGTTTTACTTTAACTATGTTTACTATTACTTGTTAATGATTATGGAAGATTAACATCAATGCGAGAGTTGGGTTATTAACTTTGTTGAGGACAAGTAGGCAAGTTTCGGCAACAGAAGATGTTATTATCAACTTGAGCTAAAGGACTAACAATAATAAAATTATAAAAAAAGCAAGGCCAGACCCTTTAGCACAACTTGCGTTGTGGCGCGCGAGGCCATACATCAAGCGCGACTTCAAGTATGGACTCACGCGCGACAAAACAAGTTGTGCTAAAGGGTCTGGTGACTAAGGTCATATTGCGCGAGATCGCGTATGGATTTGCGCGAAAAACGTAAGTTAAATGTTATAACTTGCACAATGATAAAAATTCGCCACTAAAACCACTCTGAAACAATAAACCTACCTTCGCATTTCAAAACATCATATTAATATGTGTAGATATACATATAACTACATGAAAATATACCTACATAACTGAGCTACGTGTAACTACAATTATTTTTTTTCGTAAATTGTTTTACAAAATAAGTTTAGATAATTATGTCAAGTATATAAAAAAACTTGTATGACTTGTAAAATGGTTACAGTATTGAATTGAATCCTTAGTTTATACCTAACCTTACCTATCTGAGTAGGCTATCACAAGTTTGGTCTATTATTCGAAGATAGGAAGGGAATCTAAGTCCGAGTGCTATTAGCGCCCTGCTGATATTGTATAAGCCTGCAATATTGTAGATGGAGCCTGGATAATCCCACGTCTTCCGCCGCGACCAATCAGAAGAACTTAACCTTTGCAGGAAACAATTTCAGGATAGTCTAATTGGATACAATTTCTAAGAAATATAAATTCGTTCTCGTGTTTAGGCGGACACGAAAATGAAGGTTGCGTCGACCGATAATCTCCAAGTGGATACACGTATCGTATTAACCGACGGAATACCCAAAGTTCTAGGGTAAACAAAATCCCTTAAATTCAAATCATCGTTAGGGATTACAAGTTTAAATCGCTTCTATGTGTATGGGCATGAACAAACTTGTGCTTTGGACACGCGTGTGTGTGGGTAAATCATCCTTAGTGTGTACATCATTTACGAGTCCAAAAATGCTACTTTCCCGCTTCCTCTCGCGAGTTGTTGTAATGGGTGTGTGTGTGTGCGTGAGTCGGGTACGGACGAGCTCGCGAGCTCGCTGCGGCTGTGTGCGCGGACGGTGCGGGCCGTTGTAGCCCCCGCCAGTAGCGAGCCGCCCGTAGCGGCACCGAGACGCGCTACGCCGTAGCAAAGACGATCGCACATTCTGTTCCGCCTACGCTATCGGACAAAAGCGCCGGCGACGGTTCGTGGCGTTTTGTTATTTTTTGTTAGATGTGAATAAAAGGACCCTTTGTGAATGTCACTCATAAAAAAGTGTAGACGGTACGTTAAAAGATGACATCCTTTGTTCACGAAACAGACAGTTTTGTACAGACTTAATTTTTGAACATTGATGTATTAATGATACAAATGACTGAAGGACGGCTTTGAGCGGGTGTCGTGCTCGTGAAGCGGTGTGTTTAATGAACGAATATCTGGTATGTTGTAATCCATGTGACGTTTGCTTGTGTTAGTGGCAGTAATTAATAACAGACGATTGAATTGCGAGTGCCAACATGGAATTTCTATTTCCACTAATTCAGTTTCGACTGTGAGGTAACTAATTTATTATATCGCGCTTTAATTTGTTGTAATTGCTTTCTGTTAAACCTATGTTTCAAATTACAGGTTACAAATAGGTTCTTTGATGCATTTTGAGGGTAGAAAATCAATCAACGTGAATAATTAAGTAGTGTTTTACATTTGTTAGTTTTGGCCAGCAAAATGAATAATTATAGTCATGAAACTATTCTAACAGCGAAAGCTTTTGTTTGCTTCGGAACTTTTTCAGAACTTTTCTTAAATATATACCAACACGAAATATTATGTATAAACTTTGAAGATGTTGATCAACGTATATAGATATAGATCCAAATATGATATATGTACATATATTACTTATATATAAATGGCTAAATGCAGTAAGCTCAGGTGGCTAAGTCAAAAGGGTTTCGGCGTTGAAACCAGGTGTCGGAAATTCGAACACTATTTCCTATCAATGGATTCCTTGGAGTTCATGTTTATAAAGAATTAAAAAGATTAAGATTGTTTTATACCACGTCGGTGGCAAACAGGTACACGGTGCGCCTAATGGGAAGCGGTCTCTGTAACCTATGGACGCCTGCAACTTAAGGGGTATCACATGCGCGTTGCCGACCCATTAGAAACTTGTAGACTCCTTTTTGAAGATTCCCATACTTTGTAATACACTAATAATCACTTATTTTTGCTGAAATAAATTTCTAAAGGTAACACCTACATATTTATATTCTTAGTGAAAACAAAAATAACAAAAGGTCTGCGTAAGGATTATGAAGCTCCCACATACAATACGAAGGAGCTTAGCCGTATTACATATAGAAAGTTATATGTATTTGTCTTAGAACAAATTAAATTATTCTCATTTGAAAATATTTTAATTTGTATTTGTATTTGTGGAGGCCTTGGTCACTTTTTCTTTGTATATGACATTTATTTAATGTTTATATGTATTTGTGTACGTATACAAAACAAAAATAGTTGAAGATTATTGCGATACTTACTTAAATAGCTTATGTTTTTTTAACTAACAATTTTAAAAACTTTATATTTAATTCATAAATCAGATAATTTAACTTGAGAAGTTCAACTAATATAGGTTGCTCAATTGAACTTGGCGTTAAAGGTGACATTTTTTTCGTGATATGAACGGCAAATGTGAAGCGCTGGTAGCCTAGTGGTAAGTACGAGCGACTTTCGTTCCGGAGGTTGCGGGTTCGAACCCCGGCTCGCAATAATGAGTTTTTCGGAACTTATGTGCGACATGTCATTTGATATTTGCCAGTTGCTTTTCGGTGAAGGAAAACATCGCGAGGAAACCGGACTAATTCCAATAAGGTCTATTAGTTTACCCTTCGGGTTGGAAGGTAAGATGGCAGTCGCTTTCGTAAACTAGTAGTAGTGGTAAACACTTTATTGCACAGAACAAATTACAAGTACAGTGAATAGTTATAATGGTTATGTACAAAGGCGAGCTTTAAGGGATACATAAATACTAGTACCCAATACGCCAAATCTTGGGGTTAGTTGTCAATGCGGGCTCCAGGCTCCCATGAGCCGTGGTAAATGCCGGGATAACGCAAGGAGGATGATGATGAGCTATTGAGCGGCAAATGTGCAGGCGTCTTGCTTGATGGTTAAAGCTCATGGACACCCACTAGTATTGCAACACTATGTCCCGGATTTGTAAGTTCACATTTTTGACACATTTAGTTTGAAGTATGTTGCGATGTGGCTAAGACGTATCGTTTGCCAAATCTAACGATTAATTTCGAATTGGTTGAATCGATTAGGCCCTATGTACAAGGAGGCGCTTAAACAAATATGTATACGATTTCTATCAACTTACTGAAATGTAATTTGAATCGAAATGACAGACTCTGGCACAGCACTAGTTTAAAAATAAAAATGAATGATATATGTCATAATAAGTAAATCCTGCGTGATAAATTAATATCGTAAAATACTCACTAACGAAGATCCGTAAAAATGTAACATGTGTTAGATTATGTTTAAAGTAAGCAAAATATTGTTTTTAAGTACTTGATTTTTTTTAAATATTATTACAGGAATTTATATAAAATTTCATTAGGTTGCGCGAGTTTACGTTTTGTGGACGCTGTCATGTGTCAAAAAGAGGTTCTTACAGCTTTGGTACAATAGAAGTTGAGACAATAGAAGAAGAGTTGTAAGTGCGTTGTTGATAGTAATGAGAGATGAGATACTACGTTCTTCTGAGGGCCACTTGCACTACCCGCTTAATTCAAGGTTAGTGGGCCTGTCAACTGTCAAATTCCATATAAAATGGTGGGTTAACCTGGGGTCAACCCTCCATTTTCGGTGGTGCAAGTGACCCTAAGAAACCCGTCCGGCGGTCCAGCTCACAGTTTATTTAATCGAGGCTTGCGGCATTAATGAAACTATAATATTCGTCAAATGTAAGATCTAGATCCGTTATGGAGCGGATATTTCAGTGTCAAAAGTGACATTTTATGATATGGCAACTTTGACACTGACGTATCTGATCCGTATCCGCATGTAAAGCTAAATAGTAACCCCCTTATTCATAAACGTTCGTTTGTCCCTTTCTATCACACCAATACTTCGGAAAGGGACAAATGAACTTTATCGGTTTGATAACTTTAGTGTACGTTTATGAATAAGGGGGTAAGTATTTGATGTATCTTACAGTCAGTTCAAATCGAGCCGTGTGAGATTTAGGTAGGTACCGGTCATGGCGGTACCTGCTCATAATTCTCGAGGCACCGAGGCATCTTTGACCGACTCGTAGGCTAATTGAAACCTACTCGAGCAAGAAAAATATTCAGAAATCGAACCAAGAGTTTAGCTTTTGGTTCCAAAAGTGGAATCTTTAGCGCCGAGACTATTTCAAGGCACTACAGGAAATTTTGAGCTAAACAAGGGTTAAACAAATTGCTCCCGAGTAAACTCAATTTTTTTTAATACACTTACTAAAAAAAAATATTAACATTAAGATTTTTTTATTATTTTTATTTCGTTATAAACAAAGAAAAAAAAATTACAACAAGTTTTGTACTTATCTGCCATCTTATTTCATATAGGATTACACAAAAATAAATATTAATGTACAAGGATGCCATAATACCTATAATAAACACCCATCTTAAAGGCCGGCAACGCACCTCCAACACCTCTGGTGTTTCTGGTATCCATGGGCGGCAGTGATCGCTTACCTATCTGCTCGTTTGCCTGCTATCCCATAAAAAAAATATAAAAAAATAAAGAACAAATACAGTAATGTGACTACTTAAAAAAACACACATTTTTACCCATAGTGGCGTTAGTATAAACTTAACCTTTTTAATTATCGTTCGGTACCGGTATCGGTACAATAATAAGATTGCATCAGCTTACCTTAACCATGTGATTAAAATACTATCTCATCACTTTTTCTACAATCAAGAGCGAATTTTCCAGTCGCTGTGTTGATATTTGACTTATACCTCAGTTGGAATAAAACCCAAATTAAAAAGACAATTCGAATTTCCAATAAATAAAACTGTCACTTTATCCATTGTACCGTCAATTCGTCCAGATTCATACGGTTTGCGCCTTGTTTGACTAGGGCAGATTTAAATGTCTGACCTTTAGCCCTTTAAGTCCTTGACGGGTCTTAGATTGCTTTTTGACTGATTTGGACATCAGGGAGCGAATTCAAATAAAGTTTAAGCTCTTTTGTTAGAGCATTTAATGAAATTTACAATGTACTGACTACATTGTGAATTTAATTAAAAGTTACCTATTCAGTATGAAAAGGAATCGAATATTTTCTTCTGATAAGAAATTATACTTTGCTTTTAAGGAATTTCCATCACGAAACAAAGGTGTTCCCATACTTTGAAAGGCAAGCGAGGAGCCAAAAAATCCAACACCAAAGGCCATTCTACGCCCTCCCTTTTGACACCCACTTTTTTGGCTCAGTGATCCAAAATGGAATTTGGCCTCTGAAACGAGAACTAAGTTAGCCACCAGTAGGATCCTGTTTTCCCAGCGATACCTGGGCCTACTGTGGGTACAGGGCGGCCACCAGTCTGTCCAAACTCGGTCCCTCATGATAATTCGATCATCTCCCGTTCTAAGTAGGTGATACCTACGGGTATTTTGTTTCAAATAGATAAATGGTAGATTGAGAGATACATAAATAATATTCTGGCTTTTACTTCATGTTAATACGCCCGTATTCCAATGAATAGTGGAAGAGTAAATATTATTTCATTAATCAAAGCACAGGTTTTTTAAAACAATATGTACAATGTTACTACCTCGGTGTCCTAAGTTTAAACACAATTTGTAGCTATACAAAGTCAGTTACAAAACTAGTAACGCTGCAAAATTACCTGGCGACGTTCCCATTATATCATACTGCCAACTTGGATATGCACGTGCAAAGACAAAGTTTTTCAACTTGCGTGGAGAATATTACGGGTGGTCGGACAAGTATGCCAGTTATGCTCGAGAATATTTAATTAGAAAGTAGTAGTTTATGATATTATGATTGGTAATTACCAGTGGCGGCTGGTGAAAATTTCTGCTAGGCAACACTGAGCAAAAAGAACTAACCTTAACATTAGGTATGTTCTTTATTAGTAAATAGTAATATTAGTAATCAATTTTAGGTGGGAATCGGATTGTACGGACCAGCCGCTCCTGGTAATTACAGCCATTACGTTAAGCATTTACAACGTTTTCTGGAAGTAATGATAATTGAAAAGATGGATTGTAACTATTATAATTGTAATATAATTCAAGAATTAAAGTAATAAGCTTTATGGAACATAAATATTAATAAATAATATCAATTAAATTATGTAAATGTATACATAAAACATATCGACACCCAATAAGATACTTAATGACGTATGGAAATTAACCTGTGCAGTCAGGCGACTATATTTTTTTGAGAGTTGGGTGCAAAGTTCTACATTTTAATTAATTAGCTATCGAACGCCCTCTCCCGTATAAGTCGATGACATTTCCTTAAATTCGGCTATGTCTGCCCTATCAAAAATGTTGCCAAATTAACTTGATCTTACTATAACAGATTCATTATTATCATTCATCTATCTCGTATCGAGTCACTCTATTAAGTGAAAGCCATATAAATGGAAATCAGACTACGGGATACGTATTTCATGGTTATAGCCCTTCTTCGTTAACGATTACGAATGATGGGAGTAGACGCTTGAACTGAACTGACTTATGGTGCAGAAGGTAATATCTATTCTGTTCAGATTCGTATGAGAAATTGCTCGCATCTTTGCAACGCAAGCATATTAGTGACGACTTCGGAATATAAATTTAGCCGATAATATCAGGTGAGCTCTTCATGGCACTATGTGTAAAATTAAAATTTAGAAAAAAACCCCGACGGCGACATAGTGGACCGATTTTCATGAAACATGGCTAATAAGAACATTCCCGACTAACTCAGCTTTCAGACAAAAAAAAACTAAATCTAAATCGGTTCATCCGTTCGGGAGCTACGATGCCACAGACAGACTCACACACATACAGACAGACAAACAGACAGACAGACAGACAGATAGACAGACAGACAGACACGTCAAACTTATAACACCCCTTCGTTTTTGCGTCGGGGGTTAAAAATTGTTGTGCAAATATATATATAAATAAGAGATATAAATAATATAAATAAATAAGAGATAAAATGTATAATATGTATAGTTCCTTTAGAGAATAGACGTTATGACGATCACTTGTGCAACAAACGTTACCTCCCGGCTTCCCCACCGGTAGGCTTGATCGCTTTTTGTTAAGTGTATGTTGTCTATTTCAGTTAATAAAAGTTAAAAGTCTGACTTTAAGTTAAATTAACTTAGTTGGATTATATATTAAAGTTACAGATGTTTGAGACATATGTGTGTAGGTGTCTGAGATAATGATCACAATAAATTAAATGATGGCTAGAAAAAACTAAGTGCCAAAAAGCGCAGTTTTTAAGTGAGGCTCATCTTTAATGAAGCCTAAATATTATGCCTAGAAGAATCTACTGAAAACTGAACAACAGATCCTCTGGCCCGATTTTCGTTCCAAGTTCTAATCAAGCTTTACTTGTAAAACGCCATCGACACCGCGCATACTAATATTATAAATGGGAAAGTGTGTGTGTCTGTTTGTTTGTCCGTCTTTCACGGCAAAACGGAGCGATGAATTGTCGTGATTTTCTAAGTGGAGATACTTGAAGGGACGGAGAGTAACATACGCTACTTTTTGTCTCTTTCTAACGCGAGCGAAGCCGCGGGCAAAAGCTAGTTATTTCATAAACGTAAAACAAAAGCAAAGAAATAGAGAGCTGGAAGAGCTAATGGCGGTGCCTAATATAATTGGCGAGATCAAAGCCACACGACTCCGCTGGCTCGGCCACATGGAAAGGATGGGAGAGGATCGTGGTGTGAGAAGAGCATATGTGGGACGCCCGGGTGGAAAACGTCCGCGTGGGCGTCCCAGATATCGCTGGTGCGAGGAAGCCCTTAAAGACCTGGCCGCACTTGGTGTACCCAACTGGCGTGAAGTGGCGCAGGATAGGGCAGAGTGGCGATCTCTTGTGTCGGAGGCCAAGATCCTTTTTGGGTCGCTGAGCCAGTGAAGTAAGTAAGTAAAACAAAAACAAAAAACCCACCTCCAACTACAGTGTAAAACAAGCCTTTCACACTCATGAAAACCCTTACAATAATCTATATTCCTTGAAGACTATGACGATCAAAATAAATATTAATCCAATAATTCCGATTTCCGTTGCGCGTAGAAGCTTGGCTCAGTGGTAATAGCGTGCGACTTTCAATCCGGAGGTCGCGTTTTTCGGAACTTATGTGCGAAATGTCATTTGATATTTGCCAGTCGCTTTTCGGTGAAGGAAAACATCGTGAGGAAACCGGACTACCTAATAGTTATCCTTTGGGTTGGGAGGTCAGACGGCAGTCTCTTTCGTAAAACTAGTGCTTATACCAAATCATGGGGTTAGTTTTCAAAGCGGAACCCAAGCTCCCATTAGCCGCGGCGAATGCCGGGATAACGCAAGGAGGATGAATTCCGATTTTCGTTCCAATTTTTAACCCCCGACGCAAAAACGACGGGGTGTTATAAGTTTGACGTGTCTGTCTGTGTGTGTGTCTGTCTGTGGCATCGTAGCTCCCAAACGGATGAACCGATTTGGATTTAGTTTTTTTTGTCTGAAAGCTGAGTAAGTCGGGAGTGTTCTTAGCCATGTTTCGTGAAAATCGGTCTACTACAAAATTTTAATTTTGTGGTTAGGTTATTAATCAACATTTATTATCGCGTAAAATGTAGCGCGTCAGTCATTTCATAAACACAAAAAGTCACCATAGCCTGCAATAGTACCTATGATGGCCTGTACAAAATAAGCCTTTCACACTTCCATAAAAACCGCGGATAAACAAAGCGAGCACAGGCTATGACATTTCCCCCACAACGCCGTGCGTCACACAATGAGGCCAGTCGATCGCAGTATCGCCGGCTTCGCAAACAGCGACACGCCGTATGCGGGGACGAAATGCTCTTTGTGTTGGATTATCGTTTTTGTACGTAAAGTGCAGTTTTAGTTTAACGAAAATTGTTTAATAACATTGGTTTATGTATTGGCAAAGCAAAAGAAAATATTACACAATTACGTACATAACGCCAGTACTGCGGGCCGATTTTTGAGTCTCACGCGTTCGAATTCTGAAAATTGTCACTGAAAATAATAGGCAAGTCACCGTTTTCAACCCGTATTTTAGTGACAGTGAGATTTAAAAATCGCCCCTCTGAAGTAGAACGGAGCCCATGAAACTGCTTAAGTTTCAGTACCAACCTTTTCAAGGGGTTGAAAGAAACGAACAAAGTGTTATTGTACTTATTGTAGTGACAGGCTGGCAGCCCATCGCGTACTAAAAAAAAATAAAAATAAAAAAAAGATATTTATTTACCAACACAGCACAAAATGGACATATAAGGACTTATAAAAACTTAGTAAGTAAAATTACAGATGTGTGTGCAGTAAAATGGATGAGACTCAGCGAGAGCGCTGATTTTCAGTCCCCAACCAATAAACTTAAATTACTTGTTGTGTGGTGTGGACCATAATTGAACCCATCAAATTCCAAAACAGCTTTCCATCATACAAACCATGAATACAATATCATTCTGTTTTGTTAAATATTCGGACATTGGTTAGGTAGGGTAAACTCGCCTCATACGGTGACACGCCTAATTCGGTGAAACAACCAAAAATCGTCTTTCGGAATAGTGCTTCAAAGCTTGTATCACCGAATTAGGCGTGTCACCGAATGAGGCGAGTTTACCCTATCACGAGTAGTTGCGTTTCTTTCTAGAGTTTATTTAAGAACAAGACCAAATTATAGCTTAAGCCTTAAATTTAACACAACGATACCACATAATAGCTTAATACTCGTACTTTAACTGTTTCCGATAAAAAAATGCACGTATAATCAAAATCATATTGCAGAATTGGCCTTCACATTTGTTAGTCGACAAACATCTAAAAACTACCGCATCGCAAAATATAGAGTACAACCGATCGATTCACCTGGCACAAAAGTCTGTTGGCTCCACAACTTGGCAAGCTAAGTTATGGTCAACGTTCCGTAAGATTTGTGGAAACACGACGGAAACCTCTTTAAACCTTCTCCTGATACATTGATGTCGTTGACCCTTCCAAGCATATTGAAGGTTACAGCGAATATGTTACATTTAAAGGCCTTTGTTGTGGTGAGGCTTTGTTGTACCTACATACTGTACATTTTTATGGAACAGTCTCGAATCGTAGTCGATTAATTGTGACTTACTTACCAAACTGGAGGTCGTGACTTGCGCACTCATTTATCTATTAAAGTATGTAAGTATTATTGGTACCGCCAATACCGCAACAGTACCGCCTGATAGTTGTCGTTCATTTGTCTAGTCTTTAATTTTATATTTTAACTGTCGATAGTTCCAAAACTGTATGCCTATCAACATGTTAGTCAGGGTAGTCGCCGAGAGGCTAGAAGCCATGCTTAAGTACTAATCATCATGAAACCAGCAAAAGTTAATGACTTGTACTTACAATAATATTGTAATTTAGTGTCCGACCAAGATAAGTTGACATCGACTTCGGTACCACTGCAGTGGTACATACCATGCAATGTTTATTTGAAAACGTCGAACTTCTATGAAACTGTGACGTCTACTTAACTCATTGAAAGTCTGTCGTATCAAAACCACAGTTAATCTACCTTCTTTAGACTTTATTAAATAATAATTTTTTTGTTAGTTCGACAACTGGAACAAAATAAATGCAACAATGGAAACTGTTTGCGGCAACTGCCTGCGGAATATCAATATCTGTATTTGTATACAAAACGTATCGGTTTCCGCATGATTCATTTATATTTTTACGTATGTATCTCACTATTTATTTTACTAGCGCTGTGTTGCCTGTGTACATAGGACATCAATATTATATATCTGAAATTATGAAAATATGAAGCTTATTTTGTTTCTCTAGTTCACTCTTCAGTCACAGATTATTAATAAGTTACTAACGTAACAGATCCTTCACTTGCCCGCAAAACGACAAATACCTACGCTTTATGTAACTAATACTTATAAGGTTTTACGTAAAGCTCAGAAGAATAGTAGGTATGTGCCACGCGACTACACAGGCAGGGGCGCGGCACCCCTCGGCCACTTGTTCATTCGACTGAACGGGTAGCGTGTAGGTACTACTTAACGCGCGACTGCGAGCGAGTGACGTAGGCCTGCTTCAGTTTGGAATTTAATGTCTCGCTGCGATTCTTCTTCTTCTTCAACCTAGCGTTTTCCCGGCCTAGCGCCAGGGTCCGCTTTCCTGCTCAGCCTTCTCCACTTTGCCCGGTCTTCGGCATCCTGAGGTGAAAGATTGTTCTCTTCCATGTCCGCTGTCACGACGTCCAGCCAGCGCTTCTTAGGCCTACCGCGGCCGCGTGACCTAGGGCCTTGGACGATGAGGTTGAGGCATCTGTTTCCGACGTAGTCTACCGGTCTGCGACGTATGTGGCCATACCATCGGAGGCGACTTTCCTGCAGCTTATCCGCCACGTCACGGATTCCGAGGCTGCCACGGATGTGTTAATGTCTCGCTGCGATTAACTAAGGAAAATTTGATGTAACTACTAACTACTCAAAAAACACCTGTAAAACTGGAAAAACTTGTTAACAAACTTTTGATCTGCAATAGAATATGTTGAATAATAACCTAATAACAAAATTAAAATTTTGAAAAAACCCCCGGCACAGTGGACCAGTTTTCATAAAACATGGCTAAGAACACTCCCGACTAACTCAGCTTTCAAACGAAAAAAAAATATCTAAGTCGGTTCATAAGTTCGGGGGCTAGGATGCCACAGACAGACACACATACAGACAGACAGACAGACAGACAGACAGACAGACAGACAGACAAACAGACAGACAGACAGACACGTCAAACTTATAACACCTCGTCGTTTTTGGGTCGGGGGTTAAAATGTAATCAATTAAATAAGAAGATCCGAGAATATATTTAACGACCGGACATTAAAAAAAACGAGGGGCACTAGAAACATTATGACAATAACATCACATTCACGAGCAAAGAACATTATGAAAACAGCAGCATCTCCAGGCAAGTAGCGTCGCGTTTCAACGCGGTAGGTACGAGACATTATTATGTAGCGGGCGAGAGCTAAAGAAATTCAATTGTACCATAAAATGTGCTTAAAAATACAGTTGTAGGACATTGAGCGTTTAAGGCGCAACGGGGAGTTTAAAGTCGCCCTCTGATTGTCAGTTCGCCGGTGGTAACGGTTCCTTTATGGGTTCCAGTTCACCCACTGGCCATCAAACTTAACCGGATCCCTGTCTGTCATTTGGCGCTGTAACGTTTTAATTCTAACACATTCAGTGCCAATAACCTGATATCTACCACCCTAGCCGAATGAAGTGACAATCGTCAATGCGACGTGGCAATTAAAACGCTGTTCCGCCATTACAGAAGAGAAGCGTAAGGCGCTGGTCATTCTGAACCCCATCGACGCTCAGCTGGACGTCGCCGTCGACGATTCAGAACGACCAGCGCCTAAGCTATTGTTATTGTGTACCCTGCGTGCGTAACCTCGTAATGCTCGTAGATATATATCTCCATCGCTCTTGCGTATTGGCCCGACAGAGCCAGACTGCCTTTTGCGGCCTTTCGTTTTCGTTTCGAGTCGTAGAAATGCCATCCAGCTACGGGGCCTGGTTCTCTGTCCGTAGGCGCTATTTGCTATAATATGATACCCAAATATGCCCCATGTTATCGGCTACGCTCGTAGCTCGTAGCACACACTGGTAGTGAATATGGTAACAAATAGGCAGTTACTGTCCAGCGACATGAAAAACACGGGCCTCTTACCAAAAACAAACTAAAAAAACTACAACTAAAAACAATAAGTCTAGTGGAAGATTCTTTGACCAAACTCAAACGTTTGTTAAAATTAAATATATAAATAAAGTATTAAAATAGTTGTTGGTTATCGTATACTTAGACCTACAGTGTATCAAACAATTTTATCAATCCTATCGGGACGCTAACTTGTATTGTAAATCGCTTTTCAATATTTGAAAATGACGTCCACTTTGTTTCTTTATTCTTTCCAGAATAAACTGACCTTTCATTGTATTTCCAATAAAATGCTAGGAAATATGATCCAGTATCCATAAAGACAGACTTTTATTATCTTATGCAGCAACAAAGTCATATAGTTTATTGTACAAATAGGAGTATAATAATTGTAATACTCTGATACCCATCACAGATTAAACTCAAGTTAGTTCAGTTTTATAAAATAAATAAATAAAATAAATATTATAGGATATTCTTACACAGATTGACTGAGGCCCACGGTAAGCTCAAGAAGGCTTGTGTTGTGGGTACTCAGACAACGATATATATAATATATAAATACTTATATACATAGAAAACATCCATGACTCAGGAACAAATATCTGTGCTCATCACACAAATAAATGCCCTTACCGGGATTCGAACACGGGACCGCGGCGCAGCAGGCAGGGCCACTACTGACTGCGCCAGACCGGTTTTATACATATTGATACTACACTGACTGACATACACACAACAATGACTGACATATTTGACATATTTTTACGGTAGCTTACCTTAACTACCTAAGTTACTATGAGATTTTCATGTTTTTGAAAACGTTACTCTAAAGCGTACAAACGTCATGGAAAATGAGTCTCATTTTTATTATGGTACTTACCTAAATTACTTACTTACCAATCATAACAAAAAATTTTTGAATAGTTACATTTACACACGTCGTATAAAGAGTTAATAAATACATAACATAAATACAGGGTGTAAACCTAATACGGGCGAACCTCTTAACGGTGGTGAGTATAGGACATAAAAAATGGAATTAGATAACTTTTACTTAAAATTGAAATATTTTTTTATCCATACAAAATAATTCGGCCCGCAACGTAATGCAAACACACTCGCGTTAACCGCTCGTTGACAGTTGTCATTGATTGTCATCGCAACCACGTTTACAGTACATTGCTGCTGGGAAATTTTTCAAAAATTCATTATGAGGTGAAAATTAAAAGTAACTCAAAAACACCTCTTAATTAATGATAACAATATTGAATTATATGCCTGGTTTAATTTATCGCCCTTATTAGGTTTACGCGCTGTATAAAATAGGCTCTTCAGGCTAATGCTTGCACCAAGCATGCAATGCATCAAGGATGCTGGAGGCATTTTCTCACTGTATATCAAGGGTGAGAAGTAGGTAGTGCGAAGAATTCGCCAGCTTTTCAGTCAGTTCAGTCTTAATTTTTGGAAACATACGATTCATTGACCAAATTTATGCAAAAAACAAAAAGTGTTACAAAATGTATTCGAACAGTTACGTTTACACAATTCGCATTATTGTACCGCGACAGCACCGGCGACGTTGCTCGCTACCGAACGCAGGAAATTGAATTGAGCCAGCAAAGACGCCTGTCCTTGTTTGTGAATGTCTGCGAGCCGTGTAAACTTTACTAAATTCGGAAATGTGTCAGTAAATGCCACTGACTCAGTTGAAGATATGACAATTGGACAAGTACCTATAAAAAAAAGGGTTCACTATTATCTGGCAGACACTTTTTACGCATATATTTGATTCGTATAATAGTTCTTGGTAGAAGTCAAGTTTGGCAGAAACACCTTATGCAGAATATGTTTTGGCCCAAATCATTTCGCAGATTTTTGTAATACCGAATCGTCTGTTGTCATAATGTTGATGAGCATAATAGTCTTCTAGTCGAACAATACATTTGCAGATAATACTTGTGCATAATATTTAGGCGGCATAAAGTTGCAATTTGTTATTTGATAGCGAGTTGGATGTGTTGGGGATGCAAGATACCTAACACTCCTCCTCGCTTCGCTCGTCGTCGTACCTAACGGTTACTCTGGGGCAGTTTTTCTTTATTAATAGCGATTAATAATTCTGCTAATGTAATATTATGCTATAAGATTATTATGGTATATATAATTATGCTCAATCAAAGTCGACCAAAGTAATGTTCTGTAAAACAATATTCTGCCAAATGTGTCTTATGCGTGGTAGTAATAATGCCAACTAAGTTTTCTGCAAAATTACCATTCGACCGAAAGTGTTTCTGCGAAACATGTTATGCGAAGTGTGTTTCGGACTAAAATTATTCTGCCAGATGAGGGTAACCCAAAAAAAAGAGATTCAAAATGTAGTATTCGAACACAATTCGCATGATTGTACCTTATAACCGCTGCATCTGTATTTAATTGTGAGAGTTGCAATTTATTTCAGTAGTACTTAGTCAAACTAATAGATGGTGTATCTATTAGTTTGACTAAGTACTACTGAAATAAGTTCTTCGAAACGATTCGTTGACTAATTTTATTAAAAAAAAAATATATTCGAACGTTTACACAATTCGCATCGGCGACGTCCCTCGCTACCGAACGCAGGAAATTGAATTGAGCCGGCAAAGACGCCTGTCCTTGTTTGTAAACGTGTCGGAGCCGTGTTCACGCAAGTTTGCGGCAACTTTATCAAATTCGGAATTGTGTCAGTGACATTTTAAGTTGAAAATATGAGGTTTGAAAAAGTATGAACAGAATTCAATAATAAATAAATAAAACATACAACACATAATCATAGGACAGTCTTCAAGAGGTTGATAAATCCAACGGTAGGTTTATAAAGGCATTTATTGTGGGTACTCAGGTAACGATATAAATATAGTATACAAATATTAAAAACACATAAAACACTCTCATGGATCTGGAAAAACATCTATGGTACGCGTACCTATATAACACAAATAAATGTCGTTACCGAGATTCGAACCCGTGACCTTCTGTTTCTCTGTGACCCTAGTCACTTACTCATTACCTGGTAGGCCAGATCAGTCGTCCTCGTAGACGGTAAAGGGTAGTTAATATGGGGCTGGAAAGAAACTTGGTCTGTTCATTGTGTTCCAACCCTTTAATTGATAAGCGTGGCACTGAAACCTGGGTACCGAATGTCGAATCGCTCACGAAACGCTCACGAAACGAAACGCTCGTAGATATCTATCTCTATCGCTCTCGCATATTGGCGCGACAGAGCCAGACTACTTTTCGCGGCGTTTCGTTTTCGTTTCGCGTCGCAGAAAAGCCATTCGGCTACGGCACCTGAGCAGCTTCATGTGCTCTGCCTACTCGTTTTGGGAATAAAAACGTGAGTTATGTACATGTATCAGCTACATAAGTATCAAGTTCACCGTAGTGTAAACAACGTTAACATAATCTTCTAGACCGTACTCAAAATGACGTTTAAAACAAAGCATGCCATTCTGCCTCAAGCATTTTTATGGCTACACATAAATCTGTAAAGTCGAAATTGAATTCAGGTAGCACGCGGAGAACGTTAGGGCAATATGAATGTATCCTGTAATGTTTTATAGTTGCGAGAGTTTTGTGAGTTTTCCGTAAAGTATGAATGAAAACGGAACTGCCACACTGTTTTCAAATGACATTTTTTTATTTGGCTTGGCTTTCGTTCACATTTATGCACAAGCTTTGTGTCTCGATTTTTTTTTATTTGCACGTGAAACTAGGTAAAATGGAGTTTATTTAAATAATAATACATAAGGTAGGTACAGTGGGGTAAATCTCTACTGGGGGGCAAATGTAACTAGTCCATTTTTTTCCAAGTTTTATAATGTTTACATTATTAAATATCATGTCCACCGGTTATATTATATAACTTATATATGGCAGGCGTGTTCAGTGGATACATGTAGAACTCAACATCATAGTGTAATAATTGAAAAAATGGATTAGTTACAATTCCTCAAGATTTGCCCCGCTGTACCTTACCTTTTTTATTTTAAATTGGTGTCGCTACAACAAGCCTTCGGGAAATGGTCATAATCATTAATATACTATTTGGAAATGTCGACAGAGGCATGTGCCAAAAAGAGAACGCTACATCGATTACTAATGCTAAGCCGCGGTCCTGGGTTCGAATCCCGGTAAGGGAATTTATTTGTGTAACAGATATTTGTTCCTGTCATGGATGTTTTCTATATATAAATTATCTATTTAAGTATGTATATCGTCGCTTAGCACCCATAGTACAAGCTTTGCTTAGTTTGGAGCTAAGTTGATCTGTGTAAGGTGTGCCCAATATAATTATTTATTTATTTATTAATTGTTTAATTTGCGTTTCTACTCCGACGACATCATAATTTAAAATAATAAAAAAAAAATAACTTGTCACTCAAAAATTCAAAAGTGCTTTAAAATCGGTATTAAGCGATTGAATTCACACACAATGTATGCGCGTAAGTAATTAGCGATCCCTGTTTAATCAAACGGATCGAGGGTGAAGGCGGGCGAATGTGGAGTTATGTAATTTTCCCGATCACACTTTTATCGGCTCATATTTTACTTTCGTTTACATTGCCAGTTTTCACGCCACGTTTTATTTCTACGTACCTACAAAAAAATCACACTAAATCGCTGTATATTTGTGTCATGTCATTATTTTTATTAGGTACATTACTACAAATGGATAACTTTGAAACCACACAGCATAACACGTTTCTTATGAATACTAGATTAAAAGATTTCGCCAAGTGTTAATTTATAAAACCTAATTCTAAGTAAACTTCTAATGATTTATTAGGGTCAAATAACAATATACAAAAATTACAATTCCAACATTAAAACTAAAATTAAACCTAAAAATAAAACTAAATAACAAGCTACCTATGAAAATACTTAACTACAAAAATAAAACTGTTATAAAGAGAAAACCCCGTCCAAAAGTTCGGCCTGCAGCAAGGACCCCATGACACTGGCGGCGTTACCTCTTTGTACTGTAAGAGAAATACGTTGGCAGAGGTACGCGCCAGCCCTGGGGTCGTGTGGTGTCGACCAGCCGTGCCGAAAGTGCCCCCATGAATGATTTCATATCGGCTGACCAAAAGTCTTAACTGTGAGCGCCGCAAACTTTATTCTAAGTTATAAAAATAAACCTGTTTACAGAAGGTCAGACCGAATAGTTTTCTTACAGACTAGTCCCCACTCCGAATATCCATACCAACCATACTAATATTATAAATGGGAAAGTGTGTGTGTCTGTTTGTTTGTCCATCTTTCACGGCAAAACGGAGCGACGAATTGACGTGATTTTTTAAGTGAAGATAGTTGAAGGGATGGAGTGTGACATAGGCTACTTTTTGTCTCTTTCTAACGCGAGCGACGCCGCGGGAAAAAGCTAGTTGTGATATAAGTAGTACTTAAGTGAATATTTTATTGTGAAACAAATAAAAATTCAATAACAAAAATAAAATGATATGTGGTTACCGAGCAGAACTTTATGTCTGAGAAACCGTGGCAAAAAGCCGGAAGGACGTTAAGTAGCGTTGCCGATGTTGTTATAAAAACAGAATTTTATAATCCATTTACCTATAAAGCAAAAATAAAACCACTTCCAGCGGAACCGTTCCAACGGATCTAGGTAATAATATTACCAGTACCCTACATCGGGGTTATTAATAAAGATATAATTCCCCTGGTAACGAGTGCGAATACCATCCTCGTGGCAATTAAATCGCTTGAAACGGTACTATGTCCGTCGAGATTTGCATACAGATGTGATTATTGTCAAAACGGCTTTATGTGATATGCACATGTGCGTCAAAAAGGGATGTAAGGTCTCTTGGGTCCTCAAAGTCTGCTCGTTTTCTGTTGGATGGGTTTTGTTGAAGGTCTTTTATACTGAACTAGCTTTTTCCCGCGGCTTCGCTCGCGTTAGAAAGAGACAAAAAGTAGCCTATGTCACTCTCCATCCCTTCAACTACCTCCACATAAAAAATCACGCCAATTCGTCGCTCCGTTTAGCCGTGAAAGACGGACAAACAAACAGACACACATTTTCCCATTTATAATATTAGTATGGATACTAACATTTGTGAAGTGTTCGTTCGATTGCGGAAACACGTTGTAGTTGATTTTATTTTAAATACCTACATGATTTCTTTATTAAAAATGTAATACATTTATGCAAGTTAAAAATAAAATAACCCAATTTTTGCCTGTGCATCCTAGATTTGAAGGGTGCCGGGTTCAAATGCAAGTGCTCGTGCCGTACGTAAAAATATAAGTAATATTTTTTTATGAGAATTTAGGGCAATCAACCCTAATTCTTCAAAAAATTGTTTACATTACAATCAAAACTACTAACTTTTCAATCAGTTCATAAATGATGAAGTTTTGAGAAAAAAAAATTAAAAAAAACATAATTTACTACCGAATTAAAAAGCGCCTTCCTATGAAATACTTAAATGTGATAAAATATGATTAATGTATGTTTTTAAGTTAAAACTCAAATTCTAATTCTCTGTTACGTTCCCCGATAAGCTAGGCAAGAAAAAGCAATAAATTTCACGCTATGGGCGATAAAATATCAATTTCTTGTAAGAAAATTATTTAATCTGTGCCTTGCCTCTCACAAAGTGCCTTCCTAAAGTAGGCAACGCTTATTTATTTATTTTATTTATTTATTTATTTACAAAACATGTTAACAGCATAACAGTCGAAACTAAATCACTGCTAACTACATAGAATAAAACATACAACACAGTAACAGTAAATAACAACAAAAGATATCTAAACACAATTTATCTTACCTACATTTTAACTGTAGTAGGCCTTGCATCCATCCTCTCACAGAACTTCAGACACTCATCACGCACAACAACCTGTCTGCTTGCAAATAAGTCGCACTGAGGGGCTGAGGAACGCATTCAGGAGGACCAAGGAACGCACCAGAGGGGAATTCCTGCGCGCTACAGTACGTGAAGCCGGGACCGCCAGTAGGCAACGGTCCCGAGGTCTGAAATCAATTTTGGTCTTTGAGGGGACGTAGAGACGCACCATTTGCTCCACCAGTTCGGGGCAGTCCGACTCCCCACGCAGGACGCTACAGGCAGTAGTGAGAAGTGCATGATTACGTCTTACCTCCAGAGAGAGAAAACCCAGCACACCCAGCAAGAATTTGGTGGTTATGCTTGAGCTTAAACAATATGCAGTTTATACAAACTGAATATTCATTCATTTTCACGTAATGTAACAGTTGCATGCATTCACTGTGTAATTATAACATGAAAAGCAAGCTTTTCCAACACGGTGGCACGAACTTTGGTAATAAATGACCCTCCGCGGGCTCGCGTTAATAGAAATCCTAAATCATCCAAAACCTCTTTTGTTAAACTTACATACAATTTGTACAGTGATCGCCCAAAAAAATAATTTATGGTTGCCGAGGGCGCATCTTTTAATGCCCCTCCGTCACCACATGTTGGTTACAGTTTTTCAAAAGACCCCTTATTTACTTCGTAATTAAAACGTTGGGTGGTCTTTATAGCCGGCCGGGAAAATACTGTTATGTTTCGCACACGCCGCTTTAAAAAAAAAATATTTATTTTTGCCTTTTACGATTTCAGATTGATACTGAATTAATAATATGAATGTAAAATTGGTGTTTAATGGGTTCTTACAAGGTTTTAAATATTTAAAATGGCGGCAGAAATGGAATAAAACTTTTTTCATGAAATGTAAAAAATTCTAAATAGTAAAACATTTACTTATAATCATATTTTAAAAATAGAGATATTATTTTTTTCTTATTTTTGTTATTTATGCTTAGTTAAAAAAATACATTAACATAAATAATACATACATATAATCACATGAACAGAGCACATGAACTACTAAGTTTCAGTGCCACTCTTGGCAAAAAGGGATTGAAAGAAATCCAAATTGTGACATTGCAGTGACAGATTGCCAGCCTCTCGCCTACGCCACAATTTAACCCATATCCTACATTTGACTTCTACGAAACCCACGGGAAGAAAGAGGGTGGTGAAATTCTTAACCCGTCACCACACGGGATACATAAATAATACACTTTATAATTCCATTTCTCCAATATGAGAAATTATTTCATATTTTCGCCTTCATCTACTTTATTAAAGTATATCTCCCGCTGCCTTTAAAATACAAATATACCCTTCCACCCTTTTACGTTTCAATAAAACAGTCATTATCCTATACATATAAGGATACATTATAAACGGCCTGTTAAAATACACGCCATAGCCACAGGGCGAAACGCCTTATTAATTAAAAAGTTGCATCCAAAGGGGCTTATCGATCAACTGACCGTAGGCCCCTATGAATGAATGGACACCCAGGCCCCTATAAATGGACGCCCTTCACAATCTCTGCGCCCATTGGGGAGGAACGGAGTAAAATCTTTTATTTGAATTTTAAACAGAATGTTAATCCCCAACTGTGCAATTACACGGTATTGATTTTTATTTGATGCTACATTAATTTATAGGGGATTAGACCTTTTGTTTGGTGTTTTGATTTTCTATTCAAACAATTTTAACCCTCCTGCTGTTTTTGAATTAATTTCGCTTATCTCACTGGATTTGGAATTCAATTAAATTTTCTTTAAAGTTAAATTAAAAGAACGTCTGGAATCAAAACGCTGCGCGAATCTTATAATATTAATCTGGTAAGGACTACTTGCACCAACGAAAATGTAGGGTTAACCCGAGGGTTAACCTACCATTTCATATGAAATTTGACAGATGACAGCCCACTAACCCTGAGTTAAGTGGTTGGTGCAAGTGGGTCTACCTTACAGATGTAGTGAGGAATGGGCCTCGTTTGATTCCGGAAAAGTTCGTATTCATCGTGTTCTCTCAATTGTCTTCAGTACCGATCTTACAGCCGTAGGAGTAAGTGGCATCATCAGGCCAATATATACATAGAGTGGATAATACGCAATTCAAATATTCACTATAAGTAGTTTCAATAATATTTTAAATTCACTTCAAAAAAGGTTTGGTTTTTATGCCGAAACCTCTAAAGCGGTTAAAAAATCCAGTCCAAGGTAAGTATTATATTTAATATTTACCTGTACGTCATATTGAAAAATTTTATTTACTACACATATTTATAACTATAAACGTTAATATAGGTAATATTTTCGAATAGCTTTAGTTTTATTTTACTTTATGTTTTTTTTTTTCTTAGTCTATTGGAGTGTCCCACTGCTGGGCAAAGGCCTCTCCCCTGGCTCTCCATAATTCCCGATTCTCCGTTACTTCCTAAATAACTTAATGTTATAATGTAGAGATTTTTTTTTGATTAATAATGACAATAAAACTATTTTCAAAATAACACAAGGTTATCTCTATATTATACATTAGCTATGACAGATTTTTTTAATTGTGACATTTGACACTAAAGGATAAAGTTCCATATTAATACTTAGATATGAAAATGTAACTCATTTAATACGATCATTCATAGACAGTTCGGGTGTCACCGTATTCCGATAAAGATCGGAGTTTTCCCGAAGCAATATCTTTTCTCACATCTGTACAGGATAAAGGTATAAGGAGTTTACGTTACTATCAAACTTACTTATCCAAATAGCCATGTGGTGATGGGCTAAGAATTTCACCGCCCCTTTTCTCCCGTGGGTGTCCTAGAAATCAATATTGGGATATAATTATGGTCAATTGTGTGGCGATGGGATATGAAGGTGCCATTGCAATATCACAGGTACAGATGTGCGAAAAGATTTGCCTTCGAATTATTACGGAAACGTACGAACGTGTCATGCTATTTCAGTCAGTGTCAGTACAAGATGTACTGACATTGATATTCTGAGGATGCTCTTGCGGCTGCCGAAGCATTGTAGTGCGTCCGGCATGTTTGCCGAAGTGCGAACTGACGACTTTTTCGCAATAAGACGCAAGCGTGTTGGATCGCTGCTCAGGCGAGTGCGTGGCAGCGGCAATAGCCTCCTCAGAGTATTACTGTCTGGGAGCTATGATGACTGCCCTATAATTAAATACTGGGTTGAAGTTGCCATCGGCAAGGCCAAGTAAGAGTGTGTGTGTGTGTGTGTGTGTGTGTGTGTGTGTGTGTGTGTGTGAGTAATGTGTGTTTGTTTTCTTGTGAGTGTATGTATATATTATGAATCTACTAACATAGTTTGTAGGTTTAAATTGTTACTAATATCCTATGGATAACCGGTCTGCAATAAAAGTTTTTTTTATTTTTATTGACTGAACTAGCATGACAAATACGAACGTTTCCGAAGGAAGCCCTTTTCGCACTACATCTGTATAATATGTATATATATGTGGCAGTATGTATGTTATTCAAATAGAATATAACGCGTTTGGCAACTGGCACCGAAATACTCGGTTTTTCAAATCGTAAAAGTTAAATATAACGTACGTAGTGTGTCGGCACGCGTCGATATTGCATTTCTACGTAAGCACTCCTCTCGGATATTGACGCTGCTGCTGAGAAGATATTCTCGTGATAGCTTCATGCAAAATGTGCTCGTTTTGTTTTCAAATCTGACGGATCAGAATTTCAAATATGTCTCAAGAGACTTTTACCATTGTACGTTGTGCCTAAGTTATTGTCCTGCTTTCATGCTATGGAACGTTTTTTCTAGATTTGATATATGTGAGTGTGTTTAGTAAAACGTCTCACTTTGTCAGTTACCATTAAGGTAAGATTTACGATCATATCTTTATATGAATAAACTGACAAAGCGGCTTTGTAGCAATCGAAAAAGTGGGACGAGGGACACACTCACATATGGTACATGTATTGCATTTAAATTAACGAAAGATAATAACGAAAATATTTTTAGGCAGCTACTTATCTTTATGACGCCATATAATAATCACGATCCATGTTTTAATTAACAAATTTCTGATGAAAATTACTTATTGTTTTAAACGTTTATTGTTTTCACTTTTTTTTTAATTATAAATGGGCTTACTCTTGGCCACAGACTAGCCAAAGGCAAAGAAGTGGCCTACGATGGAGTGAGCTTGCCCAGAAGATGCCTATTCACTCTTGATTTGAAGCTCACATTCAATAAGTTCGCAGAGTTTACTATGAATTACTAAGGTCTAACCTCTCACCTCAGGATGCCGAAAACCGGGCAAAGTGGAGAAGGCTGAGCAGGAAAGCGGACCCTGGCGCTAGGCCGGGAAAACGCTAGGTTGAAGAAGAAGAAGAAGAAGTAAGATGAGACACAATTCCAACTTCGCTTTTATAATATTGAAAGAAAAAAACATTTGAAACAAACCGATCGTGAAAATTGTCAACAGTTTCTTAATCTAGGGCTCTTCGCCAAGCAATTATCTAGGTGAAATAGTGTCCGCATTAGAGGCACTTACTTTGTACAGACTTAGACGGGATTAAGTTCGCAGTAAGTAGCCTGTGGGCACTGCCAAGTAATATTTATTGGAGGTTTTTGCTAGTAAGTGTGTTTTGTAGGGCTTTGGAATTCATGGCTGAAATGAGGTTTTTTTAGACTAAGTGCTATTATTTTTTATTTATTTAAACTTTATTGCACAGTAAAAATATACAGTTACAAAAGGCGAACTTAATGCTACATGGCATTCTCTACCAGTCAACCTTTAGGCCAAACAGAGAAGACCAAAAAAAGGTGCGGGATATGTAAAGAACACTAAAGACTTGATTTTATTGGACTACGTTATAGAAAAAAATAGGGACTTATATAAATATATTTACCTATTTAAGACACTAATAACTATAATAAATACATATATTAATAATAAATACCTACATATAAATTACATATTATAGATTTACATAAATATAACATATATACATACATATACATTTAAATATATATATATATATATATATATACCTGCTCTAAATATATTTAGTCTTGATACTTCTCAAAAAGATGTTTTCGCAGCTTGCGCTTGAATGTAAATTTAGATTCAGCTTGTCGTATGTCAAGAGGCAAATCATTCCAGAGGCGTACGGCTTGCACTGTGAAAGAATTGGACATGGCATTGGAACGATGATGTGGGACAGCTAGAACAAGCTTACGAGCAGTGCGAAGTTCGCCACCTGGCCGAGCAGTAACAAATTTGAATTTAGACCGCAAGTAATCGGGTGCCGCTGGGTCGTATAAAATGGAGAACAGTGTGCATAAGGACCTAAGACTTCTGCGCTCACGAATGCGGAGCCAGTTGAGTTGTCGGCGAAAGGCGAACACATGGTCGTACTTGCGCAAGCCGAAAATGAACCTAATGCAATTGTTCAGAGCACCGTCCAGCTTGTCCAGAAGACCTTGCGACACATTCGTACAGCACACATCACAGTAGTCAAAGATGGGTAAAACGAGAGCTTGAATAAGGAGAATTTTAGTTGACACAGGCAGAAAATTCTTAAACCTATACAGTGATCGCAAGGTGTACGTGATTCTTCGACACATATCAGACACTTGGGGCTCCCAAGTCAGGCCACAGTCAAATATCAACCCCAGATTTTTAGCCTTAGTCGAAAATGGAATTACACTGTCTTCGTAGAGAATTGGTGCAACGAGCTCAAAATTGGTATTTAAGACGAGTCGCGGGTTCCCGATGATGATAGCCTGACACTTGGAAGGATTCACAGCTATTCCGAAGTCTTTAGACCAAGATGAGATGCGATTGAGATCCTCATTCAATTTCTCGATAGCCTCGTCGGCATCATCAAGCCGCGTTTGTGTGTATAGTTGTAGGTCACCATATTATGTATGTACCTAGTAGCTTTTACTCACTTAATCTAATAAAGATTACGTGGAACGAATGTATAAATTATAATTGTTTTGAAACAATGTTGTCTGAGGCTGCCAAATATTCTTCAGCCAAATTTACACCTTTTTCTCTGAAACATGTTTTTTTCAATAACAGTGTCCATGTTATTTGTATTGGTACTTAGTCAATTTATAAAAACTAGTTTTGACTGAAAAAATACTAAAAATGTTTACTAAAAAAACTGAAAATAAAGATTAACAACATGAACAATAGTTTTGTCAAAATTAAAGCAAGCGCGAGTAAAAACAAATCAAATTTATCAATGTACTTACCTTATAACAAATATAAAAATACAGTCTAACGCAGTCTCATAAAAAACCCGCGCGATTTAAACTATTCTTAATGATTATGAGGTACGTGGCCGACTCTCCAGTTGAAGTAGAAAATCCTTCTATTCAAGAGAACCTTAATTATAATCCTTGACATATAAGACTAAAAAAGTATAGAGCTTAAACATTAAACCGCTTACGAGCTTCACTGTTTCAACTCGCATTTCAAGTTTTAAACTGGAACACTATTTTATTACAGCTATTATCCTCATACAAAAACTCTTTTAACGTAACGTTGTTTTAATAATCAAAAACTTCCATTTACGACGAATAAATTGCATTAAGCAAGCTTAAAAGGTCGCCGTAAAGCCAGCCATAAAGCCACTTTGTAAATAAATATGGTTCAGCGCTCGATATTATACATACAATATGTTTGTAGGCCCGAAATCTCTGTAATGGTTCCCACATGTGTCCTTACTGGAAGGATACAAGCGATAAACCAAAATGCTCTCTAAAAATGGCTCGGAGTATTGACATAGATAATGTACCGAGTTCTGGGAGAGCCCAGGGGAGGCTTTGTAAGACAAAGACGTGTAAGGAAGAGATTAAGGAGGCGATATGTACTTATTATGGCGGGGTTAGGCTAGAAGTATCTTAACGGCTAGGCGCTGAGGCGGCCAACGAGATAAGATGCTTGGCCAAATTTATAGCAAAGGCCATGTTATTACGTTATTTTCCCTTTTATTTACTATAGAAAATAATTTTACAAGACTATCGTTGAAAAGATAAATAGCAATAGCAAAATAAGAAATGAGCTATTGGGACTTGAGAGTAGAACGGTAAAATTATAATCAACATTATTGTTAGAAAAAGATAAATAAAGCGCTACCGACATCGAATTAATTATTAGTGAAACAACTTACGTAGCTACGTCGTCGTAAGCCGCTCAAATCATATTAAATCTCTTATTTTTACTACGAAATCATGATTGTTTCCTGAGTATTTATCTGTATCTGTAAACTTACTAAGTTACATGCCGTCCCTTACTAAACACTCATTACAAATCGACTAAGAGTGTTCTAATATTTTTTTTTGTATTTCCGTTCAAGTATTTTCGTAACATAACGACAAAATAATGTATCAATTTCAAAACCACTTCTATCAAATTCTATTTGAAAACAGAATCCCATTTGCCATTCGAGCGGCCCGATCGAAAATACTGATATTAACGTCACTCTATTACACCAGTGAAATGCCACAATTCTAAACATTTAGGGCACAATACATAGGGATTAGTTTTTATTCCGGCCGGATTTGGCCCTGATTTGGTCGGATCTGGCCGGACCAGATATGATGGTGTATATGGAATATGGATAATTAGAGAGTTCTTTACGTAATACGAGATTTTTTTAACCTTATATGAACAATAAATAAAATAAAACTTAACAACAAAAAGTGTAAGATTACAGCATCAATCTGACTGTAGAAACGAAATCTGAAATCCAAGCCATTTCTTATAGCTTAACATAAAAAAAAAAACATTTTTTCTTTGCTCCGTTCAATGAATACGTTCCATAATTATAATATGTCGCGTTTGCGTTATTTAAAACGCATAACGTGCAGTGTTTAGGTGTATTTCTGACTTTTGCCGGATCACTAAAGATTGCCGGATCCGTCCAGATTAACGGACCCGCCGGATTGCTATTCGTAACTGTAGGCAGCCCTTGTTTAAACCCGAGGACACCATGTGGCATTCTAAAAACAGACCGAAATGCCGGCCCTTAATCCTGGATACAAGGTTGTGGCCCTTCTGTTAACCATCGATCTAAACTACCTAGATGCACCATCACGGCTTAGAATGTGTCCGCAGCAAATTGTGCTTGAAAATGTTCTAAGCACAATTGGGCGGTCAGTAGCGCTTCATCCGCCGTGTCGGCAACATGCCTAAGTGCTCCGTAAAAAAGTGCAAAAATAACACCTTATATACGTTGAAAAAGGATGACGTATCGTATTTCCGGTAAGTAATTGTTAATAATTTTATAATGTTATGCATTTGTGGTCAAAATGGCTTCCTAACTTACAAAAAACATTTATTTTCTAGAATAATTAAAGTAAATTCCTTGATTTGGTCTTACGCAGTTTGTCTCTTTCTCTCGCGCTATACTAGTAATGAGCGGACGGCGACAAAAGATGGATGAAGTGGAACATAGTTAAAAATGGAATGATGGAGTCGCTAATTTATATTTTTTGTAAAAGAAGCCTATTTCATATTAATAATGTATGTATTTATTTATTATTATGGACCAATAAGTCTGAAATAAATGATTTCAATTCAATAATATTAATACATATCTTATAAATTACTTTAATTATAAAAAGAAACAACCCGGGAATAGCAAATTCGTTTTTAAGTAATAAAAAAGCTTTTTATTCCAGATTCCCAAAACAAGACGTTGAAAGGGAAAAATGGCGCAAGATTATAGCTGAGGAGCGGAGAGAAGATTTACCCAAACAAAGCTTTGAAAGAAATTATACGTAGAATAATAAATTAATGTCATCGTTCAATTCTTCTTTGTTTTAATAGCTACTTAATTCATATTCTCCAAGTGCACCCTCACACACACCACATACAATCCCTCAACTGTTTACCTTCACATAATCGCTACACATACACTCACTACACGCACACACACACACACACACATATGTTATATATATACATACCTACACACACACACACACACATATATATATATATATATATATATATATATATATATACCTCAGTTGACTCTATTTAATAATGCAAACATTGCAAAACGTGGAGATATTAATCAGTTCAGTTGCAATTGTCCCCCAGTCCAAATTGTCCCGCCGTACCTTATATATTTTTTTGTTTGAGATAATATCAATAAAAATATCGTACAGTAAAAACTCATTTTTTTTCGCTTAAAATACGCAACATCTCGAAAAATGTTATACCAAACGTTTTGTTCCTTAAGAAATTTTCTATCTAATAGGATTTTTTAAAACAGTTTTTCGCAAAAATACCGCAAATTTCCTCATTCTCGCCTTTCATCTCATAGCGCGACTCCCATGATGCCTCTGTCCATCCTCGTTCCCAATGTAAAAATGGCGTTTAGATTGTTGCAGCGCAAACGAAATTAAACTTAAGTTGGTTGCAATAAGACGTAGATTTTTTTAAAAATATGCACACCTGCGATCTGCGGTAATAAAATTTTATGGCTTTCGCGATGATCACATTCATTAATGTCATAACCGCCAATTGCTTGCATTTGAAATTGAACTTTAAGTACTAAGAAATAACGTTGTTTTTGTAAAAAAATGAAAGTAGTTTTTACTACATTGCGAAGTTTTCGTTTGTCAACTGGACGCACACATTTGCAACTAAGCGATCGGACACTTTTGAGTGCCGAATTTGTAGGTGATAGTGTATCTAGAGAAGTTTAAATCGATGGGGTTAACATAAAGCCGACGCTATAACCAACTTAGCAACGGAGGCTAAGTTCCGGCAAAGCCGTAGGACGCAGGTTCGAGTCCTGCCGGAGGTGTGAATTTTTCCTTTAGTTTAAAAAATTTGTAGATAGTATAGCTCGCAGACATTTTAAAGTTATTTATTTACATGAGCGTAGAGTATCCCACAGCTGAGCACTACTGCACTTCACTCCTTCTATTCCTCACTTGGGAAATATTAGATCGACATAACATGTACCATATTTTTGCGAGAAATTTGGTATTATAGTGACTAAGCTTAAAACATGTAAGTTATTCTTCATTCAAATTTAATGCGTTATTTTAAAGTTCAACAATTTTATTCAACAGAGATTGTTAGAACATAAAATTTCGCATTACAATATGAATCACTACAGTTCGCGTAAAACTAAATTGAAACTGCCATCAGAACTCCGTCGTTAGATATACATCACACTGAAGTATAGGAAAACGATACAAAAATGGCTACAATTGGCTAAAAAGCGTCGCGACGCCACAAGTTCATCCTATAAATATTCCTAACTGCCGTTTCGTAAGGAAACAAATGCTCCAGAACACAATGACTACATACAATACTGGTACCTTGCCAAAGTCACAATCACGCTTTCTAAGCGTAAGCGTATCGTAGCTAGCTCTCTCTATCGCTCTTCTGTAGTGGTGCGACAGAGCCAGACTGCCTTTTTGATCGCCAAGTAGCGTCAACGATTGTTGGTTCGGCTAAGCCGGCTGGTCCGAACAAGTGAAGCATATCCTACATATTCTGTTTGTCCCGAAATTGTGGTTTTCTGTCGATAGTATTTTATTTTGTGTGTGACGGTTATTTATTTACGTTCATTGACGGATTTCATGAGGAAATCGTAACAGTCTTTTACTGTAGAAATAATATTATCAATGTTCGCGGTTTGTAAATTATTGATACTTACTGAAATAGTGTTGTTTGCGTAAACAATCTAAGTCAATGACCTGTCGGGAAAATAAAACAAAGCATTTGAACATTGGGTACGGGTTTGTATTCGTTGTAATAACAATGTACAGTATCAGTACCAGTAGTAATGGTTACCGATTTATTAGGCATGCGTCTGGGTTTTTTTATAGTACCTAGTCCTGCGCGTTCACCTAATAGTCTGGCTCATTTAGATTGCATAACCTCTCAAATATAGTCATAGTCCTTTCGCTAAGGTGACGGGTGATGACGTGACATGACCAAGGAGAGCTTCCGCCCGGTGTATCCCCTATATTTCATTAAAGTATCAAAACGTCTTTGCCTTATCCGGAACACCAAAAAAGATAATTATATAATTGTTTTATTTTTTATGTTGTCCCGCGTGACGTGTTAAGAAAGTCACCACCCTCTTTCCTCCCGTGGGTGTATTAAACGTGGACTGTGGGATATGGGTTCAATTGTTCGTCCCAAAATTTACGTACATACTCCGCGGAACTCATCTTTGGAATTACCCAACTTTGGTATCAAAATTAGATATGTTAGTCATTGAAACAATCACCTCCATCTTCAATATCCATTTTGACGACAGAACTTGGACCCAGGCTAGCCTTCCTATTAGGTTTGGCGGCCTGGGTATCCGCAAAATTTCTTGTGTTGCTCTACCTGCGTTCTTGTCTTCGGTGCATGGTGCTCAAAGCCTTATAGGTAAAATATTAGAACCTTCAATTGGTTCTATAGAAGCCGCACACTGCTCCGAGGCCAAGAACGTTTGGTCCATAACCTGTCCAAACACGGACCCGCCTGCCAATCTCTGTTCGCAGAGGCAATGGGACGAGCCGCTCTGTCGACTAGTACGGGAAAACCTTTTAAATACGTCAACTAGTTCGACAGACCGAGCTCGTCTCCTTGCGACTGCGGAGTGGGAGTCGGGTCTGTGGCTACAGGCTTTACCATCACCAAACATTGGGACTCTGCTGGATAACACCACCTTTTGCCTAGCAGCTAGCTTGCGTTTGGGGGCATCAACAAACCAGCCTCATCGCTGTCAATGCGGTACCATGGTGGACACACTGGGTCACCATGGCCTCTCATGCGCCCGAAGCGCTGGAAGGATCCCGCGCCACGCCAGTATCAATGATGTTATCCGTCGGGCCCTTGTCAGCGCGAAAGTGCCAGCAGTCCTGGAGCCCACCGGCCTGGCTAAGGACGACGGCAAGAGGCCTGACGGTATGACACTGGTGCCTTGGAGCATGGGTCGGCCGCTAGTTTGGGACGCTACTTGCGTTGATACACTGGCGCCGTCCCATGTTCCGGTCACCAGCGTTGCTGCTGGCGCTGCGGCATCCTCAGCCGAAAGCATCAAACGCCGCAAATATGCCACCCTAGGAACCAGCTACATATTTGCGGCGTTTGGCGTTGAGACCTTGGGGCCATGGGGGCCCAGTGCCCGTCATTTTTATAAGGATTTGTCGTCTCGCCTGATAGAGACCTCAGGCGACCAGAGGGCTGGCCAGTATTTCGCGCAACGTATAAGTATCGCTATACAGCGTGGAAATGCTGCCAGCCTTCTGGGTACCTTGCCCATTGACGGCGATTTAGGCCAATTTTTAGGGTTCCGTACCTCAAAGAGGAAAAACGGATCCTTATAGGATCACTCGCGTGTCTGTCTGTCCCTCTGTCACAGCCGATTTCTCCGAAACTACTGGACCGATTTACTTGAAATTTGGCACACGTATGTAAACCTGTGGCCCAAAGACGGACATGCAATATAATCAAATGAAATTAAACGAAATTTAATCATAAGGGGCACTTTTGGGGGTAAAATTGAAAATTAAAAATCAAAGTTATTAGAACTATATTGTGATACATATCAAATGAAAGAGCATTTTATAAGCATTTCAAATATATTTTTTTATAGTTTTTATTTTGGTAATTTAGAAGTTATTTAAGAAAAATTACCATTCCCCCCCCTTATCTCCGAAACTACTTAGCGTAAAATTTTCAAAAAAATACACGAGATAGCCCACCTGTAGATTACAGGAAAACCTATTAGAAATCTACAGTCAAGCGTAAGTCGGACTTAAGAGAAAAAAACTCAAATTGAGATTTTCACTCACTGCCGCTGCAAGTACTTACTAAATGTTTTGAAATTTTGTGAGCGCTATGGACAGGTAGAAAGAAAATCATTTCTGTTTAGAAATTGTTAAAAATTTTAATCATTTGCCAAAATGACTTAAGTTCGTACTAAAAAAGAGGCGCTTAAGACTGTTTAGAACTGCACTGACCATAATATTGCCGTAATAGGTCCAAAAAATGGTGTATATATACGAAAACAAAAAAATTGTGCCACCGACAACCAAAATCTGAAGTCTATTTGCTCTATCTCTTATAGTTTCCAAAATATACGCAAAATCTTTAAAGTACAAATCTAGTGTACATTGCTATCACATGTCGTCAGGCGCTTATGACCTTTTTGTATGGAAATGTCGAAATCCGACTCGCACTTTACCGATTTTCATAGAAAGTTGTGTTTTATTATAGTTTTGAAGGAGGTTTCTTGTTTTTAACCACCAACGCAAAAACGACGGAGTGTTATAATAATAATAGGTTTGACGCTTGACATGTCTGTCTGGCATCATAGCTCCCGAACGAATCAATCGATTTTGATTTAGTTTTTAATGTTTAAGGTGAATTCGTCGAGATTTTTTTGTACCACGTAGGTGGCAAACATGCATACGGTCCGCCTGATGGAATGCGGTCACTGTTACATATGGACGCCTGCCACTCAAGGAGTGGCACATGTGCGTTGCCGAGTCGACTCATTAGAAACTTGTACAAACCTGTACTTAGAAGGGGCCTGGGTGCCGACGACTCAAAGGACCGAAGGAAGGAGGAGGAAGGAAGGAGGAAGGATCTATTGTCCTAATTACTTCCGTAGGTCCTCCAGTTGCGATACAGGCTGCCAACATTTTAATTACACTTTGTGCATTTTAATCTTTCGGGTCGCATGACCACGCCGTTGATAGTTCATAATTAATGGGAAAATACTTGAACAGGCATCCACGACTACTTTCCTAGGTTTAAAGATTGATCAGGGCTTAAACTGGGACCAGCAAGTAGATAAACCGTGTGGTAGTCGGGGCAGTGCGTGCTTTGCCTTAGGTCGAGTTGCAAAGTCTGTGGCTCCAGAAGTAGCCCGCACATGCTATTTCGCCACTGTCCATTCATTAATACAGTACGTTGCGGAGGTCTGGTCTGGGGATGTTGTCCTGAATGGGAGAGGGTCTTTCGCTTTCAGAAACGAGCTGTCGTGATCGTTGCTCAGGTACCTGTAGACAGTAGAAACTCCGGCCAAAGAACTCTTTAAAAAATAAGAATCCTTAAGCTAGGAACACACTACGCGGACGTCCGTCGTAAATCGACCGCGGACGGGGATCTGGACAATGAATATACACTTAACCGTGCAAACTATCGGTCGACGGACGTGGACGTGGCCTTGAGCGCATGGACGTCCGTTCGAAATCTGGCTCGCTGGATGCTTCGTTCCGTGCACACTGTTCGGTCGCGGTCGCGACCGATTTACGACGGACGTCCGCCTAGTATGTTCCTAGCTTTACACTCATTACACTGCCTGCAATAGTTATCATGCAGGTAGCCATTTATGTAAGAGAGAACTTGGCAGCATACAAAACCAGGGGCGGCTCACTCCGCGATTCTATCGCCGCGCTACAAGTACATGTCAGCGGCCGCGAGTTCGCGGCCCATTCATTGGCGACGACCTTCGCGCGGCGCAATAATAGTTATTTGTATAATAGTTATTTGAAGAATCATGAATTTGCGAGTTATTTATAGAATCCTGAACTTGCGAGTTTTTTAACACACGAGAAGTAAAATACATTTGCACCCGAGTGTAACACAAAACTTTTCCCCTCACTGTAGCGAGGAAACTACAACGCAAGAAATGCGTTTATCACTGCTTCCAGTAGTTCCACAGGTGGTAAATGATCTTTATTACTAGATTCACCTACTTTTATCAATTTTAAAGCAGTTCATTTGAATTTATTCAAGGTCAAATTACTTTACCCACTCACTAGTGGGTAAAATGCGTTTTTACCCGCTGGTATTGAAGGACAAAACACGTGTTTCCGAGCTAGTGAGGGGAAAAATTCAATGTTGGCTGCTCGCGTGCGGTCCGTTTGTTAATGTAGGTAAGAATTTAGAATGGCGTCATTTTGTGAACATCAAAGGAGCCTTCCGTACTTGTACTATTAATACTATTATACATAATATATTCTGTGACAAAACTAATAACATGTGTTCCAAGTACAACATTCGAAATGCCGGAAAGTTAGTAGGTATCGACCGTAAATTGGCGAAATCCAATTTACGGTCAAATTAACACATGTGATGGACCCTGCCGTCTATAATAAATTGCCGCAATATGTGGTTGAAGCGCCTAGTGTGTCGAACTTTAAGTACCTATCGCTTAAAAAATTGGCTGGTCGAGCACCCGTTCTACACTAATGACAATTTTTTTATTACCTAATTAGAAAAATATTTTTGTGCATTTTTTATGTGAATATTGCCTAACTTTTTGTAATTTCAATCTTCTGTCTATTTATTCTCTAAGTATTATTGCTGTATAAATATTATTTTTTTAAATCAAATCTTGACGTGTAAAATGGCGTTACAAATATGAATAAATGAATATGAGTATAAATAAGTAGTATGATTATTTTAACCATTGAAACTTTGAAAGTTTGTACGGAACCCTCGGTGGGCGAGTCCAACTCGCACTTGGCCGGTTTTTTTTTTATTTATAAGTAGGTTAGGTATTTAGTTTTAAGTAGTTTTAATAAGTTTTTATTTGTTTTATTCATTTATGCAATAAATAAGTTGTTCAATTGTGATACTCGTATAATGGGCGATTGGTTATACCTCTAGCAACCTGTCGTTACAATATCACAATTTCGTGATATTTCAACCCCTTGTAATTGCAAAGAGTGACTTGGTCAGTTTTAGGTGATCTTTTGTTTCGGAAATACAGACATGAGTTTATGTATGTATGTTGTCATGTTAAACTTCCAAAAAATATGTGTTTTTTGACTTAGTCGTTAAAGAGAAAATTATAAAAAAGTATTATTTAGGAAAATTATATTTTACTCACAACACAACATATACAAAATTCACCCATAATAAAATTTTAGTATTTATGAACAGAATCTTGACCCCATATTGAGCAAGTCGTGCGTTAACAGAATTACATGTGATCAAGAAGATAAATTCAGACACACGCACACAGAACATTATCCGGTTCCGATATCGTTATAGGTCAGGATAATGTGATCTCACGTTATCTGGGGCTTTCCGCTAAATTATATAAATGCTTTTGTACAGCTGGTATAAGGGCATTTTCAGAATTTGAGACCCCCCAATTAGCGAAAGTTGTTAACAAAAATTAACTCACTGTCAGTTTTGTGACGATAATTAAAAATGAAATTTCAATAAAAATATTGTTATTGTGTTAATTACTTACATAAACTTTAAGCGATAATCTACATTAAGAATGTGAAAAAAGTAAATTTTTAGACAGATTTCATGCTTGATTGTCGTCATAAAACTGACAGCGAGTTAATTTTTGTAACTTTGTGCAAATTTATAAAGCGTTTATGAATAATAAGTTGTTTGTCACCTCGATACACATAATTAAAAAAAAAGTGTACTTACTGTCTCTTCATACAAATGTAGTCCCTTGATGCTCCTTTTGTACCTAATTGTAGTTATTCAAGTGTGATTTACTATGTCATAAAACGCTGAACATACTCGTAGTACATTACTGCGTACCTAACTATATTCTAGTACATATTATGCCAATGTTCAAATTATTCATGTCTCGCTTGCTACGTCGAAATGTACGCTCCATTAGATATTAACATTAATCTCATTACTGCGCAAAGATAATCAACTACGCTAAGCAGAAAATAAGCATAATGAAACCCGCCTAATATTCATATTGATAAAGTTGTTTTTCCCGAGAACTGTCAGAAAGGCGATGTATTAAACAGGCATTGATGAAACGGTCTTCGGTAATCCATAATTCTGGGAAATTATTTACGGGCCACTTACTTCCCGCAACATTCGGAGCTGACGGAGCTCATCAAAAAGTTGTAACAACTTTTTGATGAGCCTGTCCTTATCACATTTTTTCTTTCGTTGGTAAACTTGCCCTGAATAAGTGGATTTGTTTAATAGAAAGGAAATAGTCTTAGTTAGTACCACTTATGTTTTGTTACAAGATCGAAATGTGACAATGACAATTGAGAACAAAATGAATGCTTTGGGAATAGTTATAAATAGGTATATTAGAAAATGATCTACGTGATTAGACAAGATTACAACTATCCGCATTCTTTACGTGACTATTTTTACAATTTTGACCTACACCTCCGATGACCAAAAAGATACGCTAAGATGAAATCTGTCTTCGTCTTACTAATTTATCTACGATTTGGTACGGATCATGAATAATTTTCACTTTGTCTTGTCTACGCGCCCAAAAACATTTTACTGAAGGATTGGCCACAGTAAACACTAAATACTTATTTGTAATTTTTATGCCAATAAAAGTACATGCTTGCAAAAACTTTTCCAAAGCTAAAGTAATAACTTCAAGAGCAACTGAAAAGGTATATTTTTCTGAGAAGCCACGTAAATACTCCGGCCGAGTAACTGCAGTCTATACTTTCCTTTCAAAGTCTTTCTTTTTAATATATCAGGACTCGGTTAACTCTAAACTTGGCAAGGAAACTTTGCCGAAGAGAAATGTCCATCTATTTTTACCCGTCATCCGAGTAATTTGGATCATGTGGCGGGGCCGATTGCGCTTTGGGCAGATTAAAATAAAGTTTTAAGAGCTTGAAGGGTCATTAATTATATAGATTTTGTATTTGAGTGAACGTCTTAAAACTGATATGGAATATTTATCATCTTGATTTGCTTGCTTTGATCCCAGTAACGGTTTTTTTTTAGTGATGGTGCGCAGCATGTTTTTTCCTTCCATATCTCTCTATCGAATGTTATCTCGTCATTCAATTGCATTCGTTTGATATCATCTCTCACACAGTCCACCCACCTTTTCTCCCTCCTTATTTTAGGCACTTTGGACACTTTGCTTCAACGCAACTTTGCTACAATAAATATGTAAAAATGCATGCAATCATTAGTATAATTACTTAGCCATAAAAGATAGGACTCCTTAACTCAAAAAATCTTTATTAGTTAAGATTAGTAGTTAAGAAAAAACAATGTTTTCATGTTATTTGTAACTATTTATAGAAATAAACAGTTTAAACAGTTAAAAAAAAAAACAGTTAAATAATCGATTTAGGTAATCTTTCTACTACATAATTAAAATACTCGGGCTGATTCCAAAGTACACTGAACTAAGCTTTTTTTTTGCATCAAGTTATTTAGTTATTTGCTATTTCCTATATTCTCAGGCGTTTCGATCTCACAAATACAACTAAATACCTTACCAAATAGGATTCAAAATTTAAAAATATCTAATTTATTTTAATAATGTGTTCTGCAAGATACGTGCGATGTGCGATCATCATTTCAGTTTTTAAATTAGCAAAACATTATCAGTTATTTATCGGTACACTCCTTTTAAACCAAATTTTCTCCCCGGGATAATTTTTTGGGTTAACGTTGGATTGCGTTGACCCAAATCTCTCCAGGTTAGCCAAATATGGCTAAATGTGGTTCGATTTTTAAAACCAGATTGTTTATATAGTTGATGCAAATCTGGGATGATCCGAACTACTGTGTACTGTGCATTCTAAAATCCACACTATGCATCTACTCAATAAGTAAAGCTTATTCAATATTTTTAAGATTATCTTTTGTATTACCGTTAGCAAGGACCATTTAATACTAGACTGATATAGCCCATACAAAAAAGCGTACCCCTGAAAAAAGCTTAGTTTTTGCTTTAAAACTAGATGGCGTTGTTTCGTAACCCGGGAGTGGAAAAAAACATATTTTCACCCATATTTTTACTTGTTTTTATATTATACTATGAATAACTATCAAAAAACTTTATTTTAATATCAAAATATTGGCTCAAAACACAATTTTTACAAATTATATTTTTTGGTCGGCCTCGACGTAGTTGTGATTGCTTCACTGGCTAAGTTTGTTCGCATGTTGTCTAATTATTGCCAAATAAAATGACTAGATGACGTTGGTGGACTAGGAAAATGTCACATCCGTTTCGTTGTTCATTAATATAATATACTTAGTGATAAAAAACCTATATGTTGAGCTCAAATACGTTCAACAAAACGCAATCATTGTGCCAACAGATGTGACATCCATGTCACATCACAAATGTCATTGTATGATTTATTGAATATTCATAATATGGATATTAAATATTTTAGAATCGCAGCAGCAATGCGAGTAGAGATACAGAATTAATAACTGTATAAATTAATAATTGTATGACCAATGACCTCATACATAAATTTACCAGTTTAGGTGACAGAAGGCGAATCCAATTTGTAAACATTAAATGTGCTAAGGAAAAGAATCTTTCCGATTTTCAACGGGACACGGCTGAAGGGGCGAGCTGGTTTCGACTGTGCCCGTGCATCTCAATTGTCCAGAAAGTTCATTCGAAGATCATTTTGCTTATAATCATAGCTGGGCATTAAATCGTTAATCCGTTAATCGTTAATTAACGAAGTTAACATTTCGATTAACGGATTAACTTTTAAGTTAACTTAAAAAAATGTTAACGGACTCGTTAACTTCCGTTAAATTTCTCCGAGACCGTTAATCGTTAATCTAGTAGGGCACAGGCGCCATCTGCGCTGCAAAAAACACGTTCTGAACGCTACTATAAAAGCCCGAAGTACGGCAAATCCTATGATTTGCCGGTAAATCCTAGGTTTTACCGATGTCTATCGCTAAAAGCCCGAAATATTACCTAAAAAAGTATTTTTCACGTGGATTTGCTTTTACTAACGTTGATTCGGTGAATCCTAAGCTTTACCATGGCGACTGTTGTAGCGATAGGGCAGCAAATTCGAGCCCTAATTTACGACCACATTCGCTTCCCTAGCCTCTACCGCCCAAAGTGCCACAACAGTCCCGTCACCGCCAGCATCTCTCCTGACACAGCTCTTGGCAGTAGCTCAGGCGAGCACTGCCTTCCACGGGCAGCCTAGAGTTCAATAGGCTAGCTGTACTTCGGCCTTTTACAGAAATATAATACGTTATAGTGGATACTGATACAACTAAATATTTACAGCAAAGTTCTTTTTTTTTCACGTGTTAACGGATTAACGATTAACTTTAACTTACGTTAAATTTGTCGAAATGTATCGCTTTAACGATTAACGAAGTTAACTTTTTTAGTAACGGATTAGCGATTAACGAAGTTAACTATTTGATTAACGGTGCCCAGCTATGCTTATAATAATCTGAGTAATCACAGTGAACGGTTTGACAGTATTTCAGCTAACATGTAGAGAGACTTGCTAGCTTCGTCGGTCAGGCTTCGTCTTGGACAGAACGCGGATAGTTCAGCGTTTCTTGTATGTCACTCCGAGCACCCTAACCATCGGCAGCGTAGGCCATGCACTGGCCGACTAGGTGTGGCACTTTGGATTACGTTTTTATAATAAATAATTGATAGATTGTATTGTTTTGGTAATATATTTTCTACTCTTATACTACTCGTTTGGTACTCGTATAAACCTAAACTGAGATAATAAAAGAATAAAAATAAATAATTAGTGAAACTCTGACATAATAAGTAATAATTAATGAGACTATGCGTTTTCACATTATCCGATCCGATATCGGATGTAGGACTGATACCCCATACATACATTACAGGCGCTATCTTGGATTTTTTCCATTTAAATCCTTCCGACATCCGATATCGGATCGGATAATGTGAAAACGGACTAAGACAATAGATACTTGGTTAGTGTTATATATGCCTATGTAGGTATATCCCACCAAAAACATTCTGTAAAAAATAGCCGTCTCGATGGAACTGCTTGTTTATCTCTAAAAAGTAATGAAATCTACATAAAGTTCCTTACTGCGATTTCTTTATTATTATAGTTAACTAGCCTTTGCTGCGGCTTCGCTCGCGTTAAATTCGAAAATCTCTCCACAAACTTCCATCCTCCATTCTAAGGAAGTGGGGGGATATAAAAAGAGACAAAAAGTAGCCTATGTCACTTTCCATCCCGTCAACTATCTCCACTTAAAAAATTACGTGAATACGTCGCTCCGTTTTGCCGTGAAAGATGGACAAACAAACAGACACACACACTTTCCCATTTATAATATTAGTATGGATGTTGTGTGACTTGGCCGTTGAAGTGTAGTGGTGCCGGCGACAGATTGGTGCAATGGTGTCATGGAGCACCTGGTTATAAACTTCTATACCCTTGTGTATAAACAAGTTTATAAGTTTCATATTCGATGGTCCGAGCTATGGTTCGTAAAGCCATGAAGCCAAGCTGATAATTATTGACGCTAAACGTCGATCGAAACGCAGTCTGAAGTGGGTGATAGACGTACGATACGAGCAAGTATGCCTACTTATGGCTCGACGACCTTTTTCGATTGCGTGTCACCGTAAGTACGCGTAAAAACCGCCGCGCATAGTAGTCGACCATCCAACGCGTACTTGCTCGTACGCCTATCACCCACTTGACGTCGCGCCAACACTTTATGGAAAAAGCGGGTTTTCGACAACTACCAATACGATTTTAGACATTCAAAAATCTTCAATAATACTCAACTGTTTCGGTCGCACTCGTTCAAATATAGGGGAATATATTGGTGTGAGCGAGACGGTCAGGAGATTGATTGTCAACATGATATCTATCATAAACACCGTTCGAAATGGCCTCATTAAAATTTAAATTTTAAATATATTGAAAGTAATATTATTAATCATTGACGTCACGCTGATGAAAGAGATAGAAAATTTGACAGTATGGTACTCTTTTGCATGATTGTCATAATTCAAAATAAGAACGATGGCTTGCGTTGTAAACAGGGACTGAAACATGACACGGGCCCCTAGCGTCATCTATATACTTTTCACTGTATCACTTGTAATGCCGTTGAACTACCGCGTGCGTATTTAAAAAAAAAACAACATTTTTATTCAAATGACACTCTTAGTGACATCTAGCGACATAGATTTACGGCTGCCAACGGGGTACGGTATTTAGTATGGACTCTGCTGGTCCTTTATAATCGTCCTTGCCGTTAGATATAATATAATATAAGTCGGTGCGCGATCGTACTTTATGGCGGATCTTAGATTTCCTGTGTAATGTGTTGAAGACTTGGGCATAATAGGTTCTATAGGTGCATGAGAGGTAAACTGGCTAGAAATAAGAGCACCGCGTAGTGGGACCTAGTCGAGCAACGAGAAAAACACTTTTATATTTTACCACATGCCTCAACGTAAGAATGTTTGCGGGATATAATATACCTACTACAACATTTGGAGATGGTCAGTGGTGGTTGACTATGTTTAATATTTTGATTGAAACAGAGTACATGTTACTGCGTTTTAAGCACACATAATATTTTTGTAGGTACCGTAAAACCCCCTATGGTCCAAAATTAACTGTAAATATTTTGTTAAGGTGTGGCTCTTATTATATAATTTTTAGATCTAAGGCTGACTAATAAAATAAATAAACAAAAATACTGGGACTCAAAGAAAAGGACCAATTGGTAATGATCCTTAAATTCTTTTTGAAATCGTGGACCATACCATAGTTGCAGTATTGGACTATACAGGTTGATTCATGAGTCGTGAGCAGGAGTGAACAGGGTACTGGGGAGGGTCACGCTGAGCAACTTTCATAATGGGGCAACACTGAATTGTGATTATTTTTCTTAACTATGACTTAATTGATAAGTACTTAATTGATAGCTAATTATCAATTACGTTCTAATTATGACTTAAATAATTGATGATTAACTATCAATTAAGTCATAGTTAAGAAAAAAAAATATCACAATTTAGTGTTGCCCCATTATGAAAGTTGCTCAGTGTGACCCTCCCCAGTACCCTGTTCACTCCTGCTCACGACTCATGAATCACCCTGTAGTTCGGGTTTTTACGGTACCTAAAAAGTTTTGTGTCTACTAGTAATAAACAATCTTTTAAAACAAAATTTTACAAAACTTCTTACTTAAAACCATCAAGTATACATATTTCCTTAAACAAATAATTTCTAGAATATCTTAGCATAAACCGGAATCCCGGCCCCATCTGGTAGCAGGCTAATGTTTCGCATTAATAAGTAGTGTTCCTACTGAAATACGGGTACATTAATTAATGTCCTGGACAGGTTAGTGAGACAAGAACTATCAGTTAGGAAGGTTTAGACGTGACATATGACAGGGCCGCTGACGCTTAGCTTTGCGTTTGGTGGGCGTGGTAAGGGCGGTAAACTTATGTTTACAAATAATCGTTGAGGTCGGGAGATTTCAACACACTCTGAAAAGTTACAGTGTATAATACGATAAGACTTCGTTCTTCTAGACTGGAAAAGACATGTACAATTTCCATGTACAAACGGCTGACTGCCATCGGACCTTCTGGCCAATTCATATGTAGTGTATCGACATGAACAATGTCCAAAAGATTTCATTCAGTCATCGTGCTGAATGTACGGCCGTACCCGAGCATTCCTGCACAAATGTGAATGGATATAATCTCCAGGGTGCAGTTGCGGGGCTCCCACGCAGGACATCGAGCACTTCGTTCAGCACTGCCCTATCAGCAAATACAGTGGAAACCCTGCGGACTTGTTCACCCTACATAATGACGTAATCCAATGGATCCAGAACCTTAGAATACCTTTATAAACGACTGAAAAATTAAGCCATACGAATAAATAAATAAATCATGCTTTTTGCCCGCGCCAATTACAGCTACCAGTCAGCACAAGCAAAATGTACGATTTCCGAAAGATATCCGCCAGGTGTCGTAATGATTCAGTGTAAGGCCGTTTTCACATTATCCGATCCGATATCGGATGTCGGAAGGATCGCAATAGAAAAAATCCAAGATGGCGCCTGTAATGTATGGAATATCGGTCCGACATCCGATATCGGATCGGATAATGTGAAAACGCACTAAGTGTAATTTTACACAGCAGTGCAAAAACTTGTGTGTTTAATAAGATCTAATGATATTACGGTATTTGCTTGGTGTGGTCTTCAAGTCCGTAACGTACCTAAAATCGCATGCAAATTCACACACCGCGTAAATGGGTCCTAAGTTAGATTTAACCTGCTCCTCGTCGGCAGCAACCTACATATCGTCACTACTTTAAAAAAAACTCGCATCTTCGTCTGTCAATGAAAAGAAAATTGTAGTAAGTATGTATGGAATGCATATAGACTTACTGCGTTTTAACTTTGAGGAACAGCGTGAGATACGAGATTTTTTTAAAGTAGTGACGATATACATCCAATCAGTCTGCGAATAGAGCCAGATTGTGCATGAAATTGTACCGTGTGTAACGTGGTTAAGAAGCAATTAATCAATCCACTGAACATCTCAGGCCACCTGTGTTTAACCGAGGTGCAATTGTAGGTACTCTGTACTGTACTTAAGCTGATTTTATCAGATAAAAGCTGAGAAGTATAGGTATAGATATGTATCTACCTAACATCGTAATAGTTATTTTTAACGTGACTCAATTTTGTCGTTTTATTTTAATACAATATTTGTTTTTCTTGTTACAATATTCAACTGACAACAGGGGCGGCTCACTCCGCGATTCTATTGCCGCGCTACAAGTACATGCCGGCGGCCGCGAGTTCGCGGCCTAATCAGGGGTGGGGCGCGTTCTCACGGAACGCACGTTCGCACTTTCTACTGTTACTTTACGTCGTGAGTTTTTTTAGGTTCATATGTGATGTCCGCGTGTGAATGGCAAATAATGTTTAGTTAAATAGACATGAATAGAATAATAGGACAATCTTACACAGATCTAATATTGATTAAGTCCCACGGAAAAGTTTGCTAGTGCTTGTGATGTTGGGACTTAAACAAAAATATATAAATACTGTATGGATATATATATGTATACATAGAAAGTATCTAAGACTTGAATATAATAGTATAACATTTTTATGAGTTTTAATTCGTTTTAATCCATAGGCAACCCTATCGTCCGACGCTGCGCACGTGCGGCTCGTTTCTTTGTTATAATTTTGTAGGTATTTAAAAGGCGGCATTTTGTGAACATCAAAGCAGTGGGCCTTCTGTACTTGTACTATTATATATTAAGAACTATTAAGAAAAAAGACTTAAGAAGCTCACTGACTTTCAGTTCGCTGCACGATCGGCCTGTCAGAAGAAAAAAATAACAGCGCCGAAAACTGGCACCACTTTTTGCCGTGTGTAGACTTTTTCATTTTTTAAAAAAAAAAAAACTTTAAACTTTAAACTGTTTATTTCAAATTAATAATATTACAGTTTCTTAAACCTAGTAGTAATCTTTAAAATCTAAGATTGTAGTAACTAGGTAATACATACTATATTATAGTAATTATTATAATTAATCTATATCAGTGCTTCTTCATTGATATTTTTTAGCATAAATTTTTTTATGATATGTTTTATTTGAATAGGCTTCTTATCTATATCTTTTACTACTTGATTAGGAAAGCTGTTTAGTGAAGTTGGTAGATATGAAGTCCAGACTCTATTGCCATATACGTTGTTTGTTTTTGGGACTTTAAAGTGAGGTTCATTTGGCAAATGGCGGAGATTGGTCGGTCTATTGTATCTATCCAGCTTTGTATTTATCCAGCTATTGTATCTATCCAGCTTTGTATTTGTATTCGCATGTTTTACGGCAAGATAATCTTTATCTTAAGCGAACTTTTCTCGACCAAATCGGGGAAATATTGCAAAAAGGCCAGGTCAGAAGTACTCGAAACCGACGAGCGTGTATGAGAAACGTTATGAAAGTGTGTGAAGCGAAAGTGGTTTGTCAGGATCGTAGTAAATGGAAATCCGTGATCTCTGCCTACCCCTCTGGGAAACAGGCGTGATTGTATGTATGTATAATCTTTTTGTAAAATTACTATAATGTTTGTTTACAACTACGTATTACAATTCGTTTTTTTAATTTACTTTCATTAAAACTGTATGTAAGTAAGTTATCTAATCAACCTTTTAAACTTCGAAAAAGTATAATAATTATTTCCCTAATGTTTTAATAGTCATTACACATATTATTTCATTTTTATTTGCTGACTTACGTTCATTTTGAAACTAGTTAAGTAGAAATTGCCTCAAATTTAACTATTCATTATGTACCGTTATTCCTACTTGAAGTCGTTAAATAATAATTATGATTGCAAGCTTTATTATTCAAAACCATGCCACTGCAAGTTAAATGTGCGCATTGCACGAAATTACAGGGAACTTTGATGCAACTAAACCTATTCAGTGTGAGTGTGCCTTTATTTAAACTAGTTATTTTATAATATAACTTTTAATACTTTTTAAAAATGACGCGTAGATCAGATGTTCACGTTTCGAAGCGTATCGGTGTTTTCTCTTTCTATCGCCTTTCTAGTTTATTACAACAATGTCAGTTGCAATTTCGTTCGCCACGGAACCATTTCATAACATTGGTGCTGTCTATACATGCGTCCAAGTCACCTTGAAATAATGCCCGATTGAGGGCTCCTAAAATGATGTCAACGTGGACGTCACAACAAAAAAGGTGGCTTGCCTCTGTGGAAGAGAACCTTAGGAAAACGGGGAAATATACTGGAGAAGGGTTGCCAGTAGGTCTAGCACATGATTGCCGCGAAAGTATGTCGCCGCAAGATAGATCACACGTGTTCTACTAATTGCATATATGACATAAGGACGGGTAGTCTATCACGCGGCGACATACTCTCGCGGCAATCATGTGCGAGACCTACTGGTATCGAAAACTAGAGAAAAATAGAGAAGGCCAAGACCCACAAAGAGTTGTAGCGCCATCAGAAGTAGTAAGTCATCAGAAGGGTAAAGGCAGCATTCACTTGGTGTACCGCTTACATTTCATTAGTGTCAAAAGGTTCTATTGTTGGTTTCAGCCGTCGGCTGCACGCTTCCAAAATGTACGGAGTACCGTTTTCCGTAACGTACCTTCTTAAAAATGTATAATATCTGATAACTAGGTACTTAAAATAACTAATTAGTATTATGTATAGCTGAAGGTGTGTACAGTTTACGTGTTGACTATATGAATGGACTTCCATTTGGACGGTTGAAGTAATTATTTTTATAAACATTAAATAAATGTCATATACAAAGAAAAAGTGACCAAAGCCTCCAGTGCTCCGAGCTGGAATCGAACCAGCGTACTCCGCTTACCGGGCGAATGCCAGAACCACTCGGCTATCGGTCCACGAAAGCAAGGGTCGAAATTTCTAAGTATATGACATTTCCGAAGGCTCGTGGCGCCCTCTGGCCATCCCTGAGGTAGAACAGTATGGTTCGACCTCCTAGCCGAATCTCTCTTCGCTAGCTTGTAATCACCTGAGTTGATTCGGCTAGGAGGTCGAACCATACTGTTCTACCTCAGGGATGGCCAGAGGGCGCCACGAGCCTTCGGAAATGTCATATACTTAGAAATTTCGACCCTTGCTTTCGTGGACCGATAGCCGAGTGGTTCTGGCATTCGCCCGGTAAGCGGAGTACGCTGGTTCGATTCCAGCTCGGAGCACTGGAGGCTTTGGTCACTTTTTCTTTGTATATGACATTTATTTAATGTTTAGAACATAATAGTAGTGTTACTACTTAAAAATAACAAGTTAAAATATTTTCTATGAAAGTAATTTAATTTGTTCTTAGAGAATTATTTTTATATTGCGATACCTATGATATCTGTCGACTGAATTCATTGTTCCAAAATTTCATTGTACAATAAAAACACACAAAAGCGGCTTTTATTGCTGTAAATATATTGTATGCGCGTCCTCGAACCATTCATTTACTAGAAACAAATAGCAGATTTATAAAAGTGTCAAAATAGTAAAAAAAACATTTATGATAATTAGATATAATATAACAATCACATAAACTAAGGTATAATATAATAAACATGTAACAAATTGATTAACTAAAATAAAATTAATATATCTCAAAACTAAAACTAACGAAATAAATAAAATAACTACCTAAGGTCCCACCAAGTCCGTCCCCTATGGAAGAGTGCCTATGAGGCTGGCTACATTCCCTCGCTAAATGTCAATTTTTTGGCCAAGGAATGAGCCAGCCCTAGGGTCACCTGAAGTCTCGCGGACTCTTTTTTTATAACAATAGGTATACAAATAGTAGTCCCAATTAAAACTAGAATAATCTTCGCTATATCTGCGGCCTAATTAGAAGTTTCCGCCAGCAAAGATTCAGGTCAAACCAAGGCTATTCATTCATAAAACCGGCTTTTAGGCGTATCCGCTAGTGAATGCCTCTTACAAAACCAGTTACCTGAAAAAATGAGGCTGAGGGCACGCCAAAAGCTATTACTTACGAGAAACTTGGTAAGTTTAAATAGAATAACGCAAGTTTACATTTTTTTTTCTAACCTGCTTAGTGTCCCACTGCTGGGCAAAGGCCTCCTCCACTCAACCCGTTATGGCTTGCACTTTCCAACTAGGCAAGCATAGTCTCGCGATAAATGATATAACATCAGGACGTCCCTTTTGCACTATTTGTAAGCGCGACAGAGACGGCCTGATGTTTTATAGTTTATCGCGCGACCATGCTATCGGTGAAAGAATTTTAATTTATACACACACATAACATAATCTCACTCAATGAAACTGCTTAAGTGTTAATCACTCTTAGCTGTCTAAAGGGGTTGAAAAGCAAACAAAATTGTGAAGTAAAATGTTGGTAGCCCCTCGCCAGCACCACATGTGAACCAATATCTCACAGTCTATTTAGGGCTCCTATGAAAAAGTGTATAGAAAGTGGAGATGGGCACATTGCCAAGATGGACCATAGGCGCTGGGCGAGACGAACTATGGTGTGGAAGCCCGCTAACACCCGCGGTCATGGCAAGCCGCCCTTTAGATGGAGAGGTGACATCTGCCAACTAGCTGGCGATAACTGGATGCGGATGGCAATGGACAGACAGGCGCGGAGGAATGGAGAGGAGGCCTATGTCCGAAGCCGGGCGTTTTAAAGGCTGCTAAAGATAGATAGATAGAGATGGAAAAGGGAGTGGTGAAATTCTTCATACGGACTAATATTTTATTATAAATAGAATACCGAATGAAATCAGCTCAGATAACTCGTACCTAAATTGCTTCCGTCGCAGCTCAACATATTGTACTAAATAAAACCTCGCTGATATTCCAAACACTTTCAGGCTAAGACCCATGAACTAGTGAAGAAGTGACATGGGTGTTGAGTGGCATGGCATAAAATTACAAAATTTGTAATTAACATTTACATGGCATAAAATTACAAAAAACGATACATAAAATCATCAACATAAAGTCATCAAAAATAAGTATTTGTATAGTTTTTTAATTAAGAAAAAGTACATAAAATGTATGTTTGGCTGACTTGGACAACACAAAAATTACTTAATTCGTTTTCTTATAAAAATCTTTTTTTTTTCGGGTAGATAATGGGTGCGAAACTAAGTCTAAGTATGCCTTTAAACGAATTCCCACTATTTTTGTGTAAAATCCATTAAAAATAGTCATGGTAATATAGGTCGACCAGCAGCAGTGTATAAGTGAGCTATAACAATCACCCAGTGGAGGCAAAGAACGGCAATTTAAAATGGTTCATTTTTTTCCCGCCCCGTCATTTGTCACGTCAGAGTTGCAGTAGGGTGTCCTGTGGCTTTTTTCGTCCTGATCATTATCAACGCTTATTTACTCATTAATTTGTCACTGTCCCCCAGATTACCTTGTTTCCTGGAGGGCTTTAGGATTGCTAATGCAGTAGTTGGAATTTCGTGTTATCCAACACGAACTGATTTGTACAAATGAGATTTTTGCTAATTAGCAATTTGTTTTTAGGATTTTTCTTGGTAGTCATTTGCTTGGGCGTTAAGGTCGTTTCAGTTAGAATAACAACCTTTGAGATGACGTTGAAATCCTCATTACTTATAATTATTTTATTCGAGTTCTATAAACCTACGCAAACCAATAAACAACTCTGGTGCTTTCTGAGAAATTCCTATACCTTATTATGCCTTTCAGGATATAAAATCGTGTTAGTGGTGGAAGGATTCTAGAATGTTAAAATTGGCGTTATATGTAGACAAACCATAAAAAACGTTGCCGGGTTTGTAAATCTATACTGAATTATTTTCTATTTTTGCGTCCCAAATAGAACATATGTACATATATCATTATAAAATTTTCAGGTAACGGAAATCAGACTAGTATTGTGTAAAACGTTTTGAGGATAATGGAATAAAAATCTTATACTTTTAAATGAGCAATTCTTGTATATTTATTAATTTATTTATTTATTTATTTATTTATTTATTTATTTATTTATTTATTTATTTATTTATTTATTTATTTATTTATTTATTTATTTATTTATTTATTTATTTATCTATTTATTTATTTATTTTTATATACCGACGATCTCGGAAACCACTCTAACGATTTCGCTGAAATTTGTTATGTGGGGGTTTTCGGGGGTGAAAAATTGATCTAACTTATCCTTAGGTCCCGGAAAACGCGAATTTTCGAGTTTTCATGTGTTTTTCTTCGCGTGCCATCTCGTGTGCAGTACTTGTACTGTTAAGACAGAATTCTTTCGGTCGATGTAAGTACTATTTATTGCAAAGACTAGATGGCGACACAGGTCAAGGCTAACACGAATAGAAAAATACACTATTTGAGCTTTTGTGGCGAAACGCGCGCCATCTCGTGTAGAGTAGTTGTGTTGTTAAGACTGAGAATTCTTTCGCTCGATGTAGGTACCTACTATTTATTTTTGAACTACATAGATGGCGACACAGGTCAAGGATACGAAACAGAACCGAGCGAAGCTCGTTCGCCCAGATATTAAACCTAATTACTGATAATCAAATTGAACACCAACAAAATACTCCAAAATTGATTATACGTGGTTACGATAACGAGCAACTTCGACCATATTTCACCAGTTATCATCCTAGCGTTTGAACCGGATTAATATGAAAACTTTTCAATAACCATGAATTACGCCGGAAAACATATTGACCGAAACCACTAGAGTTCGAGCGTTTCACGTGAACGTCGGTTTCACGTTTCAACGTATTATCTGCGTCGCTTATAAAATAGAATTGCAAATTTCAACCCTTTGTGAGCGCTTTGCATTTGGTAACACAAATTCGCTTTTACGGTCATTTGCATGTTGCTGTCGCAGTTGCGGTGACTTCCGAAATGTTGGCTATAATTGCTGCAACGGTTAATAATAATTGGAGGCAAAACTAATTTGATGTATGGTATAAGCTAGAATACTAATATAGAATTAAGTTTATCAAACTTTGTAGATAATTCAAGTCCTTGTAACGTGAAGTTATGAAAAACTTTCACTAAATGATTTTTTTTTTCTTACAACTGAAGTATTTTAGAAAATCAACTTTTCTTATTGTTATAAAAATTGGACTTACTCATGGCCACAGACTAGGCGAGGAAAACGTGGCTTACGAAGGAGCGAGCTCACCAAGGTGTCGCCCTTGATTTGAAGGTAGCTGGGTTATATTGAACTGAGAAATAAACCTAGATTACATACATACATACATACAATCACGCCTGTGTCCCATGAAGGGGTAGGCAGAGCACATGAAACTACTCAGGTTTCAGTGCCACTCTTGGCAAATAAGGGGTTGAATGAAAACGAAACTGCGACATTGCAGTGACAGGTTGCCAGCCTCTCGCCTACGCCACAATTTAACCCATATCCGTCCCACAGTCACCTTCTACGACACCCACGGGAAGAAAGGGGGTGGTGAAATTCTTAACCCGTCACCACACGAGCAACCTATATTAATACCTAATTATTGGAGCAACGACGCACAATTTATTCTTGGCCTATGACAAGAGTTTACACCAGTGGTCACGGTCCTGTGCGATCTCCCTCTAGTTGTCAGCTTGCAGATCACACAAATCCTTTTCAATGGAATTGCCCAAGGCTGGTGTTGTCCTTTTGGTATCTCCGCATAAGGATTCTCCGCACTTGGTTTAAAATTTGTGCTCTATTTTTTCTTCTTTTTTGAAACTACAGTTATAAAAAGTATCCTATAGGTATTTATTATGCATGAAAAAATTTCTTCAATTTTTTTAGTTTTTTCTTTTGAATTTTCGGTCTACAAATAACTTTCAAATTAGCTGACTACGCTACATACGCGAACATTACAGGAGTGTTTGCCGCTCTGTGGCCCTCTAATTTCCGTTTTGGACGGCTGTTTGAGCTCGTAATTAATTGGGTGCCTGCTATTATTATAATAGGCTAATTACACGTGGATTATATAACAAACAAACACTGTGTGCGATTTGTGTGCCTACTTAATGTGTCATGTAATCTCTTAGCAACATAATGTATTGGCATATTAAACAAATCGGGTCACTCACGTTAAAATGTCGAAAATCGCTCGACATGTTTCGCTCCGTAACGAGGAGCATTTCACGTAAGTGACCCGATTTTAAATGTTTAATATGTTAGTGTCTCGTGGTAGTTTTTTATTAAAAAAGCCAAGAGCGTGTCGGGCCACGCTCAGTGTAGGGTTCCGTAGTTTCCCGTATTTTTTTTTTCAAAAACTGTTCAACCTATTAAGTTCAAAATAATTTTACTAGAAAGTTTTTATAAAGATCTACTTTTGTGATTTTTTTCATATTTTTTAAAGTTATGGTTCAAAAGTTAGAAGGGGGGGGACACATTTTTTTTTACTTTAGGAGCGATTATTTCCGAAAATATGAGCATTATCAAAAAATGTTTTTTGTAAACCCCTATTCATTTTAAATATCTATTTAACAATACCTATACATCACACGTTGTGGTTGAAATGAAAAAAAAAAATCACCCCCTACTTTACGTGTAGGGGGGTACCCTAATAAAACATTTTTTTCCACTTTTTATTTTGGCACTTTGTCGGCGTGATCGATACACATATTGGTACTAAATTTCAGCCTTCTAGTGCTAACGGTTACTGAGATTATCCGCGGATGGACGGACGGACGGACAGACAGACATGGCGAAACTATAAGGGTTCCTAGTTGACTACGGAACCCTAAAAATGTATTGGTGTCGAATAATAGGCGAACTCAATACACCGATGTTAAACGATATACAAAAGATGTCATTCAGTCATCGTAATTCTCGCGCAGGCTACGGACAATTTCGAGCGAAATGCACGATATGAATGAAATGCCTTAGGTGTCCTAATAATATATTATCATCGTAAGTTGGAATTGACCTATAGTTCTTTTCTACTAGATATTACGTATTAAGCGACATTACCCGAATACACGTTATACTAATTAGATGGCTATACCTAGATATTTTTCTAGCACGAACGAAGTGACACTAGTGACTTCCTTCCGATATTTAGTTCATCGATAACTTACATTATAATATGTCATTAATGGTTATAATTATGTCATTAATTATTGCCGTGGTACTGGATCTTGAGTAGTTTCATGTGCTGTGCCTACCCCGTTAGGGAATATAGACTTGATTTCAGGGGTATATAACCTTAATGTTTTATACAAATGTCATATGTTTGAAAATAAATGGACAATAACAATAAAACGAACCATATTTTAATAGTTTACTGTTAACATATAAGTTCTTACACTATTATTCAAGATTTTAGAGGTTATTAGGGGTAATTATTAACCTTATGTAAGGCTATTTTATCGATAAAAGGATTATCGATGTTTTTAATTTGTCAAGCACTTACACCTTTACGTTCGTGCCAGAAAAATATCTAGGTATAGCCATCAAATTAGTATAACGTGTATTCGGGTAATGTCGCTTAATACGTAATATCTAGTATAAAGAAAAATATATTATGTATATTTATGGAAATATGTATTCAAACATACTCATATCATATTCATAAGTCCTTGCAAGCTTCTTACGGTGGAAATATTGCTAGCTTTGTGTTGTTATCCGAATTCTAAAACAAAATGATATACTTAGATATTGAAAGCATGAAAAAACAAACTAATCGCGAATAAAGATACAAAACGATTCAATAAACTTACTAAACCAACACAAGTTTAACCTCAAAACAATAGAAATGTGAACCCATAAGCACCCTAACATAACTATAAATCGTGTTCCCATTCGCCCCTAAACGTTAAGTATATGATCCTATTTCACTCTTAAATCAAACTAAGTGCAGCACCGGCTTACACCCATAAATCAGAGTACGCTGCAAATACGATATTAAATTTCTTTATCTAGGCGCAATCCAGCGTATCAGGTGTGGGTATTATGTGCCGTTCGTAAACTGAAGGTAGCACTTTAACGCATACCTTATCGATTTTTGCACTTTGTCAGCGTGATCGATATATATATATCGATAGATATACTTTAGACGGCCGGCAAGTTATGCAGATGGTGGCACGATTCGCGGCAATAGACCGAGATGCGGGGAAGATAGAAAAGTAAGCCAAATAATCTTTATACGAATAAACTATTATACTAGAACCCACCATTAAATTATAAAAAAAAAAACGACCAAAAATAGCCGAATTTCATTAAGTATAACTTCAAATCAAGAGTGAACAGGCATCTTCTGGGCGAGCTCACTCCACGCCTTTGCCTTTCGATAGTCTGTGGACAAGTATACGTAGGTACATTTATAAAAATAAAACACAAACAATTACTAGTCTAATATTAAGGTTTAAACTACAGATAAGTAACAAAATATCTCGTAATTTATATTTATAGAAGGATGTTATTTCAAAATAGATTTAAATGTTTCCTTTTTTACTTTTTACACATTAAAAAAAATTGTTCATTATCGTATCATAAAAATTCCAATCACAAGTGTTGTATAAAATTTTAATATGCCATTACACATTTGGTGACTTTTTGAATTTGAATTATGATTTTGAGTACAAAGCTTTTAAGCGTCAATATACCTTTTCGTTACGAACGCCACATTTATGGCCACACTCGGGTAAAGTGCTGAATGTATCGCCCTACTTAAAAAGGTCGAAGGCTACGGTTGTCCACATGTCGTATGGTACACGGTTCGCCGTTTGGTGTTTGATTTTCTTTTTCGTTTTCAGTTGGCAGTTTTATGTCGGGTAGTGAGTGGCTCTGTGTTGGTTGATACTGTAAAGGTACAGCGTGGCAAATCTCGACTGGGGGGCAAATGTAACTGGTCATTTTTTCCATGTTTTATAATGTTTGCATTGTTAAATAGAGTGTTCACCGATTATATATGGTAGGCGTGTTCAGTGAATACATGTAGAACTCAACATCGTAGTATAATAATGGAAAAAATGGATTAGTTACAATTGGCCCCCAGTCGAGATTTGCCCCGCTGTACCTTACATAAATATGTATATGAAATTTGTACCTAGCGTTTATAATTATTTATGCGAATAGGTACACGATCTGTGTAAATATATGTACCGGCTGTGTGTAAGTTGTAAGTTTTGATTGGTACTTGTTCATAACAGGTACATTTTTAAAATTAAACATATTTTGTATCATGTCAGTGGAATAAAAACAAAGGAAAATATTACTTTGGGTGCCCGCTTGTAAAAAGTGGCAAACTGAATTTTTTTTACGTGTAAAATATTTTAACAAATTGGTACAATTTTCAAACATGTCGCAGAATTGTCCAGCATGTCTTACAATTTGATTATCTATAAAAACTAGTCGCTCAATAAGTCAATATTGTAAATCATTTCATTAGGTATTGCAAATTTTTAAAAGCAGTTGCGTGTGACAATTTTTTTAACTTTTAAGTCCCCTTAAATTTAATATGCCTGAAGATTCCTACCCACAGATACATTATGGGCAGCCGTATTTTGACCGAGAAAGCTGTAGGAATTATTACAAACCTTCAATCAAAATAGAGTAAATATCAATACTAATTTAAGTTGTGATTTGCATGTAAGATAAACTTGCCATACGATAAATAAAATCAAAATTGGGCCAAGGATGCTTTAAATTACTTTTGTACCTTGTATAGTATAATTATTCAATTGAACATTATTAAAAAAAATTGTACAGTAGTGACATTAATGTTTTAACGTCGAAGTTAAAATTAGTTCCAGTCCTAATAATAGTGAGTAGGTACTTCGAATAATACGCTTATTGATCAAATTGGTTTAATTACTCAGAATTATAGACATTTAATTACCTGCGCGCGGTACGAAAATAACTTATTAACATGCTCGTGATTGTCGAATTGAATTATTGGAGAAATTATTTAAATAGTACTATTCAATGTAAACTCAATTATTTTAAATGGACTACGTGTAAATGTGCGTTGATAGATATACGTACTTCAATTACGAATATGAAAATATTTTGGTAAAAATTTGATAAACATGCTTCATTTACGTTCATCGTATCGGTATTGATGATATGACTGTGTGCACGGAATGTAGCAGCAATCTTGAACACTCATCTCTGACGAAGGATCTCCAAAAGATTCCAAACATATCATCAATAGCGGCTAAACGTGATTTAACCATGTTTTAAACCATGCTGCAATATCTCAACACAGATTATTTTCAATTAAAAAAGTATTTAAATATAATACTTAAAGTAGATAAGTCAAAAATAGGTACCTAATTGTACTTTTTTTGTTTCAGGTATCAACATGAAACTCAAACTGGGCAGAAAAATGTTGTGACAAACACAGGGCCTGGATGAGAAGGAGCCAAAGATGTGTCGCCTAAAGAATTTCCAAGACGTATTCAATAACAGAACCTTCCTATTCATCTTAGTGCTATTATCATTAAAACTGTGCAGTCCTCAAGACTTGAACGAGGAATTTGTGAATGAGGACAGTTTAGACACAATTTCCGACATTATGGTAGTGCCTGTGAAAAGGGTGAAGTTTCCTAGAAACGCGCAGAATCCGTGCAGGCTGAGCGAGCTCCTGTGTGATACGGGACAGTGTATATCGCTGGACAAGTATTGTAACGGAGAGGACGACTGTGGAGACAAAAGCGACGAGCCCAAGTCTTGTTCGCGTAAGTATTTACTGTGTAATTTACAGAGACATATAGGGTGGTTTAGCCGGTTGTCGGCCAGTTTAGCAAAACTTCGAATTCAAATAGATTTTCTGAACAATGTATTCAACAAATCTTTGTCATTTGCAGATTTTTAGATTTAAAATATACTACACTTGCCATTTATGTATTAAAATGAGTTAATAAGTAACAACGTTTTGTTTATATAATTAAAAATATGAAAAAGTACCTATTTAGCCCGTTGTCGGCCACTTTGTTCGGTTCTCGGCCGCTTGTTAATCTAGTTGTCGGCCACTGTTATTAACGTTTTAAAATGAGTCTTAAATCACAAGTAATAAGATTTATTTTGAATAAAACAATACAAATTCAATGTTATAATGCATTACAAGTAATATAATAAGGAACGTTAAAGGAAACTCTTATGGATGTTACGATATACTAAAAAAAATTTTTGTAACATCGTATAAGTTAGGAGACGGGGGAGGTACACAAAAAAATGCCAATTTCATATTAAACAGGATGGATCTATAGTAAAATCAATGTAAATAATAACATACAGGCCATAAAATCAATACTTTGATCTGGAGCCAGACAGAATTTATTTTATTTCAAGATTCGGGAACTTAATAAATTTTACATACGATGCCTAGGCCGAAAACTAACTTTTTATAATCCCGTTCTCGGTCGCCAAATGCAAGAAAAATTAAAGCACATTTTAACCAAGTTTTTGTTAATAAACATGCGGCCGACTGCTAAATATAAGAAAGATGATGATAGACTTAAGTCGTATTTTGGATTCTTTTTTCTTTTAGCTTTCATTTAACGACCAAATTAATCGATTAAACATGACGTGTCTCCAGCCCGTTCTCGGCCGGGTAGCCGACAACTAAATATTAATGTGAAATTGCATTTAGTTACCCGACCACCTAATTTTATTGACTTATATCAAATAATGTGGACATTAAAATAAAAATATTATTAATTCAACTTATCCACGAAGCACATTATCCCTTAATAATATCCTAATACTCACGGAAATAATATTTTACCCACCTCGAAAAAAATGTTCAATCAAAATTTTTTTTTACAATTTGAGCAATATCCACACTGTCCAAATTGCTTTGAGCCTTTGACGAGCCAATAAAAACGTCATCAAGCAAACAACTTTAGGATATGTCAAAGACAACTCAATTTATCTGATTACCTAACTTTTTTCAATAAATACAGTAAATTTGACAAGTTATTTCAATTTTAATACGAAGTGGCCGACAACCAGAGGTGGCCGGTAAACCGGCTAAACTACCCTAGTATACCTATGGCCATAGTGAAAAGGGGCCCATTTCTCAAAACTGAAAGTAACAAATTACAAGCGGTATTCAATCTCTAATATGACAAGTTGGAAAGAGACTTCTGCTTGTAACTTGTAACTTTCAGTTTTGTGAAATGGGCCCCAGGTATAAAGTTTGGTTTCATATATCACTTATGCCTTTTTAAACATGAGTTGTGCGAAACTTACGTACTCCTTTGTGGTCCCTGTTTTGGTTTAAATTAATAATGACAACTACATTTTGAACAATGCGTGTTTGTAGCACACATTTGTATGTTGCGGTTAATTAACTCGTAATATTTTCATTAAAACAATAAATGTATGGTAGACCGATGGTACGAGACATTAGGTAAATAATAAATTTTGAAAATAAATAAATAGGTTTAGGTTAATTCAATAATATTTATAATATATTAAATTCGAATAAGTTACTTATTATAGAAATTATATATTATAAATATTACTGATAAAGGATAAAAAGAGAAAAAAAGTATTTTTCATCACATTTGCTGTTTAAAGGTCTCATTGCGTCTACGTGTACTGAAGCATAATGTACTATTTTATTCCCAAGGGAATAATGGATTTAGTTTTAAAAATTAATACAATCCGTACAATACTTCAGGCAAAGGATGTTTCAATCAGCCAAGGATTTTTGTTGCACAACCAAAATTTGACTATTAAGCTACAAAAGATATTGTACGGTATGAAAAATGCAATTTATTTATGTTTTAGAATTATTTCAGTGTGTTTTGCATTTATTTCGTAAATTTAACTCAGATAAATCGTTATAATTTACAATCTGACAATATGTTCTCGACTCGCGCTTGACCGCGTGCCAGCGCGAGGCGCCCACCGTTGCCTAGCAACGGAGAGTACAACAGACCAAATTAATGAATGAAATAAATAAGTAAAAATTTAGTTCAATTATATGATTTATATGCTTTATATTCAGGATTTTCGTGTTTGTTTTCGTTCAAAAAGTGTTTGTTATCAAAAACAATGGAATTTAATGTGAATAATCTGATATAGATGAAAATACACTACTGGTCTTTGCGCCGTCGTTGCGTTGAAGGTTTTGCCTTATGACTTTTTTTTGTATTTTTCTCTCAAATGTGATGAAAAACATTGTGTGTAACTCAGGAGGTAAGGATATTAAATACTCGTGTCTATATTCACTCCAGCCTGCGGCTGTCGTGAATATATCAGGACACTCGTATTTAATGACCCCCTTACCTCCCTTGTTGCACAATGTACTATTACTGATATCTTGAATCACGAAATTCTAACTGACTGGCTCTGTCCCGCCAATACGCAAGAGCGATAGAGATAGATATCTACGAGCGTTTCGTTTCGTGAGCGTTTGTGCCTTTCGGCTACGTACCCTGATGTATATAATCAGTTCAGCGAAATACATCTTTATTATTACCATTCAATAATACCCTACTTGGTAAGGAGGGTTATTCAAACATATTTTAATATCCCCCTCCATCTTTATACTCTATTTTTATACTGAAAGTGCTTTATGAGGCGAAGGGTCCAGTCTGTCAATAGATATGATGTATTTTATTTACCGACTGAATATCAATGGGTACTGCAACATTTTCATAAGACGAATAATATACATATTTATAAAAAAAATGGGTGCAATAAATAGAGTAGAGAAGTTAGTTGTACTGGTTTTTGGGCTGTTATAGAAATTGGGTCTCACAACTAGCGTTATAGTTGTAAACAATAAGTTCAGTCGCCGCTGTCAGCTTTGTAACGACGACTAAGCATACAATCTGTATAAAAAACAACTTTTTTAACTTTCCACATTTAAATTAGGTACCTATCGCTTAAAAGTATAGTTTGTGTATTTTAACAACAAAAAATATTTTTCTATTAAAATTTCATGCTTGATTTATCGTTACAAAACTGCTAGCGATTTAACTTTGTGTTAACAATTCTTGCTAATATTTAGTTCAAATTCTTGAAAATGTCGTTTTATGAAAGATACTTAATTCAGTTATATTCAAATTAATATTTTATATTGAAGTAAACGGTTATTTATTTCAATATTTCAAAAATGTCATACAAAAGATCATCTTTGAATGAGCCGTAACCCAATTATTTGGAAGCTATACAAGAATAAGGTATAACCAGTCATTTCTATTTTCAACGTACCCCTAAAAAGGTCAGTCGACTCGAGTCGCTACGGAGAGGCTGTGTCAGCGGACAACTCGGCTTCCTCAGCCTTTTGTGTATTATGTGGCTCAAATAAGAATAGAATCGCGCTCGTGGCAAATTTCCTAAGCGCGGAGACATTTTCATACATCGATTTTCCTGGATTACTAACTCGTAAGATGTTGGTTTTGATGTTGAAAAGGAAATGTAATGCAATGCGTGAGTAGGGTACATATTAGTGTTTACATAAAGTATTACTACTTTATGGTACTACATAGTTATATTGTATCTACTTTATTACGTTTATGCAATCATTGTCAATCCTAAAATCAAAAGTAGTGAAGCAGCATTTCAAAAATATCTACTATTCTAAATGATAATAAGTTGACATAGCGAGAGATCTCTATTCAGTAGAAGACATAAATAGATTTTAAGAGAGACTTTGTGATCGAATATATTGAATATAATGATAATGAGATGTTCGATAGAATCGAGTTCATCACTTACCACCAGGTGTGATCGTGGTCAAACGTCTACCTATTCATACTAAAAAAAAAACTCGGATGTAGGACCGATATAATCCTGGATTTTTTCCATTGAAATCCTTCCGACATCCGATATCGGATCGTATAATGTGAAAACGCACTAAGAGGCCACAGTACTGACGGTTGAAGGAATACTTACTGTCATAATAAATATTATTTTGTATTTGGTATAGAAACCGATACTTTGATATGTTTGTTTACGTTTTGTATGTCAGTCGGTCAATAACAGTTCTCATGTAAAAATTGAATAAATTCCTAGTGTACACTTTCTTGGTTTCCTTGTGCTATAGATCTCTGCTATATAGTGTTAGACCTGTGGGATATCCCCCACAGAATGTAGTTTACATAGTAAGTAGATTTAAAATATTCCAGAGAGATGAATACCTTGGTGCTCTTTGCTTCATCCGCTAACTGATGACTTACTGACTATGCATAAATAGATACCTAAATAACACTAGCTGTTTAGTATATGCATCATACTTGTATATTTTAACATAACAGGATATTGTAGTTATGTGCCAGAAGCGATTAAATTAAATTCAGATAGCAAGTCACCTGTACAGGATTGAATTGAGCTGGCGCTCTATAATCCGCACGGTGGGGTAATCTAATCGGTCCAAGTAATCCGTCGATGATCGACCTCGGACAATCAGGGCCTCCGGTTGTGTCCTGTGTAGATTAATTATAACTCACTAACATACATTGGGATGGAAATTATTATATACTGTTTTATGTACCTAAACTTTCCCACCACGGAACAATTGTGTTGCAGATCATAGGTGCGTGGAACAGAAGCCAAAATTTGTAGAATCCCAAATGACTAGAATCCTAAATGTTAGGGATCCACATTATTCGTGAATACTGTACTTTAAAAAAAACGAAGGCTGCCTAATTAAAACTACTACTAATAAATAAATATTATAGGACATTCTTACACAGATTGACGGAGTCCCACGGTAAGCTGAAGATGGCTTGTGTTGTGTTGTGTGTGATGGATATGTGAGTACCTACTCCAATTCAACAAAGTTAAGAACTACAGCTCAAAATAATATATTTATATGGATCGACCCTCGCATTTCTAACAGCATAACAAATATTAGGTACCTACATTAGGACTATCATACAAATAATATAATAGCATATAGGTACCTTGATCTTCTTCTATTATTTACTTATAAACAAAATTCGATATTTCATTTTCACTTTTATCGTCGCAAATCACACACGCTTTATTAATATGGCAAAGTTATGCCTTGGGTCGGCCAAAACATATTTGTTATATTTATACGTTTCGCTGTTATGTGTTCAGTCTGAGCTTCGTCGTGGATTTATTTCCAATAAAAATTGCAGATCCTTGTACATATAAACTAGCTTTTGCCCACGGTTACGCTCGCGTTAAATTGCATGAATGCTTTATACAAACTTCCATCCCCCATTTTAGGGAAGTGGGGGATTAGAAAAAGACTGCATGCAACTGCGTCGAAATATCGGCAGCACAAAAAAATCAAAAAGGTAATCATGGTCTATATCCCGGTCAATATAAGTCTAGTGCTTTTCGAGGTAATATATGCCAACAATTAAATAACAACCAACAATATTTTTCTTGGAAAGCAAGCAAGGGTTATATTTATTATAAGCGCTGAAGTTTTCCTAGCCCTTTTCGTTATTAGTTACAGCGGGTGCCCTTGAGAAACTTCCTACTTTTCAGCACTTACTAATAAAGTCTCGAAATGCGAGCCATAACCATCAATATCTCCCCTACCCTCGGTTCTTGTAAAAGACGAATTGATTAATCAACTATTATGCAATAACATTATAAATATCAGCAAGATTGTAGAAGAATAAACACAGTTAGCCTTCTATTTTTATTAGTTATATAAACACTCATTGATATTGTGCCTGTAAGTGTTCCATTCCGGAAACATAAGTAGCAGCCCTCATATTTTAGTACTAAAGTTTTCCTAGCCCACTTCATACCTTACAGTACGTGCGCCCTTGAAAAACTTCCTACGTTCCCGCACTCACTAATAAACTCTCAAATGCGCCATAACCATCAGTAACTCTACCCTCTGTTCTCGTAAAATACGTTTTTACGCTAGAAATATCCGGAACGATAATTGTCTTACACAAAAGACCTCGAGATGTCCTCACAAAGGGGATTGAAAGAACTAGATTACTGTCTGTTTCCACGATGCCGCGTCCCGGGGGAGTAGGGTTGGGTCGTCAACGGACGATGACAGAAGCTTTGCGGCCAAATTCGGCCATTTTTGGGCTTGTTTGAATATGAATGTCAACACGTACCTAACATAATAACAATATAGGTATAAAAATTGACAGACATAAAAATACCTACCTTATAATAATTTCAGTACTCATTTTTTAGGGTTCCGTAGTCAACTAGGAACCCTTATAGTTTCGCCATGTCTGTCTGTCCGTCCGTCCGTCCGTCCGTCCGTCCGTCCGTCCGTCCGTCCGTCCGCGGATAATCTCAGTAACCGTTAGCACTAGAAAGCTGAAATTTGGTACCAATATGTATATCAATCACGCCAACAAAGTGCAAAAATAAAAAATGGAAAAACATGTTTTATTAGGGTACCCCCCATACATGTAAAGTGGGGCTGATATTTTTTTTTATTCCAACCCCAACGTGTGATATATTGTTGGATAGGTATTTAAAAATTAATAAGGGTTTATTAAGATCGTTTTTTGATAATATTAATATTTTCGGAAATAATCGCTCCTAAAGGAAAAAAAAATGCGTCCCCCCCCCTCTAACTTTTGAACCATTATGTTTAAAAAATATGAAAAAAATCACAAAAGTAGAACTTTATAAATACTTTCTAGGAAAATTATTTTGAACTTGATAGGTTTAGTAGTTTTTGAGAAAAATACGAAAAACTACGGAACCCTACACTGAGCGTGGCTCGACACGCTCTTGGCCGGTTTTTTAATGTTAAAATTCCCGTGAAAAAAAAAATCAATCTAAAGAAGTAACATGTTAACCGGTTAGCCAAATTAAAAGAAAAGTGGTTACATTTTCTGCTGGATAGTCTTACTAGTGTTTCAAAGATAATAGGATATTAAGAACTTAGACCCCGAATGACATAGTATTAAATTCAAGTGTGAGACGTGACTACTGTCTTAAACTCTCAGTGTCTTAGATTTCCGGTTCTTTCCATTACTGTCCCTTGAGTCAAGCCTAGTCGTTCCTAAGTAAACGTCTATTTTGCGAGCGTTTTTACTTAACTGTGGACCATCAACGACCAATTAGCAATCGTGAAAAAACGTTAGTAATCCCGACTTAATTCGCCATGTTAAATGGAAATACCTCTATGCAGTTTTACTTTGTAAGAACTTATCTTAGAATTCATAGTTTAATATCAATTTATAAAATTTTGTATATTAGTATTACCTACCAAGTATATACGAAAATCTTGTGATCTAAGGGTGCTGTGCCTAGTTACTTTCACTGAACAGAAAAAATGAGACAAAATTTGATCGGTATCGCGGCAACAACACACGGTTGATTTAGCTTGAGCAATTTTTATTCGCTTGAATTCGTTGAATGTAAACTAACGTCGTAGAAAAAATATCGCTAAGCTTTACCTGCAGACTCGTTTCAAACATAAAATATGATGTACTTATTAAAAGTGTGGTAATTAGTGTTTTTAGGGTTCCGTAGTCAACTAGGAACCCTTATAGTTTCGCCATGTCTGTCTGTCCGTCCGTCCGTCCGTCCGCGGATAATCTCAGTAACCGTTAGCACTAGAAAGCTGAAATTTGGTACCAATATGTATATCAATCACGCCCACAAAGTGCAAAAATAAAAAAATGGGAAAAAATATTTTATTAGGGTACCCCCCATACATGTAAAGTGGGGGCTGATTTTTTTTTTCATTCGAACCCCAACGTGTGATATATTGTTGGATAGGTATTTAAAAATGAATAAGGGTTTACTAAGATCGTTTTTTGATAATATTAATATTTTCGGAAATAATCGCTCCTAAAGGAAAAAAAAGTGCGTCCCCCCCCTCTAACTTTTGAACCATATGTTCAAAAAATATGAAAAAAATCACAAAAGTAGAACTTTATAAAGACTTTCTAGGAAAATTATTTTGAACTTGATAGGTTCAGTAGTTTTTGAGAAAAATACGGAAAACTACGGAACCCTACACTGAGCGTGGCCCGACACGCTCTTGGCCGGTTTTTTTTTTGTAGTTAGCATTGTATCTTAAGTATATTGAAAAAATAAGTAGGTATGTACATTTGAATAGCAAACGCAGTAAAAATAAAGAGAAAATACCTTATACTTACGTAATTATACATTTCAGTTTTTTATCGAGTTTTAAATATTTTGACGCAGTTTCATACATCATGATCACGGGAAACCCCGGAAAAAATGAGTCTAGTGAGACCACCCGTGAAATATTCAAAATTATTAGAAGATACATGTATCGATTATATCCATCGACTCTCTATTATACATTTTCTTGTCATAGCTGCATGAACAACAATTTCAGGCACAAAATTACAAAAGGAAACTGTTAGGGCTAGTTTCATCAACCACATTTGACAGACACATCAATCGTCACGCAGCAGACGTCTATAGAACTTCCCAAACAATATAATTTAACGAACGCTTTAAAGGTGACAGACGGTTTGGTGCAACCGACCCATAACCTACCTAAAAACCTCCATTTAAAAACTATTATCATTCCGATTGTCACTTTTTTACAGTGTTTTTCACATCCTGTATGGAGATAAACTGGCTCAAAGTTGCGCAACAGGAAGTATCATGCGTCCGGTGGCTTCGATTTCAATTTTACCGGCGTAAATAAATTTTACTAGCTACCTTTTTTCGTACGTTTAAAACTACGGCTGCAGTTTTTTCCGACTCTAAAATTAGTCTGCATTTGGCCAACGAAAACGGGTTAAAGGTTGGCTCAGTTTTGGTAACCAAAAATAATGATTAAAATGGTTACGGACTGAAAGGATTTGTTTTTTGCTCTTTGTAAATATTCCTATATTTTATTAAGAAGACTTTTCAAATATTTGCCGCCGATTACCGTAATAGTTACTCTTGAAATAGAAACCATAGAAACAACTTACATCACATAAAATTAATCCCGACGTTTCGAAACACTTACAGAGTTCACGGTCAACGGTAGTTAACTATTAGGTAGGTACAGATGTAGTACGAAAAGGGTTTCCTTTCTATTTTTCCGGAAACGTTCGTATTTGACATGCTAGTTCAAATAGTGACAGTACTTTTTGTACAGAGGCTGACTGAAATAGCATGAGACGTTCGTAGGTTTCCATAAGAATACCAAGGAATTTTTTTTCGCACTATTTACATCTGTACGCGCGTTCGCCAACTAATCGCTCCAGGCGAAAATAAATATCTAAAACTATTACTGACTAAGAAATATCGACACCTGTGTATCTATATTTAAACAAGCACATAGGTACACATAAATAAAGGTACATTTCGTGACTAATGTCCGTCCATTTAGTGAACAGCGCCACGGTAAACTTAACACCTTATTAAAGGGAGCGTGGGTTTTTTTGTTAATTGTAGCTATATTTCGGGTTAATGACCACCTTCGTGGGAGCGATAAAAGCGAAAGCTCGTTTCAGGCATCGTTGTAATTAAAGGAGGTTTTATTGTATGGTTGACTCGCTAAGTGGGAGTGGGCAAATATTGTTATTATTTAAAATTGCGCTGTTAAAATGGCAGGCATTTGCTTTTTGTAGACAGTGTTGTAATTAGTTTTCGTATGAATTAATATTTAACATTGATGCATTATAAACAGATAAAAGTAAATCTAATAAGACTTAATGAGATTATTGGTAGGTATACCATTATAAATATTTTATGCTTGAAATTACGAATTCCTGTAAGTATATACTCGTACCCTGCCATTAACGATAACGCGCGAATCAAGGCATGCTTCTTCGTGGATCATACATACAGGGTGGAAAAATCGAATGCCACATGGATGGCAACTACCTTAAATATTGTAAATAGCACATTTTGTGTAAGGGTGACTTTCCTTTGTTTTTGAAAACAAAAAAATCTGAATTTAAGGATTTATGAAAAATCGCTTGCCTCAGTCGGGACTCGAACCGGTCAAATGTGACAAAAAATAACGTGCCGTATTTTATGATGCAGATTGAAAGGGTTACTGATAAGGTTCATTTTTCTCTAAATAACAAATACAATCAGAATAACGGAAGGCCATGAAAATTTGGCACATTATTTGGCACGTTATTTTTTGTCACATTTGACCGGTTCGAGTCCCGACTGAGGCAAGCGATTTTTCATAAATCCTTAAATGCAGAATTTATTGTTTTTAAAAACCAAGGAAAGTCTCCCTGACACAAAATGTGCTATTTACAATATTTAAGGTAGTTGCCATCCATGTGGCATTCGATATTTCCACCCTGTATATTACATGATCCCGGACTCACCGGACTCGCACCCGGATCATACATACTAATATTATAAATGGGAAAATGTGTGTCTGTTTGTTTGTTCGCCCTTCATGGTAAAACGGAGTGACGAATTGTCGTGATATTTTAAGTGGAGATAGCTGAAGGGATGAAAAGTGACATAGGCTACTTTTTGTCTCTTTCTATTATTTTATTTCTATTATGATCTGGACTTCTGTCTTATTTTACTTTTCACGTTTGTCACGTCAATTTGTCCAATAATAACTTTAGTATAAATCATCGTCATCATCAGCATATCAGCCCTTTATCGTCGACTGCTAAACATAATATGCCTCTAATCTTCTAGTACGCCCCTTGTCCCGGTCCTGAGCTAATCTCATCCAGTTGTGATCCACATTTTAGAATATTAAGTTCTCGTTATTAAAAAAATGCGAATACATATTTTTAGCACAGAGTTTAAAGACTGAATTCGGAGAAAGATGTAATAGCGCTTAAGAGATACAAAGATAAATCTGTATACAAAGGTATTTTACTAACCCGGCTGCATTTAATATGTTCTCCTTAATTAAATAGCGAGCACTCGGTAAAATTCTAACAACATTACCTTAACGTAAATTGCCAGAAAGCAGTAAAATGGGGCGAGAATAATTCCAATTTCACTAATGCCCGGCTTCGAAGTTTGTTTGTAATTAGCAAGGCATACGTGATGTGTGTTACAGTCCTGAAGAATTAGGTACACGCGGGTAAGTAGATTTCAGTACATTTTGTGTTTTGTAAAATAGACGCGACAGAGATATCGTTGGAAATAAAGATTCGGTATATTATTGGCGAGGATCAGTCTGGCTTAGAATCCATACTGTGATTTGGTTTTGTCCGGTCCTGGGTTCGAATCCAGGTAAGAGTATTTATTTGTCTGAAGAACAGATAATAGGCATAGGCATGCGTATTAATGATGATGACTCATCATGATCATCCTTGCGTTATCCCGGCGTTTGCCACGGTTGGGAGCCTGGGGTCCGCTTTGACAAGTAATCCCAAGATTTGGCGTAGGCACTAGTTTTACCTGACCTTCCAACCCGAAGGGTAACTAAGGCTGTCCAAGATGAGACAAACAAAAAGAAGTCGTGGTTTAAACTTGCAACTATTTAATTAAATCTATATAAAAAAGTACAAAATTTGTATGACACGCAAAGTTCCGTTGTTCGCTCTCGTAGAGACAAGTAGGTATTGACACTTGTACGATGATGTGGAGTAATTTTGACACTTGGTTAGTGACGTCGCTCTATTCGTTCGGGAGTCGGCTTTATACGTTCCGTTTAGCGCGAACAAAGGCCTTATTGGTATTAGTCCGGTTTCCTCACGATGTTTTCTTTCACCGAAAAGCATAATAGGCATACCTATATGTATATAATATTATTCGTATTATTCATCCCTGAGTCATGGTTGATAAGTATTTATAAGTATAATGTCGCCTAGTACCTGTAATACAAGCTATAGTTTTGGGGGTAGTTCCATCTGTACTACGTAGGTATTCCCTAATTTTTTTTTCTTCTAATAAAACGTGTTTTCAAAGGAAATAATTGCGCGGAAACAAAACTGCTCGGTTTTTTCAGTCGCTAGTCTATAAATTCTCAGCTCAGGGTTTATTTACGATAATCATAAAATTCATAAAGTACTTGTTAGTCATATTGACGACCAGCCAAGACGAAACTTACCTACTTTTTCTAATACATCGGTCTAATCGAGAGGTTTCTTTACATATCAGGTACCTTAAATGCAATTTCATTCCTATAACATTTACATACCTCTAGAAAGGTTTATCGATGAAACTTTTAATTGTATTCGCGAACAAACTTGATTCAGGTACAAACTTCAAAATAACTCCTTTTGATTGCACAGGATTACGCTAAAATAAACACACTAACTTCGGCTTCGTCACACGGCATCGCGCGTTGCAAGTACCTAGCAAATATCTCAATCGCTTACACTTCGTAAGCGTTATCGTAGGTAGCTCTCTCTCACTTCTGTAGTGGTGCGACAGATCCAGACTGCGTTTCGATCGCCACGTATCGTTAACGATAGTCACTTCGGCCAGGCGGAGTTTGGAAGAACAATTTTGTTAGCATTCAGCGGAGCTCCTAATAGCGTTCGCTAAGATGTCTCAATTATACCCGCTAAAGACGCAGGACCACTGGAAGCAAGTTTGTCATACAAACATAGTCTCCATTTTCCTCTCTGAATATCGATATTATTGACAATAATTTTACACAACTTGATGGACATATTTATTTATTTATAATCACAAAAAGTGGATTTAATTTTAGTAATATTTTTAAACTATATTTTATTTATACCATATTAGTCATCGTCGTGGTCTCGCATTTCGACACCTACTTACTACCCCTGAATTTAATAAGAGTAGCACTTCAATTTGTGTAGTTTTAGGAATACAAGCTTGAGTTTATGTATAAAATGTAAATATGTAATAATTATAGATTACAATGTGATTTCGTACACATTTTAAATGCTTGTAACTATTATTATAAATAAAAAATCGAAAAAAAATATACTCAATAGTTGTGTTTAAAACATAACAGATTGCATGAATAATGTTCCATGATGTATTAATATCCAGGGAGGATAATCGGGACTACATTAATAAAGCAAAGCGGCCGTTCTTTTCCCTCTTAAGCCACCGCCGGCAAATACTTTTGTCCGCGCCGTCTAGTTTCCGTCTATTCAATGTCTTTTATATGCTCCGTAATGGGCATGTTAGGGAGAAGTGCCGGAAGTTCTTTTTTTGGCACATTTTATGTTTTCATTACAGCAATACGCTGTAAATGAATAAGAACTAGTACTGATGGATTGTGGGTGCGCTTACTATTACAATTTAAAGTGTTATCTTGTTTGTCAAGTGTTATCTTCATGTTCTTTTCCATTTTTCCTTTTAGTGTCATAATGTGACAGTTGAAATCAATATTATTTGTAATCAAACCTAAAATTAGCTATGTATTTTTAGACGTATTATATTTATACCTTATAGGTACCTATAGTATTATGCTTCTAAACGAGCAATTCTTGTATATTTATTTATTTATATAATATATACCGACGATCTCGGAAACCGCTCTAACGATTTCGCTGAAATTTGTTATGTGGGGGTTTTCGGGGCTGAAAAATCGATCCAGCTCAGCTTTAGATCCCGGAAAACGCGAATTTTCGAGTTTTCATTCGTTTTTCTTTCGCGTTAGTAAACGCCAAATATGGTCGTTAATTTCGCCAACCGCGGATAGGCTGGGTGTAGCTCAGTCGTAAGAGGTCGGTCTAATGTTCGCAAACACATCAGGGTTTCGAATCCCGGCCAGAAATTAAGTTTTTTTTTTGCATTTATAAGAGTTTTTTTTTATCTAAAGACGTGATATAATAAAATAGACCCGAGCGTCGTCCAGATATTAATGAACTAAAATAAGTACAAACTATTTTTTCAATTATTTCAACATCAGGCTACCCGCAGAATGGATAATGAACGTTTTTATAAATTAGTCAAAATTATATATTAGTCAATATTAACTTATTTTTGTCTCCAAAAAATGTGAAAGACTGTAGTTTCTTGTATGAGAGCATAAAAATTAAAGTATTCATTTAGAAAAACCGTCAAAACTAGGTACTTTCAATTATTTGATAAAGGACGAAACTACACGTCAAGACAACGTAAATAATTTTGACTAAACTAGGACAATTTTATGCAAATAAATACAATATACTTACACTTAATTAGGTTACTATCATATCTCTATGAAAGAATGAATAGGTACCTGAATATAATACAAGCAGAAAACTTTTCGTAAAGCCCCTTACGTCGCAGCTGCAAGATAATGACAAAGAAATATCTAACAACACTAACAAGCCCAAGGCAAGTTCTACATACGCGCGTCTAAGTGAGCCATTACTCTAGTAAAATGGACCATTTGTTGTGCGTCGATGTTAGTGTGGAGGTAGCTTTGTTTTGATAGAATGAATAAGTAAACCCTAAATAGGTAATGTTAGCTAATATAAAAGAGTTGGATTATAATCAAGATAAGAAATGGAGACTTGACAAATGTCTTAAGAAGCCTAAAACCTTCGGTGGATAATAATTTATTTAAGTTGTAAGTAATATTTTAGTTGAGTTAATCTGTGTAAGGTGTCCCCAATAAGTCCACAGTATAAAAAATGGCCTAGTAAAGTTGATATGAAGAAATAATTAAAACTTTGTAGGCATGAAACAGTTAACAATAAATAAACTCCCTGACATGATGAAACACATAAAAAGTAAACTGTTTTAATTGTTCTCAGTGAGCTTGATGGTACTTTCTGGGTTAATCTGCTCACACATTTAGTTGGTACACGCGATATTGTGTTTTTTGTTTTTGTTTTTATATCATGCTTATTTGTTAACAAGTACATAAATATAACATTTCCGACAACAAACTTAAGAACCTTGTAAATCTTGTAATAAACAACAAATAAAAAAAGTCACTCCATCGATTTGACAAACCTTAACAGAATAATTTATACCAAAAAGCACTTAACACGAAGACACCCACACGACAACCATCAAACAGTCCGTGGCGTGTTTCCCTTAAGCAAAAACAAAAGAATATCAAAGCAAACAACATTTAACGGATAAGTGAACACTTATGCCATGTAATGCGCTGTCAGGGTAGACAAAAGGCGGTTTTTTTATTTAAAAAGAATGTAAAAATATGGCCGCCCCCATTGTGTTGGCTCCGCGCTTTATACCGATCTTTTTACTTCTCATTTCCTTATTTTTGTGTATGAAGGATTAACAACACAGGTAGCCCACACCTATTTATTATCTGCTGCATAATTTTTGGCTTGTTTTTTGGCCGTGGACATTTTTAGATGTTAATTTTTGGTGTTTGTGTTTGTTTTGTAATTTGCTGGAATATGCGGGATGTTTAGCTTCTGTGTTAATATACATTATTATTTATAAAGAGCACTTTTTTATACCAAAATCAACGTGAAAATTACTGTTGTGTTTTTTCTGGCATCGAGTGAAGTTTTCAAAGTTATTTATATATTATTTAGTCTGTACTCGTTTGTCGTATGTCGTGTTCCATATCCGAATCGAAATCGAATCGAATCGTTCATACAAAAGTAATTTATGTACGCTCACGTTCTTTTACATGTATTGTGAGTATAAGAGTAAGACACTAAATAAAACCATAAATTAAACTGTAGTCCATAAAACTCACAAGCAGGCATTATTTAATTGCCATTATGCGCGATTTAGTCAGACAGTTATACTTTTCCTTTAAGAAACATAATACAACAAAACCGGCCAAGAGCGTGTCGGGCCACGCTCAGTGTAGGGTTCCGTAGTTTTCCGTATTTTTCTGAAAAACTACTGAACCTATCAAGTTCAAAACAATTTTCCTAGAAAGTCTTTATAAAGTTCTACTTTTGTGATTTTTTTCATATTTTTTAAACATATGGTTCAAAAGTTAGAGGGGGGGGGACGCACTTTTTTTTCCTTTAGGAGCGATTATTTTCGAAAATATTAATATTATCAAAAAACGATCTGATTCATTTTTTAATACCTACCCAACAATATATCACACGTTGGGGTTGGAATGAAAAAAAATATCAGCCCCCACTTTACATGTAGGGGGGGTACCCTAATAAAACATTTTTTTCCATTTTTTTATTTTTGCACTTTGTTGGCGTGATTGATATACATATTGATACCAAATTTCAGATTTCTAGTGCTAACGGTTACTGAGATTATCCGCGGACGGACGGACGGACGGACGGACGGACGGACAGACAGACATGGCGAAACTATAAGGGTTCCTAGTTGACTACGGAACCCTAAAAATTAATGAAACAGATTTGTTTACGGTTTTGGAATAACTTCCACAGTAAAATTTTCTCAGTATGTCCACCCCGTACAGACTAAATATACACTTATGGGCATTTTCGCGAAAAAAGATTCAAAAACTTTTTTTTTCTTGAAACTTAACAGATGAAAGTATTTAATGTGTTTCCTACTCAGAATCGCGAGCCCTTTCCATCCTACTGCAAAAAAAGCGTCCCAAATTATTTTTTCCACTTCCTTACTATTTTTCGAACACTTTGTACAGCGGTTACAAAGTGGAAAGTATGCAAAATAATAAAAATTTTGGGACCATTTTTTTGTCTCTTGATTTTTGTCCTAGATCGAAAGGGCTCATGATTCTGATCAGGAAAAACATAAAATTTACCTACCTTGGAAAAAATATTTTTGGTGAATTCTCTCGCAAAAATCCCTTATATGACATTTATTTTAGAGAACAATTTACTAAACTTACCTGTTTTTCCTACAGCCTGCAACAGGACCTACATGGGTGACGTGGGTCGAACTTACGAGCTGGAAGTGCGGCGGCCGCGCGAGGACCACCTGCCCTTCGTGTGCCATCTCAACTTCACCGCCACGGGAGGAAACTATGGGGATATCATACAGGTATGTTTGATCGTTCATTGATACGGTTCGTTCTCAAGGGATGGGATCATGTTACCGAAACTGGGAGATATGATCCCGTATCCAAATGTTAAGGGTTATTTTAAAAGGTATCAAGTTTTAAGTATCAGATAATTCAAATGTTCAAAGTCGTCAGCATATAAATAAATAAATGAAAGTGAGAAATCGCGAAGCGTCTGGTTGAGGTAACTGGTGACCGAAGAGCTGGCGACTTCCTCGCATAACGTATCAACATTGCGATACAGCGAGGAAATGTCACTAGTATCCTTGGTACAATGCCTCAAGGGCCTTTTTTAGACATTAGCTAGCCTTTAAGTTTAGTCTTAGTTTTTATATAATTATGTAACTATGTTCATGTAAATAAAGAATATTTTTAATAAATATTGTGAGACACCTTACACAGATCAACCTAGCCCCAAACTAAGCAAAGCTTGTACTTTGGGTGCTAGGCGACGATATACTTACATATATAGATAAATACATACTTATATACATAGAAAACATCCATGACTCAGGAACAAATATCAGTGCCCATCACACAAATAGATGTCCTTACCAGGATTCGAACCTGGGACCGCGGCTTAACAGGCAGGGTCACTACACGCTAGGCCAGACCGGTCGTCAATGCTGTGCTTGAATAATATGCTATGAATGCACTTCAATGTCTACAAACGACTCAGTTATTCATACAATGAGCTCTATATGAACTTAAACATTGAAACTTTTTACATCATGACAACATATATGGATGTTTGTGTTTGTGTGATTTTGAAAATCAGCCAAATTCCTACTTTTAAATACATTACACATTAACATTAACATTTATGTTTAAAAATGGTACAGCCGATCGTTATCTTGATATAAAATAAAATAAAAATAAAATAAAATTTATTCAATAACTAAATATAACATTTCCATATCCATGCCGGCTTCTCTTTGTAAGTATTCAAGATACTTGTATTAAGAGATAACCGCCCTTCCGCAAAAATTAGATATATGAAAATGAAACATAAATATCAAAAAAATTGTATATGTGACGTTATCTGGGTAAAGGGACCTTATTATCGATGGCGCTTGCGGTGTTATGAGCGACGTTCGTATACAAATACGACGTTCGTATACATATTAGGTGTGAAAACTAAGGGATCGAATCCGAAACACCACGCTGCGCTCAAAAATTCGGATAATTGATGTAGCTCGAAAAGCGGCCCAGTTTAAGTGGGACTGGGCTGGACATGTCTGCCGTATGCCGAATGACTTGTGGGCCAAGATAGCCACGGAGTGGGAGCCCCATGAGTCGAACAGAGGATCCGGCAGACCTCGCCGACGATGGTGGGATAACTTGGACTCCTTTTTGACAGACTGGCCAGTTTTAGCTCAAGATCGAGAAGAATGGAGGAAGAAGCGTTTGCCCAGCAGTGGGACACAATAGGCTCATAATATATATATATAATATATATACGGTTATACCTAGTAGAATCACCTATCTAGTAAAGGCTGCCAGAGCTCAACGAGGGTGCGGTGTGCTGATGACGGGAGGACTTACGGAACTAACTTGTTCCGTCTATTGTCCTTTGAGTTTTGAGTCGTCGGCAACCCGAACCCTCCTTGGAACTTGTACACTCCTTTTTGCTGTGTACTTAACACAGCAAAAGGGAGTGTACAAGTTTCTAATGGGGTGGCAACGCGCATGTGACACTGTTTGAGTTGCAGGCGTCCATAGGTTACGGTGACCGCTTTACATCAGGCGGACCGTATACTTGTTTGCCACCAACGTAGTATATAAAAAAAAACTATTTTTTATATTAAAGTTTGAAACGTGCTACACAGAAAGAAACTTTATTTTCTTATGTAGCTACATATATTGAACCAATTTGACCATATAAAGTGACTACAACACCCAAGGGACGTTTCGATTTAATTGCGAGGTGCACCGACGCTCCAGTGGTTATTACGCTGACCCAGTAAGTCGACGGTAAAAGGTCGATCCCCATGAGTGAAGGTGCATAGCTTTTTTTTTATTCCATTCAGAAAGTAATCACAATGAATATCGGATTCGCACTTTTCATACTACTTATACTGTGTTAGATTGATAACTAAGAAAATTTCTGGAAACTAATAATCGAAATTCAATCATGAATAAAGGTTCTTTTCAACACACCAACTGGTAATGACTTCTTTGCTATTCGAAAACAGATAGCAAAATTGCATTTTATCCGCAAGAGTGCAAAGTCATTTCGTACATATTGATACCTCTGGGTTCAATTGGCGTAAAGGACATTTTGGCGAAAATGAGTTATATATACAGTTTTGTTCAGAATTTCAAGCGCTATCGATCTGTGTAGTTAAAATTTCGATATCTCTTAAAAAGTTGCCTTTACGACCAAGATTTTCTACTATGGACTTGCAAAAATAGCTTTTCTGAAGGGGCGTAAATATCAAGTCATTAATTATAAATTATTATTTGTGTCGTAAAGGAAATCTACAAATAAAAATATAGTCGCAAGTCACCTTGTTATATATTGTTGCCCTTTAAGCCCTTACTTTCTAAGGATCACTTTCTATAGCAGTGTGATAAAGTTGGGCATAAAGGACAAGTTTTTTTGTTCTTCGTCCTTTACGACCAGCACTAAAAATATTTTATCCGCAACTGTAATCGATATCTTTGGGTTCAATTGTCGTAAAGGACATGTAATGCAGGTTTCCAAGAGAAAGATAAACCCACTTTTTTGTTTTTTTGACCTATATTTGTGACGTGTATAAGAAAAATATGCAGATTACGAGTATCTTTAACCTAGTGTAGCAACCGTAGTGATAAACTGAACGATTTAGAAGATAGATGGTTGTAAAGGACACGTCAAAATGTTATAACGTCCTTTACACCCATGACTTGATAGGGTCGTAAATGACGGTCTTAGATGATTTTTATACAATGTCGGGGCGTAATTGTAACCGAAATGGTACAAATGTTGTTCTAAGTTTACAATTAAAAACTGGAAAAATGTATCAAAACGTACTTAATATGGCATAGAATAGCTCTACATCAGTTTAATGCAGTGTATTATTTATCTAAGCTATCTTAGCAACAAAAAAGAACAAGACTAATATTTTATATCCATTTGCTTAAAAACTATCTAATACTTTGGCAACAAACTCAAAGTTATTTTTTTAGTATTCGCCGCTGTCTGAATAGTCAGTAGGTTACGCATTCAGTCTTTAATTCTAGCAGGGAAACGCTTTCGTAGTATTATTATACTGCGGCGAGATGTAGGTAAGTAATTAAAAATAACATTATGGTAATCAGGGTACGTACCCAAATGCACAAACGCTCACGATAATATCTATTTCGTAGCTATAATATATCTTTATCGCTCTTGCGTATTGCACCAGACTGCATTTTTGTCGGCGTCTGTCGTCGACGATTGCCATTCAGCTACGCCGGCAGTAAACTTTAACAGTAGACTATACTAACATTTAGTGCGACTGCGACAATAACAGGTGCGTTTCGCTAGCGAATGAGCGTTAGCGTTTGGTGGCTATGTACCCAGGTACTTAAAGCATTGACTATAATATTTCTAGGATTAAACTCATAATTAAAATTATTCTTATTTAACAGGTTTAAGACTAAATAATCTTCTATTTTAAAATTATCAAAAATATGAATCAACATAGTAGGTAGTCTTGACTACAGTTTGTATACGCGTCCTAACTTGCGTTTATAAATAAGTACTTAACTCTTAGTTATTCTTAAAACTTCTTTCTACTTTAGACTTAAAATTACTGTCGTATTAATATAGTCTACTATTTACAGTTGCTGATTAAAGTTTACGTGATTACAATTAGTGTTTTACTTAAACTACGAAAGCGTTTCCCTGCTAGAATTAAATACTGAATGCGTAACTTATTGAGACAGCCGAGCGGCGAGTACTAAAATAATAACTTTCCAAAATATTAGATAGTTTTTAAGCAAATGTTGTTTCTTTATTGCAAAACTGGATGTAAAATAGTCTTGTTCTTTGTCTCTGCTAAATATTTAGATAAATATACACTGTAACACTAATGTGGCTATTCTATGCCATATTAACTACGTTTTGATACATTTTTCAAGTTTCTCAATTGTAAACTAAGCTAAAAACAGTTGCCATTTGTACCATTCCGGTTACATTTACGCCCCGAATTTGTATAAAAATCATCTAAGACCGTCATTTACGACCCTATCAACTCTAATTGTTCAAAAAAATCGTGGGTGTAAAGGACGTCCATAGCATTTTGACGTGTTCTTTACAACCATCTAACTTCTAAACCGTTTAGTTTATCACTACGGTTGCTACACTAGGTGAAGGATACTAAAAATCTACATATTTTTCTATATACGTCACAAATATAGGTCAAAAAACAAAAAAGATATAAACATTTTTCTAAAAAAAAAGTTGTTTTTTGCTTCTCCTGAAAACCTGCATTTTGTCCTTTACGCCAATTGAACCCAAAGGTATCGATATTTTAATATGATGTCTTATAAGCTGGCTGGTAGATTTTACCTACAAATTGATTTTTCTATGATTTTGAACGATAATATTGAATAAATTGATGGATTTTGTTTACTTTGACGTTTTATAGTCAGTATTTTGTTCGTGTTGGTGTGGTGAAAAATTGTGTGTTTCACTCGGTGGCAAAGTTTTTTTAATTTTCGTGCCTTGAAACCATCACAACACTCAATAAATATTCCACTTTTTGAACCAAACGCTGCGCTCGAGGTTCAATATTGGAATCTTTTGCTTGCTCGGGTATCAATATTGGCACGTGCGATTAAACAACAACTTTGCCCCCTTGTAAAACAAGTAACTATTCTTATTCAGCGATAGTGTTAACAATTTATTGCTGGTAATACACAATTCGTAGCATTTCTGCGCTTAGCTACATTATTTAACTCAAAGTGACGTAGCAATTCTACGTTTCCTGCACGTTTTGCTACAGCGCTACGGCGTAGCAGTCGGATTGCTTTGGAAAGAACTCCGTTTCGCTGCGATTAAAATACGATTTTATTTGAGTAATTCATATAAATCGTTACCGAAAATGTAGATATGAAAATAGTTTTATTTTAGTTAAATGAAGCAAAAAATCAACAGGTCTAAATTTGTTTTTGGTTATAATATAATAAATCAAAAGTCCAATAAAACAACGCGCATTGTGTTTGCGTATTGCATAGACTAAAATCACTGATCCGTATCACCATTAACAATGTTACAAATTCTACAAACTTACAATTTTAATTTCCATAAAAAAAAAAATCTTGTTACAGTTAACATTCGACACATTCACCGTGGGGAAGTTCGTCTCGTTCACGTCCGACGGCTGCCCGGACGGTCACATGACCATCGTCGAGCGAAGCCCGTCCCCTCCGACCGGACAGTGGTGCGGTTCAGCGTGGGGCTATACCGTCTACTTCAGCGAGTCGGACTCTATTAACATGACCTTGAGACTTGACCGGCTTAGCCAACAGGTGGGTGAATTATGAGCGATTAAATTGCTATTGTAGTAGTTGTAGTAATCACATTTTTATGTAAATACAACAGTTTATATACAATTTTTAGGAATAGAGATACAAAGGCGCGCCTATCCCTATAAGGGATCTCTTCCATCCAACCTTGTATTTTTATATGCTTTACTAGCTTGTACCCGCGGCTTCGCCCGCGTACTAAATTCAAACGTATACAAAAATTAAGATTTTCATTTGGATCCATAGGTTTCTATGTAGGTACATTTGTCTGCGATTATTTAGATAACACATATAACTATTTTTTTAAAGAAATGCTCGCAAAGATTGTAAAAATGTTACACAGCGACCACGGCGTAGGTAGTGGGTACGAGTAGGTATGTATTCTATATACACTCTGGGGAAACTTCATACAACCCACATAGCCAGTATCTATGGTCAGTGGGTAAAAAGTACTTTCTCGCATTATCGCTTACAATTTTTTTGCATTTTGCTTATACTTATTGCAAACGTAAACTTATAAAAAGCAAGCAAACGACGATCTTCTTACAGCACGTCCCTATCCCTATCTTTATCCCTATCCCTATCTTTATCCCTATCCCTATCCCTATCCCTATCCCTATCCCTATCCCTATCCCTATCCCTATCCCTATCCCTATCCCTATCCCTATCCCTATCCCTATCCCTATCCCTATCCCTATCCCTATCCCTATCCCTATCCCTATCCCTATCCCTATCCCTATCCCTATCCCTATCCCTATCCCTATCCCTATCCCTATCCCTATCCCTATCCCTATCCCTATCCCTATCCCTATCCCTATCCCTATCCCTATCCCTATCCCTATCCCTATCCCTATCCCTATCCCTATCCCTATCCCTATCCCTATCCCTATCCCTATCCCTATCCCTATCCCTATCCCTATCCCTATCCCTATCCCTATCCCTATCCCTATCCCTATCCCTATCCCTATCCCTATCCCTATCCCTATCCCTATCCCTATCCCTATCCCTATCCCTATCCCTATCCTATCCCTATCCCTATCCCTATCCCTATCCCTATCCTATCCCCTATCCCTATCCCTATCCCTATCCCTATCCCTATCCCTATCCCTATCCTATCCTATCCCTATCCTATCCCTATCCCTATCCCTATCCCTATCCCTATCCCTATCCCTATCCCTATCCCTATCCCTATCCCTATCCCTATCCCTATCCCTATCCCTATCCCTATCCCTATCCGTATCCGTATCCGTATCCCTATCCCTATCCCTATCCCTATCCCTATCCCTATCCCTATCCCTATCCCTATCCCTATCCCTATCCCTATCCCTATCCCTATCCCCTCCCATCCCCTGTCCCTGTCAAATGATCATGTTAGGAGGTCAACTTTGAAAAATCTTAGTGCACCTCTAAGGAAATCACGTGTCAATTCGAAATCTCTTGAACCAGAAGTAAACATAAAAAGTAAATGCATATGACAATTTTGATATTTAAACCCCATCCATTGCACCATAACAGGAGAGAAGGTATTTCACTTCCGCCTCGTTAGATTTTAAAAGCGTTGTATTTATCGTGATCAGCGACCCAATAAACCATAAAAACGATACCCATATTGGTTTTTTTGACTTTATCACCCCCTTTTCATCCTTTTGGGGGTAAAATTTTCAAAAAACCTGAAACACGTATTTAGGAATCCTGTGAAGTTTCGAATAAAACGGTCAAACTAATCTTGTTTCCCTATACAAACTCTGAACCCCCATTTCACCCCCTTCGGACATGAATTTTGAAAAATCCTTTCTTAGTGCTCCTCTACTCCATATAAAGAACCTACGTGCCTTTGAAATCTCTAGAACCAGCGGCTTCGACTGTGCGTTGATATGTCAGTCAGTTTGTTCTTTTGTATTTTTTTAAATATTTTAACCCCATTGCACCACAACAGGGGAGAAAGTATATCACTTCCGACTCGTTAGATTTGAAAAGCGTTGTATTTATTGTGATCAGCGACCCGATAAACCATAAAAACGATACCCATATTGGTTTTATGACTTTATCACCCCCTTTTCACCCTTTTAGGGGTTAAATTTTTAAAAAACCTGAAACACGTATTTAGTCATACCTATGCCTTTAGGAATCCTCCTGTGAAGTTTCGAATAGAACAGTCAAACTAATCTTGTTTCCCCATATTAACTTTGAACCCCCATTTCACCCCCTTCGGACATGAATTTTGAAAAATCCTTTCTTAGTGCTCCTCTTCACTATATAAGGAACCTATGTGCCAAATTTGAAATCTCTAGAACCAGCGGCTTCGACTGTGCGTTGATATGTCAGTCAGTTTGTTCTTTTGTATTTTTTTTTAATATTTTAACCCCATTGCACCACAACAGGGGAGAAAGTATATCACTTCCGCCTCGTTAGATTTTAACAGCGTTGTATTTATCGTAATCAGCGACCCGATAAACTATAAAAACGATACCCATATTGGTTTTTTGACTTTATCACCCCTTTTTCACCCTTTTAGGGGTTAAATTTTTAAAAAACCTGAAACACGTATTTAGTCATATGCCTTTAGGAATCCTCCTGTGAAGTTTCGAATAGAAAAGTCAAACTAATCTTGTCTCCCCATACAAACTTTGAACCCCCATTTCACCCCCTTAGGAGGTGAATTTTGAAAAATCCTTTCTTAGTGCTCCTCTACACTATATAAGGAACCTACGTGCCAAATTTGAAATCTCTAGGACCAGCGGTTTCAGCTATGCGTTGATATGTCAGTCAGTCAGTCAGTCAGTCAGTCAGTCAGTCAGCTTCTTCTTTTATATATTTAGATTACCTACTTAAGAGACTATTATTTATATTTATGTATTATATAAGCAGGATAGATTTTAGGTGAATCAGATCACAGGTTTAATCTGGTCAGGCTGAAAATCTGTTGATACTTAGAATTTTTATGACTGACGTAGCAGGCTAAGAAACGAGTCGTTCATAGTGATGAACTCGCTTAGGTAAATCCTAAATTTGTCTAAAAGGAATTCCAAATAGAGTATAACTGTACATTGATACAGAACATTGTACTTTACTTTACTTTACTTTACCTTATTAAAAACCAGACCAGTTTGATTGATGTGACAACAATATTAATGAAGAGTGAACATGTCTGCAAAGGAATATAATGAAATTCGTAATCATGATTCAGTGCTATCAGTAATACAGTACAAATTATATATTATATTATATTATTATATTGAAATTAAAAAAAAATACACCAAACCTATAATTACTTACCATTACAGTTCGAAGTATTATTGGATTTGCGTCACAAAAGGTATCAACAGGAAAAGAACAATAAAATTTTAAATTCGAGATAAATGAATGTGATATGTGATATCCTTTGTGTGGATAAGCCCAGGTTCTAATTGGATATAAAATATCGATCCGTTGTTGAACCTATACATTTGCCAGGCCGATATTACACTATCATAGAAATATGATCATGGCAACATGCCGTCCTTTTTCTTTACGTTGGAGAAAAAAGGGAGCCATAAACACCTATGATCATACTCGTATAATATGATGAGATATATGATAGTGTACTATCGACCGTACACTGAATTTCTATTTCACTGTACGGAGTGTACAATTACAACCGAGTATTGATTCTCTTATCCAGTTGGTTGCGTTAGTGAAATTGTCTTTAGTTTACAAGAATATTGAATTATACATCTCCAAGATTATGTGTTTAATGTTTAATGTTTATCTTACTTTAATTTTATTGTATAAATCTATATTTCCTTCCTTTGTAACATACGAGCACAGAATATAGTGTCTTACAGCTATGTTTTATTATTTGAATATTTAATTTAGCCTGGCAGCTTGAACATGTCATGCACACTTAAAAGTCTTTGCTGCGGTGGCGTCGTTGATCGGGTCGCCACCTTCCCGAATAAAGGTTGAGGGAGGCGATGGCTGAGATACGCGTCATACTCGTGAACGGGTGCCGTCTGTGAAGACCGGTCTGTTTAAGCTTACTGGGGCTGTTATAACTTAGTAACTTTAATTCTAATTTTTATTAAATTAGGACACTTTGTTCGGTTGTCGTTTGTTTCCTTTCTTTTAGTGAATATTTTAAATATATGATTTTGACTCATGGAGACCATATACATCTCTAAGGAGAATTAGATTAAGTAGATATACATTTTATTTTTAGTTGTGACATTTAGAGTCATTTGCACCTCTAAAGTAATTTTAGACTTTTTTTTTTGTATTTGTACTTTTTATATTAAAATTTAGTGTAGTTCTTGGTTGTAATTCGACATTTAGAGACCTTCTACATCTCTAATTAATTGTATAGAGTTAACTTTAGTTAGAACTTAGAATTAGTATATAATAGTATCAATTGTAATTTCAACTCAATTTTAAATATTTTTTTAAATACCTATGTACATGTGACGTGTAAAAGTGCCCCTGTGGCCTATTTGCTGAATAAATTATTTTGATTTATTTTTTTTTAACTGGCGTGGTAACAGTTAGTAGAACTCTTTAAAATAAGTAGTTGTCTTATGAATTCCGAAAAGACGTCTAGAGTGGGTAAAGAAGTTTGTTGTTATGGTGTTTTGATACTTTTAAATTTTAAGTTTTCTTTTGCTATTGTCAAAATTTGTTATTTATGATTATAAAAATCATACCTGCTATGTACAATCTCATAAAAGTGTGTAGGAGAAATTAAAGTGAGCTGTAACATCATCGATTGTTATGATTTGCACATTTATAATTATTGTACTATAAAGAAACATACTGATTAAAGAACAGGCGACTAGAAGCGGCTACAGCTCGGTAACATAACTAATGTATCTCAAAATTCGTGTTGTTTCAACTTAACTCAGTCTGTTCTACACATACTCGGACAGAGAAGACCTGGGACCCGTTTCTCGAAAGGTACAAGCCTTGTATTACAAGTGCGCGAACTGTCAAATCGTATGGGTTGTCATGGAAACACTTGTAATACAAGACTTGTACCTTTCGAGAAACGGGCCCCTGCTGGTAAACATGCCAAAATTTAATCACATAATTATATTATCCAAGACGTCTTCTACGTGACCTAATCTAAAGGCAACCTTATTCGAAAACTCGTTAAACAGCGCGTTCTAATTAAGTGTATGTTTTCGCACATAGTAAAGTTAATCCTTATTAATTAACAACGATATTTATCTTCATTAAGAGTCACTAAGCATCCCTTTGTGTTTTACTGACGTGACGTAACTAACGTGTTTTCGCCTGTGACTCGACTAATATTTCACATCACCCCGGTTTTAACGGTTCGGTGCTTTTCTTTTATCTGCCGGCAGCAGCCGTATTATGTGCAAGGGTTGAACTTTCGATCAATTAATTAAGCCGAATAAGACCCTTGGGATAACATTCAACTCCTAATTTCATCCCAAACCAAAATCAAAAAGGTTGCTTATCCGCGAATAGATAACTTGCTAGTTCTCAAAAACCTTGGACCGTCAATATTTCCAGTAGGTACTATCAGCTGCAACATCGCATGGGAAAATTATGTATGAATTCATTGATAAATTCACAATGCACTTTTGCTGGTGATAGTACCTATAGCTCTTGAGGCTGCCTCGTACAGAAGCGAAGCACTTGTCGAGTTTTGTATTATTGATGATGGTGGCTTGTTATTTATATTGGACAAATTATTTGAATGTAAAAATACGGAAAACTGATTGACTAGCACGTTATCTATTCGAGGATTAGCAAGGTAATACAAATAGACTTAAAATTTGCATGCGTCATGATCACGGATATCATGTGATGAAATATCGGATGCTCGACAAAAATCCAAAAGTGATCAAGGTCGCGCGATACCCCGGTTATTGTAAGTCTAATGAAACTAACGTGAATCATTCAAAATTCTTCTAGCAATCTTTTTGATTCGGAGTATCATGGATTTCAGCAAAGATATCCCGGTCGTTGTAAGTCTAATGAAACTATCCGTGAATCATTCAAAATTCTTGTAGCAATATTTTTGATTCGGAGTATCACGGCTTTCCGCAAAGTAACTGGACTATCTATTCCCTCCATCGATCATACAAGACCACCAAAGAGCATCCAAATTAAAATACTTAACACCACAACTAATAACGAACTGTCTGTTTGTAGGGCGTTGGATACAATTTCGACTTCAAGTTGGCTTACAAGTTCCTAAGACGGAGCGAGGCGCGGCTGCGGTACGGGAACGCGACCGTGGGGGCCTGGCGGGGGGAGCGGGTGCCGGGGACGTACTGCGACCGCATACTGAGCGACTGCGATCTGCGGGCCTGCCGCATCCAGTCGCCTAACTTCCCGGGGGTGTACCCGAGGAACGCAACGTGTACATACCGCATCGAACATACTAAGGTACTTGAAGAGATGGGGTCCTCTTTGACATGTCGACACGTCGCTGGTTTACGTGATTTTTATTCAAGAACGAAAAATCAAACTTATTCTCTTTCAAATCATAGTCATTTAGACATCCTTTCTGGGGAACGCAACGTGTACAATTGTACAAATACCGCATCGAACATACTAAGGTACTTAAAGAAATTTGGTTTTCTTTGTCTGTCGACGCGTTGTTTGTTTTTTCATAGAGCATATTCGCTGTCAAATCTGTTTTTCTTAGACGTAGTTCCATACCAACTAAGAATAAAAACAAAGACGAGAGGACTAAAAATGACTGCGCCAAAGTAAGAAAAGACATACAGTGAAAATAATATGACAAATTTGACGACTGAGTGCTGATCAAAGTGGCAAAAGAAGAATGAGTGGCGAAATCAAAATGGAACGGATGTAAAAACATAACCAATTAACGAATGGAACGATCCAAGATGAAATCTGTATCTCTATTTATCAACAGTCCCATGCCAATAAACAATTACTATCTACATCGGTGCATTAATTTATGATATGATCTGAAATCACACGGCATTTGCAGCTGCCGATTGCGCTCTGATCTCAATGAAGATGACCTAAATGATAATAACAGTTGATCCCGGTCATATTCGAATAAATCACTGCTAATTATGATAAACGCGACAGGATTGTACTGTTACATATTTAAACAGCTCACATAAGCCGACCTGACCAAAGTGACAATAATTTGACGCTATGTGGCAGTCGAAACGCAGTTTGACTCTGTCGCGCTACTACTTAAGAGCGATAGAGAGAGCTAGCTACAGCGTAAAACGATTGTGACGTTGTCTAGGTAACCTGAATGGGAATAATTAAAAATTACCGGCTACCCGCAATTCGTTACGGGCGCTGATGTGGCTGGTTGCAGTAATAATTAATATAAACTTCACACCGTTCTAGACCAAAGCATTATTAAGCACATTTAATGTTCTCTCTAGAAAATCCTTAGTCATGTTTGTACGGGTACAATTGCCGTCATATACATATAGCGGAGTATTCAATCTATCCATGCTTCTATTGACAACGCGGAGTGTGTTCATGTGTTTTTGAGTTCCTAAGTCGCTCCGATATAATTACATATAATTATATGGTGACTGTACATATAGAAATAGTTTTATAAGTTATGTCTGGTATTTCCTGATGATGACTTATTCAAGATAAATAGTTTAAGAAACGCTAGAAAGTAAAGTTGAAGTACGAAGTTTGAATTTTGTTTAAAAAGGTCAGATATTAAAATTTACTTTTTTATTTGAGACAAAAACAACAGTTTAAGGATTCTTTACTACGGGTGTTTTTGGTCTTGGCCCAGTGTTTATAATTTGTCCCATATTACCAAATTAATTTTAAAAGTTGCATGTCTCGGTGATATTTCTCCGATACTCGTAAAATTGTTTTTGTTTAAAACTTTTATGTATTTCAGATACCATCGGATAAGCATGTTTTACTAGCAGTAAGACAGACAAACAGTCATAAAATACATATCAAAGACCAAATAGTCAAATACGATAGGAGTCAGAGGGTTTTAAAGTAAGTACTATTTGAATACAGTTCAATATTTTTATGATATCTGTTTAGAAATAAAGTCAAATTTTATATGTTGATTGTTGAGTTAAATAGTTTTACGTTGATTTTCACGCATCTCTTTTATAAGTGGTATTGTTAGTAAATAATTTAATTATTAGCTAAAAATATTAGTTCGAAATTTGCTAATATAGAATGTTAAATTAACCTCAAAATCTGATACCGTAATCAACAATTAATGAACGTATTATTTACTTATTGAATACCTAAACTAGTAACGAGTTGTTTGAAGTTTGACTAAACATTACTGTAAATTAATAAGGCAACCGAGCCTATACAAACAAAACGTTTAAGTATACAATAATTTATAGCTGAATAAACAAACTATAAATACTTAAATATTAGGAGAAAACTTAATTCATAAAATTTAAAAGGCTTGTATTATATGAATATGACAGAGTAGATAAAGAAGAATTCTTTCTTAGACATTCATCACATAGGAAAAACAATTTGTGATTTAGCTACAACTTCTTATTGTGTTATATGTTGAATTGCTAAGCGTCTGGCATCAATGGTTTTCTAGGAATTATATATGAAATATTATTATTGATATCATTTACTATTTTCTCGACGATTCATCGTGAAGAAGTCCAATAAACACGAGTACGTATTCGTTTACATGCGTTGGAAAGTTACATGGCAATAGTTTTAGTTTTATTTTTTGAATATAAAATTAATGTAAATTACATATTTTTCTGGTGAATGAAATAAACAAATATTCTTTTCTATTCTATTTACTTAGTGCCTGCACCGTTTTTAAGTGTAACATGAGTTGTTATTTATTAAATCAATCGATACCTTAAACGTCACGGGCAGTGATATTTTACATTAATTGCATAGAGGTAGTTAAAAGCGGTCCAAAAAGGTTACTTACTAATTACTTAGAACTAAAAATTACATACGTCACGCTAAGTTTAAAAAAAAGTTGATATTCTAAAATGTCAAATAAGTGGTATAGTAAGGGAAAGGTAGAGCTTAGTTATGTATGTATCTAAGAAAGTATTTGAGTAAAAATCAGGTTAAAATAAATAATAACGAAATCTTTCAACCTTTTGTTAGTTATGAATCTTAACCTAAAACCCATTTTTTAGAATTTGGGACCAGTGCAACGTTGTCCAAGACTACCTGACAGTGTGGGACGGGCCCACACGAGATTCTCCCGTGTTGGTTAGACTGTGCGGAGGAGACGCAGTGCCCGACATAGTCAGCCGCGGACCTAACATGCTACTGGAGTTTCATACATCGCCGTATGACAATCCTTTTCATCCGGTCCCGTTGAGCTATTTACCGGGATTTGAGCTAGAAGTTCAGGTAAGTTTCATAAGATTTTAATTGCATTATTTAACGTTATAAATTCTAAAGTCAGGGATAAGTCAGTGACAATTGTCATGATGTCGGTGACAATGGGTAAATGCCACGATGTCGCGCGTGCCTAAAGTTCAGCGGCATGAGAGGATGTGCCGCGATGTCGCTAGATTTTATACGTGTCATTTACCCGATGTGAGTTTAAAAAAAAATCCGTAGTCTATCCGTGAATTTTAGGTAAGATTATAAATTCTGAATTTTAAATTCTCATAAAGCACATTTTTGTGATAGATTATGGTGTTTAGTATTAATAGGAAAGTCTCTTATTATGCACTTTTAATCAACTTTATTTTCAAAAGAATTTTGCTTGCAAAAGCAACCAAAAATTTAGCTATTTCAAACCACAAAACTAAACAGGTTAACTCTAATCTGCAACGAAAATTGCATATTGCACACGTTCATTTATAATCCAATTTCCGAACTTATTTCCATTGCAGTACTCGTTAGTATTCTCCGTGGTCTCAGTTGAAATATTTTTCTTTGTCAGGTGCTGTACGTGGACAAAGATTCACATTCGTACGTGCGTTCAGACGGTCGGTGCCGCTTTGTACTTCGATCCTCAGACAAAACTAGCGGAGTGCTGAGAAATCCTCGACATTCACTGCCGCCGAATACTTCTTGCGTCTACTATTTTCAAGTAAGTCTTGTGGAATTTCTTTTGAAGATGTATGTGCCTCTTTACTTTGTATGTAAAACAATCATCAAAAGGAATGAGACACGGATACAGATATGTAAATTAAATACAGATAGGCGAACTTATCCCTAAACTTTATTCCAATTTAAAAAAGGAATGTAAACGAATAAAAATGTACAATTACCGAGCAATCAGATTCAGAATCAATCTATCACATATAGCAAAACATACTGAATCGATATTTGAAAAACGTTGATTTATTCTGACGTTGTATTTTATTAGTTGATATAAAATAATATTTTTATATTAAAGGAAAACTCGTTAACGAGATGTAATAGTCTGTCGGTAGATGGCGCTAGACCCCAAGACGTGTGTACATAAAGAAAGGCATGGAAAGATTTGCGATGTCCGGCGTGGCTTCCGTAGCTCAATTGGTTAAGAGCCTTGCACGGATTGCAAATGATGCGGGTTCAAGTCCCGCCGGAAGCGTAAATTTTTCCATTTTTTCCTTTAATATAAAAATGTTTAGAATCGTTAGCAGACGTTTCTGCTTGTTAAAAATAAAATAATATGTTTAAAGAAAAACGCATTGTTGCGATTTCGACTTTTGTTAGGTGTATTTATCAACCGAAGATTGAAAAAATCGAAATAACATTACATCATTATTTTGGGCTCATTTAAGTAATTACTGCCTACAACCAAAACAACTGTGTTAATAATTTCCAAAAATTTTAGGGTCGTCCCAACGAGATAGTGTGGGTGTCATTCGTGAAGTACCACTCAGCAGGCACTGAACCCGCGGGATTTGATCAGCAGAAAGACTGTTCCTCGCAACTGACCATTTGGGATGGGGCCGCGCCTGATGCTGATCTAGAGAGAAAGGTATTTAAAAAAATATGTACTTGTAATAGCTGTCTTATATAAACAGGTATTTACAATAATAGTAACTTGGTTCACCTACACTGAGAGAAAATACAACCAGTTTTCATGTTCGTTCAACAAGTTTTTTGGTTAAAATAGCGCTTACGTGCTCTTTGGTTCAAACAACAAGCTACTTGTCATTTGAATCGGCAATATATTTGAATCAACAAGTCGATTTTATAAAAACAACCTGACACATATTGTTTTAAACATACGTTTGGCTGATTCAAACGGATAAACTGCAACAAGTCGAACTTGTTAAATTCACAATGCAAATTTCTCTCAGTGTACACATACTTGTCACGTTTTTATTTAAATTTGTGCCATTTCGTGGCATTTTATTATTTTATGTCAGTGTAAAATTGTTTATTATCTGTGTGAGCTTTCGAATAAATAATTATTTTATTCTATTCATAATGTGACATACATAAAAGTTTTATTGGAAACTCGTAATTTTTATCTGCACGGATAAGAAAACTTAGTTAATCACAGTTTATTTTTTCATGATGTAGAAAAAAATAACGACACTAGCACATTTTTTTTTGTGATTTCAATTGTGCGTGTATATTTCATCCATCTTACATAATACTATTTGGTTAAAAACTATTGGGCATAAATAACGTAGGTAGATATTAAAGTTGCAATTTACTTAATATTCGCGCTTCGATAAATTTTTCATCGAGCTGCATAGTTTATAAAGTAATATACGAAACTATTTATTATAACATCAACTGAACTATGAAAAATATTTCACAATCAATCTCGCAAAGAGGTTAAAAACTTTTGAAAATAAAAACAGCGATCAAGTACAGTTCGCTTCAACTTTCATAGCCACAGTATACCTCCTTCATAGTTCGCAGAAGTTTATTAAAAGTTTAATTTAAAAAGATTCCTCCCTACTTTTTAATGTTTCTGATTTAAAAGACTCTTTTTACGGTGACCTAGTATGATAAACTTGAAAGGCAAATAGATAAAGTTTGTTCATTCTGTTTCTTTGTGTATTGTTTTCTTGGCGACTTAAGGCACATTTTACACGGCGGGAGAACTCGCATGCGATTTTAATTATATTGCGGGCTGTTGAGGTAGCATACAATGAAACACCGCAATGTAATGAAACTAGCATGCGAGTTTTCACATGAATGGGCCTTTATACTTATTACGTAATTTTTTACACTTTTTCTAGCATCGGTGGTTTAATAGCATGAGAATACGACCCACTTGTCCTCGTAATAGACACGATGTTTTTATTATAATCCATTTTATTATTTTCGTTGTAAAGTTCGAAACAAAAGATAAATTATATGTTTCATTAAATATTATTGCATTCAAATTGCTTATCTATACGTTTTGTTTAATTTAAATAAAAAGCAAACTTTTTCATTTTTATTTACAACGCACATTTTAACAGCTTCTATTTTTCCGCACACACCTGAAAATAATAGCTTGGCTTTTACTACTGAGAGTAATCAAAAGATATGAGGTGGGTGGCCGAAATATTATCTTCAAAATTTTATGCACTTTTCGCCGAGTAGATACAGAAATCTGTATTTTGACCGGAACAACAAGATATCCACGGCTACGTCCAGTAAAATTTGCGTAGAAATGCCGGAAATAAAGGCAACTGAATAAATCCAAGAGGAACTTTGTTATAATATGTTTCAATAAATATTACATACATACATACAATCACGCCTGTATCCCGGGTAGGCAGATAACATAAACTACTGAAGTTTCAGCACCACTCTTGGCAAAAAGGGGTTGAAAGAAAAATAAATTGTGACATTGCAGTGACAAGTTGCCAGCCTCTCGTCTACGCCAGAATTTAACCAATATCCCGCAGTCGGCTTCTACGACACCCACGGGAAGCTTTTCTTCCCGGTGGTGAAATTCTTACCCCGTCACCACACGATCAAAAAAATTTTTGGTATAATACAAAAATATAATGTATTATGTATGTGACCTTAAATGAATGGAAATGAAAAGTATCAAAAAATGTAGCATCTAAAGAGTTTTTATCTTCAGTTGCACAATAACCGCACCCGAGATTAAAATTCTTTACGCCACATAAACTTTCACGAAGCACAAATGTTAACCAATGTAAAAAGTTTCCCACCGTGCAGGGTAATGAAATGTGGATTAAGTTAATCGTAGACGCGGAACTTCGCACTGCGCAAGACTAAATGCCATGGATACAAATACAGACACACAGAACTATTATCAAGATGGAAGGAAAAAGTATGTGTACTTCGCGTGACAAAAAGAAGTGTCAACGGCTTCTTTGCTCGCCGCGAGCGACAGTCTGCTTCCGACCGCTGTCCGTGTCATATGGTTTAAATAACAAAATGGCTCCGTTTTCACTAATACATTGTTCAAAAATCATCAATAAAATGGAAGTTGTCAATCAAGGTACCTATTTCCTATCATTGATAAGTACTTTTTGCCCTAAAATATTTTTCATTAATTAAACATTCAGGTATTTATTAATAGTACATTACTACAGAGGCGGCGGAGGTCTGAGGCGGGCAACCCCATTTCCCGCCGAGGTATGTATAGTGCTTTTCTCAAACATGGTATGAAATAAATAAAGTCTACTGAAAATAGTAACTTTGGATGGCTGTAGCTCCTAAACGGTGCGTCGTAGCGCAAAAATAATCGAATTTTCGTTCCCCTTTGATGCCCCGTATACGCTTATAAAAAAACAAAAAGTTAAAAAAAAAATCAAAAAAAAAACGAAAAATATTTTTTTTGTATGAAAACGCACCCAAAATCAAATATTGTCTAGGGCCCGTACCAGTTGCAGTCGGCACGTCTATAAAGCCCCTTATAGTTTTTTTTTTAATTGGCTAAATACCTGGATGTTATGTCACAATTATCTGTGTGTGGAAATTAAAAAAGAGGACTTTGCCGGCCTTGGCCTGCAAGGTTTGTATGTGTAAGCTAACTACTCTGATTATGAAGTAAATATAAAACACTGGACTACGAAATACTTTTATTTAATCAACAACAATTAATTACAATTTAAATGAACTTGTTTCAACCCTAACGAACGTCGCCGGAACAAGAGGCCTCTGAAGGTCGTGCAGCCGCTTTTATCAGCTCGGTGTCCCCGCCGAAGTCGGCTGCCAGTCCAGGTAGGCGGGGAGGCCAGCTACCTGGCCTGTGACGTAGCTCCGCGACAGATGGCGCTGTAGCGGCTCCCCGTAGTACCTTCATGGTCGCTAGATGGCGCTTTCGACGTGTGGCGCCATGGTTGCCAACACGGCCCTCCTGCAAGGGGCCCGCCTCGGGCACCTCACGAGTTCAGATGAAATGCTGTAACACACCAAAACATAGTTAGTATATATTGTTCAATGATTTGACGGAAAACATCTCGACTAGCAAAATTTCCTCATCACTCCATTCAAGTCCCGAGTCTAGGCACCGACTAAAGGGCTGTAGCCGCACTTAGTTTTTTGGCCTTTCTACATCGGAGCAACTTGCACTTAAAGGGCATTTCACCGCACTTAAGATTTTCAAGCTTAACTTGAATGACAGTTATGATAAAAATATTTGCATATCGTAATGATCCCGTAAGTAATGCATTTCATCTTGACTCGCAATTATATTAATACTTTAAGTTAATATTGTATTCTTATATGGAAAAAAATTAATAAAGTTACTATTTATTGTACCAAATTTTTATTTTCCTTGCCAACACGGCATTTCAATCAAACTATAAGAACGGGAGAGAGATAGAAGAGAATCGAAACAACGCATATTTAACACATACAGTTACTTGCGTATTTTAGAATTATTGCTTTTATAAGAAGCTGTAAATATAGGGGTGAAACCAATCAAATAAAAAAAAATGAAATTAACGAGCAAGTTGCATGGGCATACATACTTTAAATTGAATTAAGAGAAGTCCCATTCGTCGATTTTTATCCATGGTTTTATATTCTCTGCAGATGTAATGCCTGTATACTTTTTAGCGGTTCTCTCACTACCTTTTACATCCGTCACCTCATATCTATCGTTACCTAATACCTTCTTTACTTGAAATGGGCCTTTGAATGTAGGTAACAGTTTTCTACTCTTGCCGTCATTACTTTGGCTTTGAATTCTGATTAAAACCAAATCACCTTCAGTGTACTTTCGTGCCTTGATTCTTGATCGATCGAATCTGTGCTTTTGTGTTTCAGCGTCAGCTCTAATATTTTCATCAACTTTCTCGCGCAACCTTGTCACGTCTATTAATTGTTGACAGTCATTATCTGGGGCTAAACTATCGCTATCCATACGCAATCGGTAACCAAAGAATACCTCGCTCGGTACTGCTTTAATTGTCTTATGGAACGTACTATTCAAGCCCTGCTGTAAAGGTTTTATGTACTGGTCCCACCTATCGTCTGACGTATCCGCACCGATTGTTTTTAAAGCCTCTAAAATCGTTTTATTAAAGCGTTCGACTTGTCCGTTTGAACGCGGCATCCCCGTCGCGATGGTGTGCAAATGAATGTTTTTACTTGAACAATATTCAACGAATTCACTCGAAGTGAAACATGTCCCAGCATCCGTAATTATTCTTTTAGGGTTACCGAACGATTTTGAAATATTTTCTAGTTCTTTTATTGCACAAGACGATTTTGTTGATTTTACAGCCGAGATAAAAACAAATTTTGTAAAGGCATCAACGACTACCAGCAAGTACTCATTTCTAGTTTTAGTTTTCACAAAAGGGCCTAGGTGGTCTAGGTGCAGTGTATGGAACGGTTGAGCGTATTTGGGAAGTGGATATAATTCTCCTTCTTTAGGTCCGCCTTTGTTTTTATGATAGATGCAATTTAGACAGTTTTTTATATATTTTTTTACAATGTGTCTCATTCTTGCGAACCAGTATTGACTTCCTATTCGCTCAACCGTTTTATCAACGGAGAAATGCCCCAGGTCGTCGTGATTACATTTAATTATTTGCCAAATGCATTTTTTTGGCACAACCCAGCGACGACCGTGGGCAGTTCTTCTATAAACTTTCCCACCTAGTAATTCGTATTGAGAAAAAATAGTTTTGTTATTATCCAAGTCACCCGATTCAATAATGCCTTTAATTCTTTGTAATTCTGGGTCCTGTAATTGTACCGACAGCAACCAGTCCGATTCTGTTATTGACATAATGACCTCAGTTTCTGATTTTTCACCGGATGGCACGGGGTTGCGACTTAATGCATCCACGTGTTGCATCCGACTACCTTCGCGATGCACGATATCAAATGAAAACTCTTGCGTGGATAGCACCCAACGTGCGATCCGGGGAATTATCTCTTTTTTGGACAGGGCAAATCTCACTGCATTGCAATCGGTAACAATTTTGAAAGTTGACCCCAATAGATATAGACGAAACTTTTGCAAGGAACAAACGATCGCCAAGAGTTCCAATTCGAAAGAATGGAACTTTTTTTCGTCTACTGTAGTCTGCCTACTGTAAAAGTGTACAGGTTTTTCGCCTTCGTTTGTTACTTGCATCAGTATTCCAGCAATACCATCTCTGCTCGCGTCTGTATATAATACGTTTTCCTTATTAGGGTCGAACATTGCCAAAACGCTTTCTGATGTTAGTTTATTTTTAAGCAACTGAAACGTCTCATCATGAACTGGCTTCCATTCCCAAGTAGTGTCATTTTTCAGTAATTTAGTTAGTGGGGCCGAAATTAAGGCACAGTCTTTAATGAATTTTCTAAAATAATTTATCAACCCGAGAAATTGCCGCAATTGATGGACGGTTTTAGGAACTGAAAATTTGTGTACAGCTTCCAACTTCTTATCATTTGGCATAACGCAATCTGGTTTAATTTTATATCCGAGAAAATCAATCTCTTTTTTGAAAAAATGACACTTCTTCAGGTTTAAAGTCAGTCCATTTTCTTTAAAAATCTTAAGAACCTCCTCTAGAAGTTTCAAATTCTCCTCGACTGTTTCAGTTACTAAATAAACGTCATCTAAGTACAAAATAACATTTCCGAACCGTAAATTGCCCAAAACCTTATTCATCATACTTTGAAAGCAGCTAGGCGCGTTGGCTAAGCCGAACGGGAGCCTTAAAAATTCCCAATGCCCGTCTTCGGTGACAAACGCACTTTTAGGTATTGATTCTTCACTCATCGCGATTTGATAATATCCGCTTTTCAAATCTAAACTCGTAAAGCATTTATGACCTTGAAGTCTATCTATGAGTTCCTCAATCCGGGGCATGGGATATTTGTCCTTAACTGTGATTTTATTCAAAGCCCGATAGTCAACGCAGAGCCTTTTTTCACCATTCTTTTTGTTGACAAGCAAAACTGGACTTGCATAAGGCGATTTGCTTTCACGAATAATTTTATTTTCTACTAGTTCATTTACCATCTCCCGAATTATTTTTCGATCTGGAATTGAGGCTCTAAAGGGTCTGCATTGAACGGGTTGAGGACTCGTTAAGTTAATTGTCATTTCATGGCCGTTGACTTTACCTAAATCCTTGATATTTGCCGCAATACAACCGTCATACTTTCTGAAAAGCGCTATCAATTCGTTCTGGTGCGAATCAGTATCTAACTCAAGATCGTTCACTTTATGACAAAATTCTTTGAATGAAGCCGCATAATCAAACTTCAATGAATATCCTACTCTTGAGTACATTAAATCATCTCGTTCGGTCACATTCCTACCAATAAGTATGTCACAATCTGCTAAATCGTCCATAATGTAAAAGTCTATTCCTGTTAAACAAACCGCATCAATTTTCAGATCAACTGTTATCTTATGCGTAATCGTGTCAGTGTTTTGTTTTTTATAGCCATGCAATGTAACAGGCAAGGGCAGCAAAATTTTTTTCAAGTCTTGTTTATTAACTAAAGATGTTGATATGAGTGAACAACTACTACCGGAATCGATAAACGCTTCGTGTTCAAAATCGTTCATACGAATCTGCTTTATGAATTTATTCTGTGGATTGGGGGTAGATATGAATTTAGTTTCTTGTCTTTCTATTTTAACTGCATTCTTTTTATGATAACATTCGGTTTCTGAGTGTCCTTGCTTGTTACAATAATTGCATTGCTTTTTATTGGTAGTCTTGTCACAATTTGCTCTAGTATGATTACCGCCACAATTATAACATTTGATCTGTTTTCGTTGCTGCGTATTATTATTACGTGTCGTGGTGGATCGTTCAGGTACACTAGGTGAAACTGAAGATCCAGATGACTGCGACTCACTTTTTAGATTTGTGGTCGACTGCGTTTCACTTTTCGTTGAAACTTCACGAGAAACCGCGCCTACATTTTTCACGTTTTTCGACGGTTTATACACGCGACCATGTAAAAAACTCGCTAAGTTATCACAAGTTCCGAAATTTGTAGATTCAACAGCCGCGCCTATGCCGCAATCTCCTATATTCCCCACGATTATAGAAATTACATCTTGCTCAGAAAAACCTAACGATAACCTATCAATTTTGCATTTTTGTTCAAAAAAGAACTCATAAAGAGATTGGTTATCATTTGGCTTGTTATCGACAATTTCTTTTAGTAATTCAAACATGTTTCGACGCCGTTGAAAACTGGAAGTTAACTTTTTATTCCAATCGTCCCATTTCCACGAGGGCCAAGAACAATCGGTTCGTAAGAGAGAATCGTACCATACTTTCGCGGGGCCTTTTAGTTTATTCAACGCCTGATATCTGGTCATTTCGTCAGTCCATGAAAAGGTTCGCGCGTAGTTCATGATTATATTGAGCCAAGCACACACGTCATCATTTAGTGGATTAAACTCGGGTATCATATTATTCAAGGTAGGAGTATTATTTGTACTCACTGTTTGGGCATCAGCTTTATGTGATACCTTTTTCCTCTTTGGTGGCGGAGGTGACGGAGTTCTCTCGGTAGACACGCTAATGGCGCTCGATGAACTCGAACTCGACCGCTGCCGCTTCCGCTTAGTTTTTGAGCGTTTACTACGCTTACCCATTTGGACGAAGGTAAGAACACTTCTGATGTAAGCTAACTACTCTGATTATGAAGTAAATATAAAACACTGGACTACGAAATACTTTTATTTAATCAACAACAATTAATTACAATTTAAATGAACTTGTTTCAACCCTAACGAACGTCGCCGGAACAAGAGGCCTCTGAAGGTCGTGCAGCCGCTTTTATCAGCTCGGTGTCCCCGCCGAAGTCGGCTGCCAGTCCAGGTAGGCGGGGAGGCCAGCTACCTGGCCTGTGACGTAGCTCCGCGACAGATGGCGCTGTAGCGGCTCCCCGTAGTACCTTCATGGTCGCTAGATGGCGCTTTCGACGTGTGGCGCCATGGTTGCCAACATATGAAATTCCATTATCTATCAATCGTCCTAGCCGCACCTGCAACGTCATACTTCGCTGCCAATTATAAGGCACATAACATCAATATTTCATACCATGTTTGAGAAAAAATCTATTATAAAACGTCATTCAATCACCTGTTCACGATTGTTTGTCAATAAATTATTCCATTGCGACTTTAATTTGACAAGCCCGACTTGACGTGCGTTCAAAACGAGTGATGAAAAAATTGTCTATTCAAACTGTCGAGTCACCTTTCACTCGTGACGTCTCAGCGCATAATTTTACACGCGCGGTCACCATGTCAACCGCCGAGCATTTACCTTCTATCTCGATATAGTTCTGTGAACAGAAGCGATATAAAATTGGGTAGCATTCTCACCGCCTTTATTCGTGCCATTTCACTTTGCCAACTACCTCCCCTCTTGACGTCGGGAGCCAAACATTAATTTTCTTTAATGTGTCTGAGCACTTTTACCGACTTCTCTACGAACTGCAGTGCGGTGTTTCGTTTCATTCATTTGCTATTCCTCCGGCTGCATTAAGAATAGATAAACGGCATTGAGTCAAGTCATTCACTTGGTAGTTTAATAAGAAAAAGTTTCTCGTAAATAACTCACTGGAGCTTTACTTCGTTTAAGATTCTATTAAGACGAGTACTAATTTCACATTTCATGCATTAAGGTATAATAATGTACGCAATTTGGCAGAAGGGAAGAGAGGCACGACGTCTTTAATGTTTTAAAGAGCAGTTAGCTGGGACTCCTTATGACGGTGATTATTGCTTGACTTGTAGCTTTTTTACGGACAACATATTTAAAGTATGCGAAGGTTTATTGCGTTATTACCTTTACAGTTTATATTAAGGCAATTTATCAGCTATGTTATGATAAAAATGTGAGCAGTATAGATATTATTATATCTAACTAAGTTAACTAAGTTCTATCTAAGTTAACTTATCAGTATACACATACGAAATGGAATTTTATACAAACCTGAAGGCACACAGGGATAACATTATTAGCAACATGTCGAGTTGAGACCATTAAATTTCATGCACATGCATGAAAATATGGTCTCAACTCAACATGTTGCTGGTGATTTCCAGCGATTGTTTTCCAATGAGACCACCCGATGAAACAGTCTGATTTTAAAAATAGTTTTTCACTTTCAATTACCCTGATATGTGAGTGTGTTTAGTAAAACGTCCCACTTTGTCGGTTACCATTAAGGCGAGATTTACTTGCATTTTTATCTTATACTTTTAAACGAGCAAGTCTTGTATATTTATTTATTTATATATATAAAATAAAAAATAAAATATTCTTTATTGCAACTATAAGGTTACGTGTATATACAAAATTGGTCCCTGGCTCTCAAAGTAGGTCTCCCTGTGTCTCAAGAGCCAGTTTCTTCCCGTTTACAATCAGGTGTAAGGTTACAATATTTTACACATTTTGAAAAAAAATATATATATATATATTTATATATTAAATCTCACCTATAACTAAAGTTAAATTTTATATAAATGAAAGAAAAATAGGATGTGTGTGTGCGCGCGTGTGTGAGTAATGTGTATGTGTGATTTTTGAAATGTGTGTGTTTGTGTGTGTTGACGTGCGCGTAGTATTTGAGACTTTTCTAGACAATGATTTGTAGTAATAATTCTGTATCGTTATAATTTAATGTTTTTAACCAAGTTTTAATTTTGTTTTTTAGTTGAAAGTTACTCATGTTATTAATATTAAGAGTCTTGTTAGCTTTATTGTACAAGTATGGAGCCATAAATGAAAAATGCCTTTTAGACCATACACTATTACATATTTATTTACACTGACGATCTCGGAAACCGCTCTAACGATTTCGCAGAAATTTGTTATGTGGGGGTTTTTGGGGGTGAAAAATCGGTCTAACTTATCCTTAGGTCCCGGAAAACGCGAATTTTCGAGTTTTAATGCGTTTTTCTTCGCGCGCCATCTCGTGTGCAGTAGTTGTACTGTTAAGACAGAATTCTTTCGGTCGATGTTAGTACTATTTATTGCAAACACTAGATGGCGACACAGGTCAAGGCTAAAACGAATAGAAAATTCACTATTTGAGTTTTTGTGGCGAAATGCGCGCCATCTCGTGTGGAGTAGTTGTGTTGTTAAGGCTGAGAATTCTTTCGCTCGATGTAGGTACTATTCATTTTTGAACTAGATGGCGACACATGTCAAGGATACGAAACAGAACCGAGCGAAGCTCGGTTGCCCAGATATTATAAACTGACAAAGCGGCTTTAGTGCGTTTTCACATTATCCGATCCGATATCGGATGTCGGACCGATATCCGATACATTACAGGCGCCATCTTAGAATGTTTCTATTGAAATTCTTCCATCCGATATCGGATCGGATAATGTGAAAGCGGACTTATAGCGATCAACAAAGTGGGACGTTTTCCCGTGCACAGCACAGCGCAGTGGCATATCTATGTAACTCGTTCAATATCGGTTAAACTTACGGCTTTGCCGTAAACCTAAATGAGGGAGCACTGCCGCCCTATACAAAGTGGCAATCGTTGACGCTACGATACGCTAACGTGTAAGCGAATGTGACGTTGGCTAACTACTCTGGGCACTCAATGTGTTACTCCTTCCTACTAGAAGACCGCCTTCCTTCCTCTTCTTTTTTCACCATCATCCTCCTTGTTATCCCGGCATCTGCTACGGCTCATGGGAGCCAGAGGTTCGCTTTGACAACTAACCCCAAGATTTGGCGTAGGCACTAGTTTTACGAAAGCGACTGCTAACTGACCTTCCAACCCGAAGGGTAACTAGGCCTTATTGGAATTATTCCGGTTCCCTCACGATGTTTTCCTTCACCGAAAAGCGACTGGCAAATATCAAATGAAATTTCGCACATAAGTTCCGAACAACTCATTGGTACGAGCCGGGGTTCGAACCCGCGACCTCCGGATCGAAAGTCGCACGCCCTTACCGGCGCTTACCACCTACCACCAGCGCTTTTCTTATTAGGAGTAATTCTTAACCTTTTTGTGCTAAACATGACTGATATCCACAGCTGGACATGGCGGACAAGCGTTCGCTCCTCGGGTCCTTCTGTCGCGAAGAGTCGCCCCGACTGTGCGATCACGCTCTCTTATCAAACGCGACGCGGGCCACGCGGCCTTGTGCTCCGTCCGAGAGCTATATCACTACGGGACCAGCACTTACGATCCTGCAGGTAATTATTTGAGCTGTATAACAAACTTTATATGATGACAGTGAATGACATTTATGGGTTATTCCATGAGAATATGTCTGCAGTTGCCTCCCATTGCAACGAAACCATAACTTTTGATGTCGAGTATATTAATAACCGTGTTGGAAAATATCTACATAATGATTTTCGGTCTGATTTCTTCATGACTAAAGTATGATATTTAAGTAAATACAGCATACTAACCGAACTTTACTTTACTTAATAAAACATAAATTGAGTACTTTACAATACGGAAAATAGAGCTGTCTACTTCAAAGGAAATAAAACACCACAACATCGCTTACGCTCATTCCACGGTTTCTTATTATCCACTAGTGTTTCCTTGTTAATTGTAAGACACCAAATGAATAGTTTCCATTTACGCCTCGCAGCTTCTTATTTGCCACGAGATAATTATTTGTTAACAGTATATTGCTGGCTGTACATACGTTGACTTTACCGCGCCTCGTTTAACGAGTTCAATGTAAAACGCACTTGGGAATATACTCGCTCGTTGTCTGCTGACTGGGTAAGAGTAATGCTAATTGGTGTAGATTATAGTACATTATGTTGGGAAGCTGCGGTGACAATAATACGAGTAAGCTGTATATTTGGGAGATAAACAATAATGAGGCAATTCGACATGTAAAATAAGCAATTAAAACGACAAGTGCTTGTTATTCCAAGTAGAAATAATTTTAACAATTAATAATATAGCTATAGTAAACTTCTCCTAAATTAACTACTTTGTATAGTTTTAATTTATTGGTCGTTAAAAGGCCGTTAAGATGAATTATAGACCAATAATAAATTGCTTCTCCAAATGCGTGAAGTTTCTTTATTATAAGCCGAGTAAAGTCAATCAAAAGTCAAACATTAACCATTATGTAGGTAACTAGCACTCAATAACACTATAATTTATAAGGTTTTTGAAAATTTTTTGCTGAAATACGTGTCGAGTGTACGTGCATTCGGGATTCTTGTAGACATTTCTAATGCAAATCTGATTTAGTGACGCGAGAACAAAGGATCGATTTAAAATTGTGTACAGCATTTAATTAAGTACATACGATTATACATGCCTATTTGAAATGAATTAAGTTTATTATTAAACGATCATAATAAATTAAACTGTCATAGGTACTTATTTTTAACATAAAATCAATATTAGAATATGACAGATAGCAGGTACATTCGAATATGAATTATATTTCAAAATTTATGAAACACGTTCACGGTGTGACAATCAGACTATCTAATGAGCAGTTATTTTTAAAATACGTAAGTTCAAAGTGTATCGAATTTAGGGTTCCGTAGTCAACTAGGAACCCTTATAGTTTCGCCATGTCTGTCTGTCCGTCCGTCCGCCCGCGGATAATCTCAGTAACTGTTAGCACTAGAAAGCTGAAATTTGGTACCAATATGTATATCAATCACGCCAACAAAGTGCAAAAATAAAAAATTGAAAAAAATGTTTTATTAGGGTACCCCCCTACATGTAAAGTGGGGGCTGATATTTTTTTTTCATTCCAACCCCAACGTGTGATATATTGTTGGATAGGTATTTAAAAATGAATACGGGTTTACTATAATCGTTTTTTGATAATATTAATATTTTCGGAAATAATCGCTCCTAAAGAAAAAAAAATGGGCCCCCCCCCTCCAAATTTTGAACCATATATTTAAATAATATGAAAAAAATCACAAAAGTAGAACTTTATAAAGACTTTCTAGGAAAATTATTTAGAACTTGATAAGTATTTGAGAAAAATACGGAAAGCTACGGAATCCCACACTGAGCGTGGCCCGACACGCTCTTGGCCGGTTTTTTAACTTACTAGCACCGAAATCCATATATATCTCAAGCAATTTTTTCACGTAACAGGCATTCTGAAAGGTATGCGTTCTCTTTATGTGACAAACATTTTCACACTGTAGCAAACAGACTATCCAATGAGCAGTTACTTACGAACGCATTAACTTGTGCTTTTAACTTAACAAATCCAATCCAAAGAACCAGATTTTCCCATTCACATAGACCTGGAACATAGATAAGTCACGCGCTTGCATTTGCCACTGTGAATAATGCAAGCACGCGCTCTCCAAGCGTGATAGAATGCTCCAGTGTTGTCGCGTTGTTGCGCGAAACTAATAGGAGCTCGAGTGCACGTGCATTCCGGATTCTTGTAGACATTTCTAATGCAAATCTGATTCGGTGGGGCGAGAACAAAGGATTGATTTAAAGTCGCATAGCATTTATACCTGCCGGCTACCTATTCGAAATTTCCTCATCGAAATATTTTTAATTGTCTATATTTAATTAAAGCTAATGTACCTAACAAATCAGAAAATATATCACTCGAAGGTCAGACACGTCAATAGCAGTTACATTTTAGAGTGAATTAATATTTTATTAATGTAGAATCCTATTACTACTATACGATGTTACTAATTAATCGTACTCTATAAAGCGTAGGTAAGGTAACTAGATCATGGCGTTATTTTGTATTATTTCATATTAATGTCATAGTAATGAATCATTTTTACTAATCGAAAAATAAACTAATTTGACCGGTAGTTCAATGCCCTATTCGAGTGTTGTGACTCAAACTCGTATAGTTAAGTCACATCATAATTATGACTCAACGTGGTATCGCAGATATATCTGCATAAAAGTGATTATTATACGAGTTTGAGAGTTACGACCGAACATAACTATACTAGGTTTAGTCAGCGTTATATTATGTTAAATCCTAATAAACACTACTATTGTGTACAGGTATTTAGTAGACGCAGGAAAATGCACAAGTACTTGTTTAAGCGAGTATTTTGAAGGATCCCCTCGTTTCGAATTCAGTGGTCAAATTAAAACGAAAAGCGCTTTAATTGGCCGCATAGAGCTGGGCAGCGGCTGAATGAGTTGATATGCTCACTCTAGTATGGGGTGAAGAGCAATCCTACTTACAGTCGCATGACTGCCCCTAGCTTTCATATTAATTAAATAACCAACATTAGTATTAGTATTCAGCGAGAGTGCATTTCGAGTACACGAAAGCCCGAGTTAATGTACGAAACCTGGGCTTAAGCAAGTTGTTAAAGTCACAAGTTGAGAACTGCTTTATTATTCAATATTAAATTCAACAGAGGAAGGACTGAGGCAAGTTCCTTAACTAAATATTTGAAGTTTTACTACACCGCGTCGCCTTGTGTCATGTTAAAATCGACCTTGGTGCTTGATACTCAGTAACTACAAGTATAGTGTGACAAGGTACATTTGCATATTATGTATCGAACACTTTGTCATTGAATTACATAATGCGGCGCTGTCGAGCGGAGTACCTAATCATCTCTTTTCCCTCAGGAACTCCGTCAAGGATCGGCGCTGTATCCCGTCTCGTTTCTACTTCGGTATGAATTCGTGGATGTGAGCGAGCAAGGGCAGCCATTGGTCGATTCTCAGTCAGCCTGCGACAGAATTTTCAAATCCGCTCAGACTTATTCGGGAAGATTTCAATCTCCGAGAGCTATTTTCTATTACGGGCGAGGCGGTGCACAAAATCTCACTTGTATCTTAAGGTAATTTACATATTATAACAAATTATAATTATCTCAAAATATGTATCCGATACATAATATAGCATTTATTGAAATCAAATTTTACTTTCAGATTTGAAGCAAAACCCGGTGAAAGAATACAATTAACCTTCACTAGTAGTTACTTCGGAAACAAACAATGTAGTACATACAAAGACTCGCGGGCAGGCCGCTGGAAATGTGATAGGCCTGCGAAAAGAACAATCGGGGGCGAAGGCTTTGCTCAGATTATTATTACCGAATATCCTTGGGAAGGAGTGCCTATTCAAAGGGATTGTCTTTGTACAAATCGATCTGAACCCTTAACTATTCATACTTTGACTGCTCCAGTTGTAGAAATCAACTTTACAGTGACAATGATGAATATTACAGAAGATTACGATGATTTTACTTTTGAGGGTGAATATAAATTTATTCCTAGTGGACCTGGGGATGAAACAGTATGTTCATCCGGCTGGGGTGAAAGAAAGTTAAGAGGAAGCAGCGGAGAAATAAAACTGTTTGATAAAAGGCAAACTCCATCAGCGCCAGAAATTGTCGGGGATAGGCACGTTATATCCGAAAGTGTTAGAGCTGAAGTGTCATGTGTTCATAGACCTTGGCTCATAGAACCAGGAGGAGATGAAGTAACTCCTGTTCAAGGACGATATTTATACATAAAAGTACCAGGGTTCGAGGTGACGGCATCCAAATCATTTTGCCGTACTCCTAATAGACTATTTATTTATGAGGCCCGAGACACCATGCAACCTCGCGAAGTGTGCCCCGATGGACCGAACTTTATAGAATTGTATTCACCTGGATGGCAGTCCGCTCAAACGCCTTTGGAAACATCGCTAAAACCACACGCCCGAAGCTATGTCATTGATTTTCTGCAACATGAGCCAGCAGATTATTCAATTAAATGGATAGAGGTCATGAAACAACCGTTATTCGAGAATGATCCCGATTCAAATATTATGCCCAGTTCTGTCACATTGGATTGCCGATACAAGTACGTATAAAATATATTTAATATTCTCCCCATTTTGACATAAATATTTTTCTTCCTTTAACATGGTAATTATGCTCTTCTTTTTTTCTGCAGCTGTCCGGAGCTCAATGCTTGCATTCCTGCAACTTTATGGTGCGATGGTAGTCCTCACTGCCCATCGGGGTACGACGAAGATGATTCAAATTGCTCATTCCGCATATCTTTGCCGCCACCGTACATAGCCGCAGCCGCCGGCGTCGGTCTTCTGCTTTGTGCCATCACAGTAGCATTGTGTGCATGCCGAAGGCGGCGAAGAAAAGACAAGGAGTTTAAAGCTCGGTTAGACGGTGCGTTACCTCCAGAAGAAAGACCTTACGATCGCGCTAAAACCAACGGCGTTCCTGAGGCCACGCGGCAATACGCGACAGTGCAGAAATACGCAACTATAGATAAGTATAGCTTGAGTCAAAAGTATTGTGCGGGGTTGAACGACGCGAGGTATTACGACGAGGTAGCACAAAGGGATAAGCTTGCGGATACAAGGTATGCTAGTTTAGGTCGCGCCGGGCGAGGCATGCGCGTCGACAACGCGAGAGGGAACGGCGGGACGGGCTCGCGGCGGGCCATGCCCGATCTAGGGTACCCCGATCTCAAGGACGGCTTCTGTTGACCCTCCCCGGATCTCATAGAAACTACTGTCTAGTGCGAATACCAGATTTTGTTTTTATACTGAATGTGTTTGTGTAAAATTAGAGTGAAGACTGATTTGGCCAAAGTGCCTCTTTAATACTTGGCGAAATTTAAAAGAAATTTGATCACTAGTACTATTGGAATACTAAAGAAAATCCTGTTTTTTTACATGACGTGTAATCTATTTGTATAATTCTAGTGATAAAATGATATTAATAAAGTGTAAATAATCCTTAACTGATTGCCATACTATTGTATTATTTAAATGAAATGTTTCACGCAAATATAGTAGTAATCATGAATCGTGCAATAGTATTAATAAATAAATTTACGCCACATAAGTTTCACCGAAACTCCTGAAATCTTAACAACTTTTGTTAATACTAATTTGACCATCCTATAGAAATTGTGTACCCAAATAACATATCTAAATGTATATAAAAAGCTTGACAATACAATTTTAAGATACAATTAATGAACAATGTATTGTATTGAAAAGTAACTAGGCATGTCAGAGAAAATGAGTGAAAGAATATCGCGTGTAAAAGAATAAATAAAGTAATTTAATGTAACATTTTAAAATATTATCACACCATTTTACCATAAAGCGAAATAATATTCATCAATATAACATTTCATTATTGTCAATGGTTCTTCACTCTTCAATATTAAGGTGAAAACTCAGTGCTTGACACACTTATCCCTAACACCTTATCACATTCATTTTACCATGACTTAGGTTTGACATCTTTAGGGACACTGTCGAGCACTGGTACTTTTTTTATTTCAAAACATATTTTCTTGTTCCTGTTTATTTCCCTCTTTCAGAAAAACGGAAATTATAAGATTGCAATAAGCTGTTGACTTTATATAAAATTACCATTATTTTTCTTCTCATTTTATGATTATCCTTTTTTAACACCCGTATAATATTTGACTATTTTTGAATATTTTCACTATTTGAATGGAAAAAACCGTAATAACACGTGTATAGCTAGTAAATTATTAATATTCATTTTGAAAAGTTCTTTCTTTTACTAACTATTAATTATTTTGACGAAATGATATAGTTTATCTTTCGACTTAGCGCCACACAAAAGGCCGTATTTAAATTGCCAGTACTAAAACTCTGTTATCATTTATTTGCCTTTATTTGAACAGAACATAAATGTCACTAACTCATAAACTAGAATTGTTACTCAGATATTTGAATAACGCCACAGAAATGACTATGTTGTTACTGTATTAAATAAAATATAAAATGAAATGTGATATAGAATGTAAAAATAATAGATAAGCGTTCACAAACTGTATAACTTATTGGTAAGATAATTATTTTCCCGTGTACAATATAGTGGTAATATTAAGTAACGAAACAATTGTGAATAAATTATTGAGTAAGATTTTTAAAAGTCTGTACTTATTTCACGGTAAAAGGAAAATTAAAGTCATTTCTAAAAATTAAAAATTGTTATTTGTTTTATTTATTATCTAGTTAGGACCAATTTCTCGTACTTCCTCTATTTTTATATAGATTTGCTACTTCTATAAATACCTAGGAAACTTTTTTACAGACATCCTTAAGGTCACTGGCGTCAGTATGAGTGAAATATGACAGGTCGACTATTCGCGTTTTTGACAGGCGGTAACTGTGAGGTAACTGAGAGGGAGATTGGCGGCACATTCAGCGGGGAGCGGGAGTGGCCATACTGTACGATAGTACTCTTTATTATACTGTGCTAGCGTGACCGGTAGAGACCTTGACCTGCATACTAAGTAAAAGGTCCAAATCCTTAATGACCGACCCACGTTGCGTCGCGTTGTCCTTGATGGTTAATCCAAGTACGCCAATGCCTGGTTTTCCTCTTTGAAAGAGAAACGCATGAGTCGTCACGAGCAGGCCTCCAACCAACCTACAGGAGTAAGTATACATAGTACACCTTCCTCGTGTGTGGACACGGGATCCTCGAACAGAACTGGTGCCGTAGCCGAATGGCATTTCTGCAACGCGAAATGAAAACAAAACGCCGCAAAAGGTAGTCTGGCTCTGTCCCGCCAATACTCAAGAGCGATAGAGATACATATCTATGAGGGTTTCGTTCCGTGAGCGTTTTTGCCATTCGGCTACGTGCCCTGGGGCCCGTTTCTCGAAAGGTACAAGCCTTGTATTACGAGTGCGCAAACTGTCAAATCGTATGGGTTGTCATGGAGACACATTTGTAATACAAGACTTGTACCTTTCGAGAAATGGGCCCCTGGGCTACTAGTATGCAGCCACGAACGCAAGTATCGTTCGAATGCTGCTTAAATCATCTGTCAAAACGCTTATTAATCCATACCTACTCCATACTAATTATAAATGGGAAAGTGTGTGCGTCTGTTCGTTTGTCCGTCTTTCACGGCAAAACGGAGCGACGAATTGTCGTGATTTTTTTAAAGAGAAGATAGTTGAAGGGATGGAGAGTGATATAGGCTATTTTTTGTCTCTTTCTAACCCCCCCACTTCCCCAACATCCATCAACATTTTCGAATTTAACGCGAGCAAATCTGCGGGCAAAAGCCAGTTAATAATATGTATTGCGCAAAATGTACACACAATGATTAGGTATTTATTATGAATCATTTGATAATATTAAAAACCGGCCAAGAGCGTGTCGGGCCACGCTCAGTGTAGGGTTCCGTAGTTTTCCGTATTTTTCTCAAAAACTACTGAACCTATCAAGTTCAAAATAATTTTCCTAGAGAGTCTTTATAAAGTTCTACTTTTGTGATTTTTTTCATATTTTTTAAACATTTGGTTCAAAAGTTAGAGGGGGGACGCACTTTTTTTTCCTTTAGGAGCGATTATTTCCGAAAATATTAATATTATCAAAAAACGATCTTAGTAAACCCTTACTCATTTTTAAATACCTATCCAACAATATATCACACGTTGGGGTTGGAATGAAAAAAAATATCAGCCCCCACTTTACATGTAGGGGGGGGGTACCCTAATAAAACATTTTTTTCCATTTTTTATTTTTGCACTTTGTTGGCGTGATTGACATACATATTGGTACCAAATTTCAGCTTTCTAGTGCTTACGGTTACTGAGATTATCCGCGGACGGACGGACGGACGGTTGACTACGGAACCCTAAAAAAGGTATCCAGTACTGTCAATACGAGTAAGTCTGGTACTAAAACAGATTTAGTTCAATAGGTCTATATTAAAGATGTTTTTAGGTACATTCTTTTTTTCATAGAACGAGGCTCATAAAAATAATGTAAATTAACTGTTAAAAATGTTTTCTTGGTAATAAAACAACAAAAACGAATAAGTAATGCCACAAGAAACTTTGTCCGTGACAATGACATATTTTTATTTAGTTCACAAAAAATGGGGGCATTAAACTGCCGACAGAGGGGTGGCAAATAGCACCCTTAGAAGCAACCTCATATTTGTATATTGTATTATACTTATAAATGTATCTTTATGTTGCATTACAAAAGGTGGGTTTTACATCAGAGCTGGATAAAGCAAGATACGAGATAAATAAAATATTCTTATTTTTCTTTGTCGCGTATATTTAAATTAAGGAGCTGGAATGTAAGGCATCAGAGGACAAGCAACAGACGAAAAATGGAATTAAAAGTTTTCAGTTTATATCACTACATAGTATAAAACAAAGACGCTTTCTCTGTCCCTATGTATGCTTAAATCTTTAAAACTACGCTACGGATTTTGATGCGGTTTTTTTATTAAAACTAAGATAGAGTTATCTATGAAGATAAAGTGATTCTAGAGGAAGGTTTACATGTAGGTATAGTACCCGTGCGAAGCCGGGGCGGGTCGCTAGTGATGGCATAAAATACACTAAGGTACAGCGGGGCAAATCTCTACTGGGGGGTGGGGGAGGGCAAATGTAACGGGGCCATTTTTTCCATGTTTTACAATGTTTGCATTATTAAATAGAGTGTCCACCGATTATATAATTATGGTAGGATGTAGAGCTCAACATCATAGTGTAATAAGGGAAAAAGTGGATCAGTTACAATTGCCCCCAGTCGAGATTTGCCCCGCTTTACCTATGGAATACGTAACTTTATGTAAAGTAATATAATAATCAATAGCAACATCGCAGTAAGAAATTTTTTGGCTAATTGTAACCAATTTTGAATACCGCACCTCTTTTTGCGCCATAATCAATAAGGCCGTTTTTGGAAAATTTTGATGGGCTCTAGCGTTTTTAAAAATAAGAATATCAAAAAATCAAAACGGTCCGACACATACAAATAATAATAATCTGTGTTAAAATCTTTAACACTTTCGCTACCAAGAACCCGACTGTCGGGTACACCGCTCGTAGAAGCGTAGCCGATTACATGAGTTTCCCCGTATGTAGCGAAAATGTCGTAGCGCCGCGTAGAGCCCGGTTTCGAAAGTGTTAAAAATCAGGGAGGAAATAGTCGAGAGCGTTTGTATGGAGGTTTGACCCCTCCTGTATCGTCTTAAGGGATTAAAGAAAGGCGGTGGTGCAAGTCTTAGACCGTCACCACACGATGTCTTTATTTATTTAATCTGTATTACTTACAAAAAATAAATACAACAATACATTACGATAAAAGTGCGAAAAAAAGGAAGTTCGAAACGAGTGGCGATAAATTAAATAAATAAATAATAATATATAAATAAATATACGACATTTTTACACAGATTGACTGAGCCCCACGGTAAGCTCAAGAAGGCTTGTTTTGTGGGTACTCAGACAACGATATAATAACATACAAATATATATGTCGGAGCCTCGGATGGCCAAGGATGAGCGGCGCGGGCGTGGAGTAGTTCTTCATGTATTACTTACGTCACAGCTACACTCGTATGCTACCAATGCATGAAATAAAATCGGAAATACGTTGACCATTCCTAACCTAACCTTAATTTATTACTCAGTGCCAAAAATCAATAAGGATTGCTCTAATAAAGACGGATTGCTCTAAAATAAGAAACAACATGAAAACGGTTAAGACTTTATTTTGAAATAAGCTTCACCGGTTCGGATCCTACACCACTAGCCCGACAAACTCGACAACACTAAAACAGTAGCTCGACTTTATTACAAACGTAAACTCCTAATTAACTAGTAATGTCATTAAAGTTGTCAAATAACACTTGGAATAGAACACTTAGTTAGAACGATAAGACTCAATAAACTATCAGAATTGTCCTACAGGTATAAGCCTTCGGGAACGCGGCGAATTAGGCACGAGTGTGGTCAACGTCTACAACTCTCCGATCAAGTATCTACAACCTTTCTCCAGCGCGGTTCCATCTAGAATCCACGACCTTTACCCAGTACGGTCCAATCAAGAATGAATGTCCGACCACCTCACAGCAGTTCGGTCACATTTCCGTTTACCACCAACGTGACAATTCGGTTGCCAACATAACGATAATTTCAAGTTAATAACAATGCTGCCACCTCGTGCCGAACTCACCCAAGTTAACTACTTGACGTTCCAAAAGACTCATAAAGAAAAGGCATTACAGAATAATTCACAACAATGATTATTAAATCATAAAACTCAAACATGATTGATATGCTTTCACAGGTTAGGCAACTTAAACCTTATTTAACAATGCTTACACCATAATTGACGACCAATCAGAAAATAGGAACAAGCGGATATGATTGACAAGTAAGCCAACTTTATCATTCTTTCATATTGTTGCCATTTAAATAACATGGCATGATAAACACTCAAATGTTACCTACAATCAAAATTTAATCAATTAAAACTGTCATGTTTCGTGACTTTATACCTACCTATGATTGATACTACAAATCTAATGTTTACATGCGACTACCCGCGTTAATACAAAAATAACAATATTGTTTACGAATTGGTGGCGGAGCCACCTCACGCTGCGACATATACGTAGAAAACATCCATGACACAGGAACAAATATCAGATCTGTGCTCATCACACTAATAAATGCCCTTACCGGCCCTCCAAAGTTTCGACCTGACTGAAAAATACAATAGACGATTTTTTTTATTAGTTCTACAAAAGGAAAAAAACAACATAGCAATTCTGTATCCTTCCTCACGCTGTTATTCTCAAGCTGCGATGGCAAAGCTTTAATTAAAACTGTCATGTTTCGTGACTTTATACCTACCTATGATTGATACTACAAATCTAATGTTTACATGCGACTACCCGCGTTAATACAAAAATAACAATATTGTTTACGAATTGGTGGCGGAGCCACCTCACGCTGCGACATATACGTAGAAAACATCCATGACACAGGAACAAATATCAGATCTGTGCTCATCACACTAATAAATGCCCTTACCGGCCCTCCAAAGTTTCGACCTGACTGAAAAATACAATAGACGATTTTTTTTATTAGTTCTACAAAAGGAAAAAAACAACATAGCAATTCTGTATCCTTCCTCACGCTGTTATTCTCAAGCTGCGATGGCAAAGCTTTAATTAGTTCATCGCATAATTCGGTTTGCGCCTCGCTCGTTACGCGCTAAGTGGACTGGCTGATGCACCCAGGCCCCGTAGCCGAATGGCATTCCTGCGATACGAAACACCACCGAAACGCCGCAGAAAGGTAATCAGGCTCTGTTGCGCCAATACGTAAGAGCGATAGAGATAGATAGCTACGAATGAGATATTATCGTGAGCGTTTGCGCATTCGGCTGTGCACTCTGAGCCGATAATCTCATTATTCGACACCTACGAATTAGCGTACGTGACCGGCCGGTACATGGTTATGCATATTAGTGTTAGTAAACTAATATAGATTGTGTTTCAGGGGAACGTGCCTTAAGGACGGGTTTCCTAACCCTAGCTTTTCTACTAACTAGGAAACCTGAATTTTTGTAGGGTACAGCGGGGCAAATCTCGACTAGGGGGCAATTGTAATTGTTCCATTTTTTTCCATTATTACACTTTGAGGTTGAGTTCTACATGTATCCACTGAACATGCCTACCATATATAACCGGTGGACACTCTATTTAATAATGCAAACATTGTAAAACATGGAAAAAATGGATCAGTTACATTTGGGGGGCAAACAGACGAGATTTGCCCCGCTGTCATCATCAGCCCGCTGCAGTCCACTGCTGGACATAGGCCTCCCCCAAGGTACGCCACAGAGCCCGGTCTGCTGCTTTATGCATCCAGTTTCCGCCGGCCCCCCTATGCAAATCATCCCGCCATCTAGCCAGAGGGTGTCCCACACTACGTTTACCAAGACGCGGTCTCCACTCCAGAACACGCTTGCTCCAGCGGTTATCGGTTCTGCGACATATGTGGCCAGCCCATTGCCACTTCAACCTACTAACTTTCAGAGCTATGTCGGTCACCTTGGTTCTCTGGCGGATCACTTCGTTCCGAATTTTGTCCCTCAGAGACACTCCAAGCATAGCTCTTTCCATAGCACGTTGAGCGACTTTAAGCTTGTGGATTAGCCCCACAGTCAGAGTCCACGTCTCGCATCCCTACGTCATAACAGGAAGCCCCGCTGTACCTTACTGTAATAGTATTATGAAGGGCACTAGTCTAGTAAGCTGAGAGCGAATTGACAGCGAAGCGAGCGCGCAACGATTTTTAGAACTGTGAGTGCGCGGCGAATTCAATCAAAGCGAGTGTAAGGGCCCATTTAGATTTTTATTACATTGCGGTATTTGATGGCTGTGCAAAATTGTATGTAACCTCAACAGCCCGCAATGTAACTAAAATCGCATGCGAGTTCGCACGCCGTCTAAATCAGGCCTAACACGAGTTCGCTGTAAGCGTTCCAACTTAGTAAATACGCAGCGAAGACGTCTCAACTTGCTCGCATTTTGCTAGTGTACCCTATTACGAATATGTGAACAAGTTCCCTTAATATGTAGAATCTTAAATAATTTTCCATGTTACAGATATTAGAAATTCCTCTTTGAATTTTTTTTTCTCCCCTCGTTTTTTCCGCTTGACTCTGTTGTCAGCATTTTCCACTCAGTTTGGGTAGAATGCGTCCAGGGGGCCGATTTTTGAATGTCGACTATCCGATTTCGTGAATTTCGTTCAATAATATCTCCACTACTAGCGATTTAAATTCTAATAATAGGATCAAAAACGAGTGGTCTTTACCACTAGATTTAACATTACTAGTCGTCCTTTTTCAAAAATAGCATTACGTCGTTTTCTACAGACTTTCTAACGGCGAATTCATGCGTTCGAGGTTCAAAAATCGTTTCCCAGGTCGTCCCGCCATCTCCTTTTTGATTTGCTCGAACCCTGACCTGCATCGGCTATGGTATTCCGCGGGTCCCAGTCTGTCACCATTTTGGCCCAACTTTCTGGGTGCATACGGTAGACAATATTTCCAGCCCAGTCCCACTTTAACTTAGCTTTGAAAATTAAAGTTCTTAATAATGTCAGCCAGCGAGTTCCAAAATATATAAGCTCTTTAAACTCTTTAATTTTACCTAAATGTGAAGTGTTTGCCTCCCTGGTAAACTTAAATAGAACATAAAACAAAAAATATTTCATAACATAATTTGATTGGTTCTCTAGCTGGATTTTGCCTTTTAATATTGCTAGAATCGAATGGCACTACGATTTGACACGCCACACTTTTCTAATATTTTACAGTGCCATCAAATTGATGGATTTGATAGAGACGACACGGATTCCGGACTTAATCGACTGAGTGCTCGCTGGCTATTTATTGATTGGCGTTGCCGACAGAATATCTTTAGTGGCATAAGTAATTAACCTTATATTATGCTATATATATAAAAATTACAGCGTGATAATCATATTTCATATTGATTGATGAATGATAATATCTCTAGTGTACATTGACCTGACGTAAGCGTTTCGATATAAATAAGTACTTTATTTAGTTCCGGATCAATCTTATCGACTGGGAAATGGAGGCTGAAGACCGCGACCACTGGAGGAAGACCCTGGGTGAAGGAGTAGTTGCACACGACCAAGCATGGTTTGACCTTCTTCACTCTAGGCGAGAATTAAGACACCAGCGCGTTAACCAACCTTTGTCACTGGACACGGCCACATTCTCCTGCCAGATTTGCGGTCGCGGCTGCCGCTCTCGCATTGGGCTCACTAGGCATTTGCGGAAGTACCGCAATCTAATGGACGCTGCTTAACCCATTGTGTTAGAGGCCATTGATTTGATTGACTTTATTTAGTATGGAGTTTTAAACAGCCCGCCAATCAAGGCGTTCTTGAAACAGCATAAACGTTAAATATTAGATTTTTTTGAGTAATTAATCAGAATAACGATAAATACAAAACATGTATATGCACTCATACTTTTTAACTTAACGAATCGCATAACACTTACGTTTATATTGGCTCGACGTGTTGAACGTCACATTACGTTGGTCACGCGCAGACTGAAGAGGAATAAAATTGCATCAACATCTTGCTTCCCGAGTTTTTCGAACTACCCGCACTTGATCTTTATTATTCACTTTTGCGTTAGGGTTATCACTTTGTTTCCGCACACCATGAACACACGTGAGCGATTTCAAATGACTGAATGGCATCAAACGCACGAGCGAATGGCGAAGTCTAGTATTCACTTTGTGTCAATGAGCCAGCGCAGTAAGGCACATTAATTATTATTATATGAGGTGGTATCCCAACTTCACAGCTATCGTTTCTCCCAATATTTCGTTTCCTAGCCTCGAAGTTCTTACATCGATAGAACTGAAAACAAACACCGTCACAATGGAATCCATACCAATACGGCCCGGAAATTAACGGACCGCATTGCATAAATTCGGTAATGCTTGTAATTAACGAAATAATACGAACGGAATAATACGTCGGTGTCGGAATATTCATTAACCTGCTACATCAAAAAGAGCGTGTCGGGCCACGCTCAGTGTAGGGTTCCGTAGTTTTCCGTATTTTTCTCAAAAACTACTGAACCTATCAAGTTCAAAACAATTTTCCTAGAAAGTCTTTATAAAGTTCTACTTTTGTGATTTTTTTCATATTTTTTAAACATGTGGTTCAAAAGTTAGAGGGGGGGGACGCACTTTTTTTTCCTTTAAGAGCGATTATTTCCGAATATATTAATATTATCAAAAAACGATCTTAGTAAACCCTTATTCATTTTTAAATACCTATCCAACAATATATCACACGTTGGGGTTCGAATAAAAAAAAATATCAGCCCTCACTTTACATGTATGGGGGGTTCCCTAATAAAACATTTTTTTCCATTTTTTATTTTTGCACTTTGTCAGCGTAATTGATATACATATTGGTACCAAATTTCAGCTTTCTAGTGCTAACGGTTGCTGAGATTATCCGCGGACGGACGGACGGACGGACGGACGGACAGACAGACATGGCGAAACTATAAGGGTTCGTAGTTGACTACGGAACCCTAAAAAGAAACATTATTGATATTGTGTTTCAGTTCATCGTTTTTAAATTTAGATATCAATTTAAGGTTTATTATTTAAAGATGAAATGTCAGATTTTTTTATTTTTGCACTTAGAAACGTTAGTTATTTGGAAACACATTAAAACAATAAAAAAATTATACTAAAAACCTTACAAAATATGAACACTAAATGCTAAAAACTTATAAATATTTTTTTTACTTAAATCCTCGCCGGCAGGTAAGGTTGCCCCGCTAGATAACAATGCTGATCCGCTGAGCGAAATATTGGCCAGCCCTCTGGTCACCAGACGCCACATTCATTTTATTTTGAAAATATTAGGATGATATAAAGATAAAGTATTCAACTTAATATATGTAGCTGCAAATCACAAACAAGATATTTTCATATACCACGCGTCAATAAACAAGGCCATATCCGAACATTATCAGAAAATGATCACATTTCTTATTGGCGCAGTCAGGCGGGATCCTACCCCTTTCGCCGAGTTATCCGAGCATTACATGAACTTACAAGTAAATGTAGCATGTGTTTAACCAGGGTCATAATTTCGCCGTTACGACCGCCTACGTGAGAGAGATAAGTCGAAGTTTTTAGGGGGTAAGGTATTCTGCCGGCCTAACCGAAGTGAGAATCGCTGACATTACATGGCGATCGAAACGCAATCTGGCTCTGTCACGTCACTACAGAAGAGCAATAGAGAGATAGAGAGAGAGCTAGCTACGAAACGTAAGCGATTGTGAGGTGGGGGAGGTATTCTGGTTTATCGCACGCACGTTGGAAGAAATTTTAATGAATGTGGTATAGTTAACGAAAGATTTATTAGCGAACGGTTCCGTGTTGCGTGCGCTCTGGGTTAACTTCGTTGATTTATAAATGGAAGCTAATGGGCTTATTACGTCTTTATCTTTAGCATGCTTGTCAATTATGGTAGTGCGTGCTAACGTGAGTTGGAAAAATAGTATCTAAATAAACTTTTAGGTCTCATTTATTGCCTATTAATTAATTATAATGTATCTTCCGTTTATTTCACTTACATTTTTATAATAGGCATTTTAAAACACTTGTGAATAGAGGAAATAAAATATTGCGGTTTTATAAGTTACATTTTGCGGTTTCATAAGTCACTAAGGTACCTTGACTCATTTCTGTCCTACCCACGTTTAACTGGTAGATAATTCTTACTGTCATTTAGTCCGCCTTTATACGCTTAGTTTATGTGTAACAATGTATAGAAGATACAAATAGATCTAATTATAAAACATGATTCCCGGCTCGGCCACCAGTGGGCCTTGTCATTTTTTCTTTCTTGTATGATATCTATTTCAATTTATTATAAAACATGAAATTAATTCATAAGAGCTGTCCAGTTATGAAAATACAAAACTTTTCCTATAATAACTAAAATTTAGTCTTGTTAAATCTAACACTTTAAGTTCTCGCGCTTTGTACACATATTTAAAGTCACACACAGGTCGAACGCGATTAATTAACATTATTTTTACCTTTTTTCCCAACGTTTCGGCCAGGTTGCACTGGCCGTGGTCGCGGAAGACTGACGTCCCAGCAAATCGCTAAATCTTTCAAGAGATAAGTGAAATACGACAATTAACGTCATAACTTCCCTGAAGCAGGATCGGAGAGGAATTGACATAATTACGTCGTAACTTTTTGGGAGAGATCCCCCAACCGCTGTACTGTCTATAAATAATTCAAATGTAAATCGATTCGTCCCCAAAAGGGTGAAATAATGATGTCCCTTTCTTCAATCAGAAAGACTACCTTCAAATAACTAGTATTTTAGGGGTGGATGGATCCATTTTCAGATTGTTATTAATTTCTTAATAAAATCATGGGATGAAGTATGAGTCGAGCAATACAAATATCGAGATAATTTTCCACCTTCATTTTATTCGATTCAAGATTAATATAAGGTACAGCGGGGCAAATCTCGACTGGGGGAAAAATGTATCTGGTCCATTTTTTCCTTATTTTACAATGTTTGCATTATTAAATAGAGTGTCCACCGGTTATATGTGGTAGGCGTGTTCAGTGGATACATGTAGAACTCAACATCATGTGTAATAATGGAAAAAATGGATCAGTTACAATTGCCCCCGAGTCGAGAGTTGTCCCGCTGTACCTTATACAATATTGATCACTAGTGAAATAATTACTGCAAACAACTAGAAGTTCCATCATAAAATTCTAGCAACTCAACCCAAGTTTCTTACTAGCATAGGGACATTAGGGACCAAAGCATAAAATTAAGTATAGTTATTAAGGTTTTTAGAGATAAATTATAACATCACATACTTTTTTGTAGCCCAGTAATATCACCACACATTGTGTGATATCCCATTGGGCTTGGGCGATTAAAGCTCTTACAACAGCGTGTATTTTTTGGCTTGATCTTCTTATCACCATTAGGTATATTCCCAACCAATTTACACAAAACCATTATGGGCCATTTTTTTCAAAGTTGTCCTCCCTGCTTTTTTTTGGATTTGGATAATTTTATGTGGTTTCCACATAAATCAGAATCGCGAGCTTTTTCAATCCTAATAGAATAGAAGAAGAATAGAGAATAAAAAGTGTCCCAAGGTTTTTTCCCATTCCGTTACCATTTTTTCATACATTTTGTATGGTGGTAACGGAATGGAAGGTTTGAAAAACGTATGGAAGTCTTGGGACATTTTTTTCTCCTATCAGGATCGAAAGACCTCGCGATTCTGAGTATGAATCGCGTAAAAAATACCCATGTTACAAAAAAAGTGGGGTGGACAACTTTGAAAATAAAAAATGGCCCATAAGGCGTAGTGATAAATTATAAAAAAATGGCATTGACAAAGCTTTTCCCCTAGTTAATTATGTGTTAAAAAGCAGGACTTCATGTGTTGAACTGGAATCACGCACATGTTATTATAATAACATGTCGAACCAAACTCATTTACAACTCGACTGGCACGCATAACTAGTTAACCTTTACATGCATAAAAATCAACATTAGCTTAAATATGAAAAGTGTTTAGTTTTCTATGAAAACAAATACGAATCCATACTTAATATTATAAATGGGAAAGTGTGTGTGTCTGTTTGTTTGTCCGTCTTTCACGGCGAAACGAAGCGACGAATTGACGTGATATTTTAAGTGGAGATAGTTGAAGCGGTGGAAAGTGACATAGGTAACTTTTTGTCTCTTTCTTACCCCCCACTTCCCTATAAATGTGGGTGGAAGTTTGTATAGAGCATTCCGCAATTTTCGAATTTGACGTGAGCGCAGCCGCGGGCCAAAAATAGTTATTTATAAATTTTACTACTCACATAGTTCAAAATCTAGTACACAGTGTATCACAAGGAATTAAGAAAGTTTTTACCCAGTAGTTTAGATTTATTTTTCCGCAAAATTGAATTGTATTTGCTTGTACAAAAAAATTCAATTTATGAAACCTTGTACGAATCCGAGTTAGATTTAATTTCCTATGTACGAGTATGTCTCTAAGTTAGGTACTTACAGATTGGCAAAAAAGAGGTTTGTAACTATTTTTTTATGATAGCAACACTGTTCTCGTACTCATATCTCAATAGTAGCCACATGCGAAATGGTTTACATAGACCGTGGCGCCCCTATTACTTTCTACTTTTTTTGCTAGGCTGTAAATGTGAACTGGAAAAAACTCCCTTAAACTAACAAGTACATCTTCGTATACACTCAATGTGACTCGCTCGACTGATTTAATGCTACTTCTAAAATAATCAAAATCTCAAACCACTGTTCTTTTTCTTAAAATAAGCTATAACTTTCATCACCAACACCATCTTATTTTAAGCTTTTACTAAGTAATAATTTAGCTAACACCCTTAACTAGGGGATTAAGTAACAAATCCTGAGTATCGCAATTTTAATTATTAACATTTAGCTCTTACCGTCACGGGGGCGCCCCCATTGGGGAATTATAATTCTCGATTCCGCCCCAATTACATCTCGATCCTTTTCACTTTCAATATACTTCGGCTCCCTGTCTTTACACAAGGTGTTTGAAAAAAAGATACACATTTTTCTTTTTCTGTTACGTTTCTCTGTTTCAATATATACATAAAAGGGCAAATTAAACGTATTTGAAATATCTAAACATGTAAATAATCGTTGTAACACATATTTTTAATGATCAATAATTGACACGGGGAATGCCCGCCCCCTTTAGGGAATTATCAATAAAATAAATAAATAAATATTATAGGACACTGTTACACAGATTGATTGAGTCTCACGGTTAGCTCAAGATGGCTTGTGTTGTGGGTACTCAGACTACGATATATATAATGTACAAATACTTATATACATAGAAAACATCCATGACTCAGGAACAAATATCTGTGCTCATCACACAAATAAATACCCTTACCAGGATTCGAACCCAGGACCGCGGCTTAGCAGGCTGGGTCACTACGCGCTAGGCCAGACCGGTCGTCAATCATTTCGTCTCTCGATCTGATACAAGATGTTTGAAAAAGGTTTTCACTTTTCTACACATTTTTTATTCAATATTTCAAAAAGTACCCATAATAACTTTAATCTTTCTAATGTCAACAGTACCTTTAGTTTAGTGCAATAAACATATGTTAGAAATATACCTTTTTAGATAGTGTAAAATATTCCCTCACGCGAAACCCCAATATAAACGTATTTTTCTTATATCCAAACCTAACAGAAAAGTCGCAAAAAAAGGAAAAAAATACTGAATTTAATTATTAATCACCTTGTGCATACAATTTTAATTACAAAACGCCAATACGCCGAAGCCTATCAACCATCCCAAAAAGGTGCAATAATTATTCCACTGGCATTAGGGTTGCCCACAAGTGGGATAACTCCCCCCTATAATATGTCAAACGTTTGAGAACGTCGCGCACTTGGAACCCTTGGGCCCTTGACAGCCCTAACCAGTAATCCGTTAAAACCGAAGGGTCACTTTTCAATTACGGAGTCTACATAAAATCTAGTCGAGCGGAATTTAAGTTTTTTTTTTTTTTTTTCAATAAGGAACGTGAGCTCTTCGTCGGCAAGGTGAATGTTTTTTTTTATAACGCGAAGGACAGTTTTTTGTAAGTCTGCCTCAAAACTATCAAAATATAATAAACTAGCTTTTACCCGCGGCTTTGCTCGCGTTAGAAAGAGACTAAAAGTAGCCTATGTCACTCTCCATCCCTTCACCTATCTCCACTTTAAAAAATCACGTCAATTCGTCGCTCCGTTTTGCCATGAAAGACGGACAAACAAACAGACACACACACTTTCCCATTTATAATATTAGTATGGATGAATATTGTTAGAGAAGCCACTTAAACTTCAATAATAAATACAAAAAGTACTCAAGTTATTAAAGTGATTCAAGTCAAGTTATTAGTCATATTTATTCATCAAATATTAAATATAAAGGAAAGTGCCCTTTTATAATAAAATAAAATAATCTAAGCCTTCCAAGAATTAAATGTAAAAACTAATATTTCGTAGTAACAGCTTAAACCCAGTCTTTATTTACTGAAGCTTTCAAGACAGATAATCGTTACATTAAAAGCTTATTTGATCAGGTATACGAAAAATAAATAGTAAATAAATTCTGAATAGCGCACTCTTTCAAAAGGTATCGGCTAAGAAGTTGAAAATGATTATGTACTTTGTAACTTAAATATCAAAAAAGCTTCTAAAAAGCAGTCTAAGGGTCACTTGCACCAACGAAAATAGAGGGTTAACCCAAGGGTTAACCTTCGATTTTATATGGAATTTGACAGATGACAGCCCACTAACCCCGAGTTAAGTGGTTGGTGCAAGTGGGCCTTAAGAGACTAGTTGTTAGTTTTCAATGACTTTTTGAATGATTGACGTGTTTTGAAAATATTCTTAAAAAATGTTCGAACGAGTACTATCCACTTAAGGGTGCTTTAAAGAAAAACGTCAAAATAATGTCAAATTGATAAGTTAGCGATTTTAGGTTTCATCTGACTTTTTGGGCCCAATTACACGGTGCGCGCTGTTTAGTTCTGTTAAAGCATGACAAGAAATATATAACTATTATCAAGAGGGCGCTGCTATTTAAATTCATACGGTGACAGACTGACAGTTCAGTATTGTATGGAGATAATAGTTGTCATGAAATTCCGCTATGTGGCGCGTAAAGGATGTTTTTAAGGAAAAAAAGAATTCGTCACTACAAAAAACCGGCTGATATACATGGGGTATATTCTGATAGCCCATGATGTGAGGAATCTAAAAAAAAATCTTGACGTCAAGGTTTGAACCACGCTTGACTTTAAGACACAATCCAGAAAACCAAAGACGTAATGAAACTCGTACGCGAGTTCTCGCTGTATAAATGAGTCCTTAAAAGTAAAGAATGGTTTGAAAGTGGCACAACACCTTGATTTATTGGCCTTGAATTCCCCATCGTAGCGTCCGGCCAACTTTACTAATTAAGCAAAAGATAAATTTCCTTTTTTCTTTAAACAATTTCCCTCTCAGTTACAGTTTACGACGTTTTTTGGGAAATTTAAACTTTGTTGACAGCATGAAACTTATTAATTAGTTACTTTATGCTATAATATTTAATTTCTAGCGACATATCTGTTGGAGAGCTGTGCTGCTGGTTCTGGGCGAGACATAATAACGTGGTCGGGTGAACAATCATTATGTACTCACATCATGGTGCCAAGGTATCGAAGAAGACATGTTTATATAATGTTATGTTAACGAAAACGTTTCTATGGCAACCTCTACATAGACAAAAATAGTTTTTACTCCTGTTGGACCTTCCAATGCTTCGATGCACATACGTATTGGGTGGTTTTACGATTCATAACTGAGTGTCAGAATCAAAACTATCGCCATTAAGAATCATGATTGGAAAATTCAGACTGAGGACAGCGATTTAATCTAAATAAATTTGATTATAATGCACTCTAAATATGGAATAATCTAATAATTTAATTTACACCCTGAAAACTATTGTATTAAATAAATGAGTTACAAAGTTTCATAAAAATAATTTAAAGCAATTGTCTTGAAAAGGAAAAACCGAATAGCTAAAACATTTTTGTCTAACTCAAAACGAAGAAATCACTCGTACGACATAACTCGTACTTGACGCTCAGTCAGTACTGTAGTACTACTCGACTGCTTGAACTACGTTATTATATTAACTTTATCTACATTTTTACGTGTATTTTAATTCAGTTTGCATGCGATTAAAATAAAGCCTAATTTGCCTAAAATTATTAATAAGGAGAGAGTACTTGGAGCTCTCTAATTTCATGTATTTGGCAAGGATTTCCAAATAAGCTGCAAACGTATCTTATTTTTCTTTTATTAAAATACAATGTCTAGGAGGAAATATACTTATATGTTTTAGATTATGAGTACTTATTGTTATATGTAAAATTGTAAATTATGTTAGATGACTTAATTTTATGTACCTAATGTGATAATGATGATGATGTCCTCCCAGACGTATCCGTCGACGGCGACACCTGGACAATTCAGGGTATTTAATAAGTTCTGACGTGCATGGGCTCGAACGTGATTTGTGAAGCCGAGTTTTGTTTTAAACTTCCGTTCGCAAGTCATGCAGTAAAGTTCACCATTTGCGTCATAAGTGTATGTGGAGGAGGGCTTGGGCCGAGATTTTCGGATCTGGCGTTTAGCGTCAAGATCTTCGAGGCGTGCATTTTCGAAGTCGTTGAGACCAGTGTTGATCGCAGTTCGCCAGTCCGATCTCTGAGTTGCAAGCTCCTCCCAAGATTCACACGATATACCGATGGCCGACAGGTGGCGCTTTAGGACATCCTTGTACCTCAGATATTGTCCACCAGCCCTGCGTTTACCCGAAGCTAGTAGTAGTGTTATGTAATGTACAGCTTTGATGACTGAAGACCATCACACTAACACTTGGATGTTGACCTTTAATATATTTATCATTCAAATGTAGGCTGGTATACCATCAGTGCGTTTAGCTTCCAAAACTGTCCACGAGAATTTTATGTAACAGAAATTCCATATAAATTAAGTTTCATTGGTCGTGAGAGATAAAAATAAAATACAAGTAAATTTTCCCTGATAAAAAAGACTTCATATTACCTATATGTGTAGGTGTATCATAATTAATCATTAAGTAGTTATAAGTAATCATCGAAATCTTATAAGGTCTAAAAAATAAGCCTAGAGCAATTAGTGTATTTTTACGCAGCTTCATTTCTAAGAAATGATATCTTTTAATCAAACTTCTAAGCCAACGCAATCAAAAGATACAGCCGTTTATGCCGCAAATTTTCGACACTTGCAAGGGAATCAAAACCTACAGGGTGCTTCCCGTGAACTCAGAATCTTGAAATTTGGTACGAAGCAACGTCTTATAGCATAGATAAAGGAAAAATTACGAAAACCATAAATTTTTAGTTACATCACATAATATATTTTTTTAATAATTTTAACCTTACTACCCATTTCCTCATAAACGCGTAGAGGTATTAAATTGAAATTCATACCAAATACTCAGGTCTATAATACCTTTAAGCTGTAACAAAATCAAACTTCTATGTCAACGCAATCAAAAGAAACAGCAATTTAAGCTGCATATTTTGAAACTCGCAAGTACTCGCAAGGGAATCAAAACCTAAAGGGTACTTCCAGTCGACCTAGAATCTTGAAATTTGGCATGAAGCAACGTTTTATAGCACACATAAAGGAAAAATTCCGAAAACCTTAAATTTTTAGTTACATTACAAAATATATATTTTTTAATAAATATAAACTTATTACTTTTTCCTCATGAACGCGTAGAGCTATCAAGTTGAAATTCATATCAAATGCAGGTTTGTACGGAACCCTCGGTGCGCGAGTCCGACTCGCACTTGGCCGGTTTTTTCCATCAACAACATTATTTTAGATCTTTGAGAGGCGTGCGGCGCGTGTAAACGAAGTCAACATAATACAGGGTGTTATAAGTGATTCCGGATCTATTAACGACGAAGAATATAATGCACGTATCCAGCAGGGCAATCCTGGTCGCGCGATAAACGATAAAACATCGGGCCGTCCCTATCGCACTATTTGTAAGTGCGATAGGGACGGCCAGATCTTTTATCATTTATCGATATACGCAAAGGCAGCATTCGATTGTTAGGAATATTTTGAAATTTGACGGAATCTACTGAACTAGTATTGGGTGAAAACGATGTAGTTGAGGCCCTCATAGGTTTTATATACTAAATTATGATTGAAATTATGTACAATAAGTTATTATTTCATATCAAAAAGACCTACTCAAACATAAACCCTGTCAGAGTAAATTGTACGTAGTAAATACATTATCTTATGCAACACAATGCATATTTAAGTTTAGAATGGAGCTACTGCGTTGTTAACTGCACTTTTAAACTTCAGTTTTAGCTCAAGTTTCGTATCCGTCGTTACTTCTGAAAGAAGCTAACAACAATGAAGTATATCGAAGAGAAAAGGAGCAATGAGAAAAAGGTAAAATCAGTTTCGTTCATGAGAAATGCACAATATTTTTAAAATACCCAGTTAATATTTTTATTAGAAATTATTTATGTGACTTTCAGTAGTCACGATGACACAATTCATACTTCTCACCACTGTAGACGATCTTCTGTTCGGCGATGATATCTATAAGATGAATTACCTATACGTAGTTTGCTGATACATGCTATATACTTAGTTACACGCGAGATTAATATTGCGTTGATAAACAACGCAATATTAAACTCATGCGACCAACAGAATCTAAGGGAGAATGTGTAAAGGCTGGCATTTTGCTTAAATGGCGCATGCGGTCAACTCTGCAGTCATCGCGTAAAATAGTCAGAACTCTTAAGTTATCCGATATTCTTAAGCATAACCGATATGGACGAAATCTAAGCTCAGAAAACGTCTTCGTATTTGATCTGATCAAATTAAAGGAAGAATCTGACAACAAATGATTATTTAAGTATACTGCGTTTTCTTAGAAATTTTTCTTCATATTTCAATATTTTTATATAATTTATATAATCCCTTTTTCACCGTCGTAGGTACTTAAAACAGTACATGTATCACGCATAAAGGTCCGGGCCGCACGCACATCGAATTCAGATCAACCGCACCCTCGGCTGATGGAATTTTGATGTCGTCCCGGCGGCCGATTCATGCGCATTATATTGATTTTATCTGTATTCGTTAAATTAATAAATAATGTGCTTGAAAGTATTGCGGTCAGCGTTGGAAGGGCCCTCAGATTGCAAGTTTGCTAGAAATCAAAACTAAAAGGACCTCTGATTACCAGTTCGATGGATGGCCTCTGATTACCAGTTCGATGGATGGCCAGGCCTCATAGCCGAATGGCATTTCTGTGACGCGAAACGCAACCGAAGCGCCGCAGGAATGTAGTCTGGCTCTGTCGCGCCAATACGCAAGAGCGATAGAGATAGATAGCTACGAAAGAGATATTATCGTGAGCGTTTGTGTGTTCGGCTACGCACACTGGTCAGCCTAGTTATTCGCCATTGTTACCTTTTGCTGATAAGCTGATGACATGATGACAAACTGATAATTGTCGTCCAGCGAACACTTACACTTTTGAATGTGACCTATAGAAATATGTCAGATAATAATATTGAAGAACAATCAGTAATATGCTCAACAAACCTGCTGAATTGGAGATGGAGTGAGTATTTTTTTTTTTCATAAACATGCATTAGATTTTCTGGACGGCCATGACTTCAAGCTGCAGCCATCAATTTTGGCTGTGCATTTGGGGGAGACCTTCGGGCCCTTGGGATCCATTAAATATTCAGAAAGCAAGTAAAGTGCCTCTCTGATGCTAAGAGTAGCCGTGGCTTGACTTTATTTTTTCTAGCACACGAACATTTACCAGGCCTAGCTCCTATTTTTTTGTCTGTTATACTCGTAAAATAGAAAGGTTTTTGTACAATAAAATCCTTTTGCAAAAGTTTTTAACTATATATTATGTATTTCGTTTGAATTATGATAATGGGTTCGAATCTCGGTAAGAGAATTCGTTTTTTTGATGAGCATAGATATTTGTTGCTGAGTCATGGATAATATCTATTTATTTAAATATTTATATATTTATATAAATCTCTGAGTTACACACAATGCAAGCCGTCTTGAGCTTCCATTGGACTCAGTCAAACTATGAATGATATCCATGGTATTCATTTATTTATTTATCGGCTTAACTGACATTTTATCGTACGAGTGTGTTCAACATTCAACATCCCATAGTATACTAGTTTGTGCTAGTCTACCATTTGCAATACATAGTTACACATCGACGGTGAAGTACCATGAACTCCCAACTACTTAGGTTTTCATACTTAGTTAGGAGTTCATGGTATTCGCCATCGACATGCAAACGTCAATAGTAAAACTAATACTAGTTCTAAACGCGGCACAATTGACACGTCACATTCGGGTGCTCAATAAACCCGGCAGATGTAATAATACCTCTGGAATTCAAATGGAAGTTTCTCAGTGCTATTGATACAAAGTAGGCTCGGCTGCACAATGGCGATTGTGCCCGTTCCTGAATGCCGCACGAACTGATATAGAACTTGTACTCGAGTACCCGGGAGGGGCATTCAAAATCCTATTATTGATATGTGCTCTCATATCTCGCGTTTGGAATATACTACAATTTTGATATTTCTTAGTAATTTCGTAAATTTAGATGGTTAATTTTGTTTATACAGGGTGTTTGGCACATGAGTCACATGAGCCGACAAAATTTCTGGGTTCTGGAGAAACGATTTTTTATTTTGTTCCTAAATCGTCCAATCCATTTCAAATTCTTTAATTCTTCAAAATTAAACAAGTCAATAAGCAATAAGTATAAACAAGCCATGTTCTAAATAATAGCTAAAAATAAATAAACATTTATTTGTTTTACAATTGGGCAAAGTTATAACCTACTTTTTTCTCTCTTGTGAATAAAATGCAACCTTGTCATTCGTACCAAGAGAGCCTACCACTTGGTGTGCTGAAAACTTTTTTAACTGCATTCCGTCAACGACGAGTCGACAATCTTTGTTCATTTTGAAATTGCGTTGTCATTGTCTTTTCTTGGCAAAAGTAAGAAAGCAAATTAAATCACTCCCAAATGCTGCCCAGTGGGTTTCTAAATTAATATCCCTTTCTCGTCTGCCGGCCTAGCCGATGTGACAATCTTTGAGGCTACGTGGCGATCGAAACGCAATCTGGCTCTGCCGCGCCACTACAGAAGAGCGATAGGGAGTGCTAGCTACGGCACGCTTACGAAGCGTAAGCGGTTGTCACGTTGGCTAAGAACCATGGTTCTGTTTGTTTAGCTTCGTTAAGAAAATTCAAATCGGGGATACGAAATAAATTTCAATTTCAGAAAAGTTTTGTGCGCACCTAATATTGTTCTTTGGGACAAAATTTGTATCGTTCTTATTGGTTTTCTTCTTTTCAAGATGTTCTGTCGGTAGAAATTGAGTTTATGACATGGACTGAAAAGTTAAAATTGACTTAAAAATACAATATCTATGAAATAAAACTATGGAAACGGATTTTATCGCGTCTAATAATGAATTTACGGCGGGATGAATTGAAAATTTATTATACGCGATGTAATCCGTTTCCATAGTTTTATTTCACGAGTAACTATTGCGGTTACCGAAGACAATATTAAATCATCATCATCCTCCTTGCGTTAACCCGGCATTTGCCGCGGCTCATGGGAGCCTGGGGTCCGCTGTGACAACTAATCCCAAGATTTGGCGTAGGCGTGTTTTACGAAAGCGACTGCCATCTTCCAACCCAAAGGGTAACTAGGCCTTACTGAAATTGTCCGGTTTCCTCACGATGCTTTCCTTCACCGAAAAGCGACTGGCAAATATCAAATGACACATCGCACAAAAATTCTGAAAAATACATTGGTACGAGCCGGGATCGAACTCGCGACCTCTGGACAATATGTAATAGAGAGGTATAGAAGTTTATGACAGCTAATGAAGTTAGTAAATCCAGCCAAGGTTCAATACATAATAAATTACTAGCAAGTATAGATACGTCTACGCACGATTATGTTTATGCTTAGTACAGATTTAAATGTGAGATAACTACTTCCTTGGGTTAGACTTGAATTCACGGACCTGTATCACTACTTCATCGCTCTGCTTAGCCACCAAGACCTTACTCACAGCCGGAGAATCTTTCCATGTAACCAAAATAATTGTATTGCTAATTGTTAAGCAGTGTCTAAGTCCATATTAAGTTCATGTCAGGGAAATCATATTTTAAGTATCATCCCTATCCTTTCTGACGAACCTTATTCACCCAATGTGACGGTACGTTAAAGACAAACTTGGAAAAAACTCAGTTCAAGAGCCCAACCAACGCATCAACAGAATTCGCACCAAAGTGCAAACGCCAACTGAATGTCTTCCAAATGCTCCACTCCGCTCTAATGAGACCGTTCCATCCATTACGCTATTTAGTAATTAGGTGCGAGCCGACGGAACGAGTGAGAATGAACCATAATTTCTGCTGCCTTTCATTGGGGATTATTGGTTGATTTTTTAGAGTTACTGATATGGTAAGAGTTTTGAATGATTCACGGTTATTTTCATTAGACTTATATAGACCGTGATTACCTTTTTGATTTTTGTCGAGCTCCCGATATTCGACCGCCTTCGTCAGTTTTCCGTGATCATGATGCATACATTCTTCGTCGAAATATCGGGAGCTCGATAAAAAGGTAATCACGGCCTGGTAATATGGTAGTTGATATTTTCACAAAACTCTTCTTCTTCTTCATCTTTGCACAAAACGGCTTTTATATTACCGCCTTATTCATAAACTCTCTAAAGTTAATAAGCCGATAATAATCCCCTTCTATCACACCAATACATCGGAAAGGAACAAACGATTTTTATCGGCTTGATAACTTTAGTGAACGTTTATGAATAAGGGGGGTAGTAAATATATGTAAGTTTTTTTTTTTTACTATATTATTTCCAAGATCAATAATGATGAATGAAGTAATTAGTCTTCCCAAAGAGGATCGAGTATTATAGAGAGTTACTGTCAAAGTCAAATGTGTAATCAGAGTGCATAGACTGCCATCTCTTGACACAGGCCTAAAACTTTTGAACCTCAGTTTTGACAAAATTCTTAGCTTAATATGTGTTGAAATGTCAAATATTAATATTAGCGCCATCTAGCTGAGCGTACCCCAAAGGTGTAATGCCATTTAGGCCACCATACCTTTTTCTGTATGGTACTGAGGTACGTTTCTTTCTTAGATTTTATCTGTCTGTACGGAGTTATTACGAAAAAGCGTGGGCGGGGCAGGCCCAGGCAAAGATGGCGGGACGACCTTGACGACTTCCTAAATAACTGGCCGGAAGTAGATAACGGAGAATCGGGAATTATGGAGAGCCAGGGGAGAGACCTTTGCCCAGCAGTGGGACACTCCAATAGGCTAAGAAAAAAAATACGGAGTTATATATGTCTTTGGTCTTACTGACAATATAACATGGTGAAATAAAAAGGACCGTTCAAACTTTTAATAGTGATTCTTGAGGTGATAGTGAACAACTTTTATTATAGGACCAATGCTGAAATCTGGAAAGTTTGGCTTTTCCGTAGAAATGAGCGGCATCGTGACAGTCGAAATGTATGAAACAGCCAAATTTTTTATGCGATTTCAGCATTGGTCCCATGCACAGATGTCATATAAACCATAGATCAAGCAAACGTATCTACTTAGCGTGTCAAATGAACTCAGTGAAATCCACTGAGTTGTCCGTCTTTAATCGCAGCTTGCAGCTTTCGGGCGTCAATTTTTGTAAGTTGAAGTCAACAAAAACATTAAAAATGCCTCGTTACATGATATTTAATTGCAACAACATAAAACTTATCAACACTCAAGGGCCTGAGACATATTTAAAATCACAGGCAAGTAACAACTTCAGTACAAAATCTGACACGCTCGGCCGCCATACAAATAAACGAACTCGTTTCTTCTATCTAAATCTAATTCTGTGGTCCCATGACAAATCTTGTTCATTATGACCTCAAAACCCTCCTTTCAAGGTCCTTCTTATTTCACCGTGTATAACCTTGTGAAAACAATTAAATACAGACTGTCTAACTGCAAATTACAAACTAATTATGCAAATATATCATTCTAAGTTCCATTTAAAATATAATTTTACTACTTACTTTACTTACTTTTTTATTTAGACTTATGTCCCCTATAGCTGGCATGTAATTTGTTATATATATGTATTAGTATGTTTATGTATTGTATTTTATTTTTATGTGTGTAGTATATTGTTTTGCGTAGTATAGTTTGTGCTAAATTTCCTCTAAGTCTACATCAGGGATGTAACGGATGTGGTTTTAACGGAACCGGAAGCGGAAGCGGAAGTTTAGAATTTAGTTTAACGGAAGCAGAAGCGGAACCGGAACCAGAAGCGGAAGATATAGATGTTAAAAACGAAATGAAAAAATACCACATAGGTATAACATAAACCAAAACTACTTAAATTACCTAGAACTTTTAGGTGTTTACTGTTTAGCCTGTAATTAGCAGTTTGTAATCAGCCTTTAGGCCCACTTATGTTTTAAAAACGAAAAGAAAAGTTACCTGATATTTTATCTTAAGTATATCATTCAATATCTGGGCAACCGAGCTTCGCTCGGTTCTGTTTCGTATCCTTGACATGTGTCGCCATCTAGTTCAAAAATGAATAGTACCTACATCGAGCGAAAGAATTCTCAGCCTTAACAACACAACTACTCCACACGAGATGGCGCGCATTTCGCCACAAAAACTCAAATAGTGTATTTTCTATTCGTTTTAGCCTTGACCTGTGTCGCCATCTAGTGTTTGCAATAAATAGTACTTACATCGACCGAAAGAATTCTGTCTTAACAGTACAACTACTGCACACGAGATGGCGCGCGAAGAAAAACGCATGAAAACTCGAAAATTCGCGTTTTCCGGGACCTAAGGATAAGTTAGACCGATTTTTCACCCCCAAAAACCCCCACATAACAAATTTCTGCGAAATCGTTAGAGCGGTTTCCGAGATCGTCAGTGTAAATAAATAAATATATAAATAAATAAATAAATATACAAGAATTGCTCGTTTAAAAGTATAAGATTACAATCCAAAAATTTAAATTACTTTGAACTTTAAGATGTTTAGTTGTTTAGGTAATCACTAAAAATCACACAAGAATCCTTTTAAACCTTTATTATGCCGTAAAAGGTTTTAGAAACGAAAAGAAAACTTACTCGTAGGTAGTATAATACAATCCAAAACTAACCAGTAAAAATTATATGTGTAATTGTTAGCACACAATTAAATTTTTTAATTAAATGGAGTGATTATAAAAGAAGTAAACTGTATTTAATAAACAAAAGCTTAGCAGCTTTATCTCCCGGCAGTTTGCTTCTAAGGGGATCGTAGATAAGCCCTGCACCACTGAATAGTTGTTCACTCGCTACTAACTAGGTGGACAGGACAAATATTGGCGCGCAATGGAATGAAGCGATTGATGTTTAGTATCGCAGCACGTGGCAAGCGGGGAGATGAGCGAATGACAGGTATAGACCTGTTGGTCTTTGAAGTACGCCGCTCATGTCCCACCGTCGCGCTAGGTTCCGACATCCGCTATAACTTCCGTTTGAAAAATAACAGAACTGGAACAGAAGCGGATGTGTAAAACAAAACGGAAGTTCCGCAGAAACGGAAGCAGAAGCAGAGCTCCGTTACATCCCTGGTCTACATTTAGTACACCTACTTACAAGGTTAAATTTATTATTCTTCACTACCTAGGTTGTCTGGAAGAGATCGCTCTTTAGCGATAAGACCGCCTCTTGTTTTACCTCTTAAGTTGTTGTTTATACTTGCTATGTTGTTTCTTGTATTGAGGTGTGCAATAAAGAGTATTTGTATTGTATTGTATTGTATTGTATTTTTTATCCGTTCGCTTAAAAAAATGCAATCAAAATACTAAAACTCCTAGCCGCCCTTTTGAACTGGGTCAAGTTCGCTTTTAGCAATTTAGTGCACTAAATGAGATTTAGTCTCAGAGCGGCGGCGTTATGAGATCTTGTAGGTTAAACGCCGGTTATGTATTCATCAGATAGTCTGTCAAGTGAAATGTGTCAGGCACCTCGTTTTGCGCCTGGCGTTTAATAAATGTGGGAAGTAACACGAAATATTATTATTATACATTAAAAAGAGCAATTTTTGTACAAAATATAAGGTACCGGCCATTTCGACTGGTGGGTAATTTCAGCCGTATTTTTACCATGATTTACATTATCAATTAGAGTGCCGTTATATGTCCACCGAACACATAATGATACGGTAGTTCATAATGTAAAACATGGGAGAAAATTGATAGGTTAAAATTGCTCGCCAATCGAGATGGCCCCTTGTACTTTACAAGAATTTATATATTTCTGGTAATGTAGAAACGACTAACAATTTTAATGAAATCTCTTAAATGGGGTTTTTAGTGACAAAAAATCGATCGATTTGGCTAGGCTTCATCTCAGAGGAAAATATGAGTTATATTTTCAGCTAAGTTCGGTCTCTCAGGTATTTTATGAACCTGCAAAATGTTGTCACATAGATTTAAAAGCGTAAATTTATCTAATAGCGATGTTTAGATTCATTTTATGGACAAAATCTCACCGAGATCACGTAACGTTTTCATAGCAGTGGAAAATTCCAAATATATTACCTGCTACCGTTGTATTGTTCTGGACAGGGAAAGAGTGAGAGATTTCATTTGAAATTGGATATGACAGTTTTATTCATTTAAAATATACTTACATAAATTGTGAATGTGTGTGAGAGGTACTTCAATTTTACAACTACAGAAGATATTGAAAAAAACATACTACCGGCAAGACTTGAAACTGCTATCTTTCTAATACCATTTCAATTGCTCTGACAAACTGAGCAACGGTGGTACTACCACACTCGTGCGATTTTTTTTCTATGAGTTCCCTCAACGCTTAAACGGCTAAAGAGGTAGGCATAAAGTAAGAATTAATTTTAACTGGCACCATGAATATTCTCAATTAATTCAATTATTCAGTCACTTTATTTAATAAAACAGGGCTAAAGTAAATGCAATACAAATAATAAATAAATCAAATAAAAACTATTCTAAACTAATAGTTAACATGCTAAACTAAACTAAAATTAAGACTAAATAATTAAGTTACGTTCCGCCTATCACCTTGGGCCTATTTCTCAAAACTGAAAGTTACAAGTTACAAGCGGAAGTCTCTTTCCAACTTGCCATATTAGGCATTGATAACCACTTGTAAATTGTAACTAATAACTTGTAGCATTGAGAAATGGGCCCCTGATCCAAAAGTGCCAAAAATGCTAACAGCATTGCCGCGTGGCACAGCCAGCGAAATTTGTTGGACCTGGGGCCCATTTCTCGAAGCTTCAAGTTACAATTTACAATTGATTGTCAATGTCTAATATGACAAGTTGGAAAGAGACTTCCGCTTGTAACTTGTAACTTTCAGTTTTGAGAAATGGGCCCCAGGTAAGAGTCGGAACGGGGATCGTTTATTCAATTGTTATTCACGACTTAAGTCAGACTAAATAAAAGCGATTCCCAGACCTAACTAGGTCAAACACAGCAGTTTAAAGTCAACAGAAAACGCGATAAAATGAAATGAAATTATGAATGAAATAAAAACAAAAAATTTGTTTCCTTTTTGGGTGTTTGAAAGTTTGTTCTTTGTTTCCATTTTTATCGGCCGTGGTATTCCGGGTACCACCCAACGTTACAATCGCTTACGGTCCGTAAGCGTTTCGTAGCTAGCTGTCCCTATCGCTCGGCCACATCTCGGACACTGGCGATCAAATATATGAAAGAGGCGCGTTCCTAACACACATTCTAAGCTCGTGACTTGTACACTGAGAGAAATTTGCATTGTGAATTTAACAAGTTCGACGTGTTGCGGTTTATCCGTTTGAATCAGCCAAACGTATATTTAAAACAATATGTGTCAGGTTGTTTTTATAAAATTAACTTGTTGATTCAAATATATTGCCGATTCAAATGACAAGTAGCTTGTTGTTTGAACCAAGTAGCACGTAGGCGCTATTTTAAAAAACTTGTTGAACGAACATGAAAACTAGTTGTATTTTCTCTTAGTGTATCTATCAGTGTATGTATTCTGTGGCTCGTGTAGGTGAACGCGTACAGACAACAACACAGCTGTGAATACAGATAAAGTGTGAATACAGATAAATATGTATACAGGACTTTATTGCCTGTACATTGAGGTGTGTATACATATTTTCGGCATGTTGTTTGTATTCACAGCTGTGTTGTTGACTGTACCATGCTTTGTATGAGTGAAATAAGACAGGTCAACTGTTCGCGTTTCTGACAGGTGGTAACTGTGAGGTAACCGAGAGGGGGTGGGCGGCACTTTCAGCGGGGAGCGAGAGTGACCATACTGTACGATAGTACACTTAATTATTATACTGTGGCTCGGCTGTAATGGCGCGACAGGTCCAGACAGCGTTTCGGTCGCCACGTAGCGTCAGCGATTGTCACTTCGGCTAGGATGGCTGATTTAAGCTATAGGGACGCGGGTTGCATGGTAAGAGTTTACGTGATTCAATTTTTTTGCATAATTGTTTTAGTTACTGTACTTGAAACGGTTTTTGCAGTTGGAGGTATTTTGATATAACTTTGATGATAATAAATATCTGTAATTGTTGCGTTTTTACTTTGTAGGATGAGAAAGGATACATTTTGCACATTCTGAAACAGAGATTAAGATTTTATTAAATAACATTTATGATTTAAATAAAATAAGAATGACTCGACGAAGTATTAAACAGAAGACGACTGATTTTTATTTCGTGTTTCGGCGGCTTTCTTAAACCGGTTAAACGCATCAACAAATTAGCAGCTGACGTCCACGAGGATTACACTGAACTACTTTTTAAGTTTTCTCTCGGAAATTGATTTTAAGTTTTCATGAAACGGCTTAGTGTAGTAGTTAGTAAGATTTTATTAAATAGCATTTTAAATATCACCCGACAAAGTATCAAACAGAAGGCGACTGATTTTTATTTCGTGTTTTGGAGGCTTTTCTCAACCCACCAACGAAGTAGCAGCTGATTTCCACGAGGATTGCACATCGCTTTGAACCATTTTATAAGTTTTTCGCTCGGATGGCAATTTGTAATGGAAACTTGCGACTCACTGTTTACAAATACATATCGAAAATAAAAACCTTAAAAAAATATACGGAAATGTAACTCCAGTCTACACAATTCCCTGTTCCTTCCAAGACGGGTGCACGTGAGTCCGCGGAATCCCCTCGTTGCATTTACCGCTGATGACGCGCCGCCATTACCTCGCGGACATCGTCAACTCCGCCAATTTCATATTTTGTTGCAATATCGCCACTGTCGTTACGTTTAATAAGAAATTTTTCACGGGACAGTGTGTTAAGAATTTATTTTTCGGAAATGGTAATTTTAGTGTTATCTTGTTGCGGATGGGTAATGTAGGGAATTCTATTCCTATATATTCACCACGAAGAGAACGAGTAAGGTAACGGAGGTTTAGTCATATTTATTTATGAAAAAATGAAACTTCTTATCAGAATACCTAATTTTAGATTTAATTTCTGTCGACATTTTTGGACTCTCATGTTTATTATGATACGTTGCCTAATAATCTACTAACTTAATTGGTGGAAATGATGATGTATGAATTTAATCTAGGATAGATAAAGTTCAAGTCTCGGGGACGGATAAAGGACTATTTTTACCTCAGTAGTTATCTCTTAAAAGCGTGAGAGTAGAGTATTTTATGAGGAAACAATAAATAAATATTGGGGACACTTTACACCGATCAACTTAGCCCCAAACTAAGCAAAGCTTGTACTATGGGTGCTAAGCGACGACATACTTAAATAGATGAATACATACTTATATACATAGAAATAAATGCTTATAACACAAATAAATGCCCTTACCGGGATTCGAACCCAGGACCGCGTCTTAGCAGGCAAGGTCACTACCGACTGAGCCAGACCGGTCGTCAAAACCTATCCCTAATATCCCTAAGCCTAAGCTTTTTTTCTTACTGAATTTGAAAATTATACCAAATTCCAATTAGTAACTACAAGCCTAAAATTTGAATAAATGTTAAGTGTATAATATGTGTAATTCAGCCAAAGGAAATGTTTTCTTTTATGATCTCACCCAAAAAAGCATTATCTACTTGACCTGTGTAAGACTGCCTAAAAGTAGGTACACAAACACGATATATGTAGTAACTGTGTTAAATCGTACATTATTTAACCAAGCATAAGGTACCACTCTCAAACTTCCAGCATAAACGAAAACAATGTGCCAGGGAATGCAAAACACGAAACTTAAAGATTCTTTCCAACTCCCCGTTATCGAATTTACACATTTCAAAAATCCAATCGAATAGAAGTGAACGAAAGATGTCACAGTAAAATAGGACTTCATAATACAAGTGGAACGTGGCTCAGGCAATATGCTGACATTGCTCTCAGCACTTGAAACTCGATTTTCACCGTTGCGACGAAATGGTGAAATAAGTAGTTCAGTTTGTAGGACCGTTTTTATTGATTCCTTTTGACAACGCTGACGTCTTTTTATTATGAGGGTAAAAGGCAAATATTTGCGCGATAAGTATTCAAAAAATTACAAGGATCCCTTTGAGCAATTGAGGATTATTTTTATTAAAGATTATTTTTCATTTAAAAATTTAAAAATTAAGTCGCTTTTAAATGTGGCAGTTTTAATTAATTTCACTTTAATTAAATATATTGGGTACAATTTCTCAACAGAGCTTCTGTTACAAGGTTTTTTTATATATTCCTATAATATTTTTTTATAAGTATCGTATTATCCGGAACAAAGTCCCTATGCACGTAATGCATCTTGGAATATGTGCACAAGTTTTATGTAACATAAGACTCTTAAGAACAATTATGTGTTTACATACATACATAAGAATGTTTTAAAAGGAGAGTGTATGGTAATATGAAAGTGTCTTGGTTCATATATAATAACTGCACTATATTATTAAAAATCCTCTGCATTCTTCCACCTAAACTATTTGGATTTGGCACAAACTGAAATTAAATTAAAAACTCTTACGAACTGTTGATTTTCTTGATTCAAACGAAAACCAAGGACACCAAAATCAATTAAACCAAAAGCAATATAAATAGTGCCGCGTCACGAACCAATTAATTTATTGGTCCGATCTATCCAATTTGCTTTCAACTTTGTTTACATCCCTTTAATCGCGGGACAAACAGGCCCGAAGCGATATAATATTTGGCAACAGCAAATAGATATTTCGGGACGTCTTGAGACCGATTAGTGCTCGGCTCCGTGAGGCCTCGACGTGCCTAGATTGGGAATGACGGACTCGTGGGAATGACGCATCGTACGCGGGGATGACTTCTTGTGTGTGCGCTTGGCAATCTGGATGTAAGTGCTTGTTTGCTTGTGATAGCTGACGTCAATTCTAGTGTGCTACTGACATCAAACTGACAAATCTAAGCAAAATGCACGAGCAATACAGCTATACAGCTAACATAAATTAGTTTGATCTCAGGTGTAGGTAGTTAGGTACATTCGGATTAGTAACTACTCACAGACATATTATACTGACTATAAAAATTGAAGCATTCGTACCTACTTATAATAACGCATCAATAAAGGTCTACACACAAAAAAAAAACTCACGTGTCATTTCAATTCTGATCATTAATTTTGGAAAATCCATATCACAACTAGCCGAATTTTGAGATGCAGCTGGGGGATATACCAAAATAAAATACAGAAATCTTCATGAAAAAAGGTTTTCTTGCAATGTACATTGTTAAAACAAAGATCTTCAGGCTGTAAAAGATTTAATACCACGACAAAGTACAACAGCCTGTCGCATAATTGCATAATGCTATGAATTTTTCAAAACAGGTAGGTAATAAGTTCACAGGTTAACGTGAGTAAAATCCAATGCTTTCTTATAACAAGCAGTGATAAGTTTATAGGTCACCGTACCAGAGCGTACCCAATGTTCTCATTTAAGAGTTAGCTTTGAACAAAGGCTTGTCTACGCGGTGGCATTTGAGGCGGTACGTATCCCAGTGGAGAGCTAGGTTCAACGAGATTCCGGTTCAGATACAGTAGGCAAATCGCTTATATTTTTTACAAAACATAATAATTAGTAGTACATTATGACATAAGTGAGTGGAGAGGGAAAAGGGGAGTTTTAGCACGTGTATAGTAGACGTGCTAAAACTAGTGTCAATTTAAAACACTCCCTTCGGTCGTTTTATGGTTTACAGTTTTAACCGTTTGAAAAAATGCTTCAAAAGTTTCACGACGACTGTTTGACGACCGGTCTACTTGACAGTGCCTGCTAAGCGGATGGTACCGAGTTAGAATCCCGGTAAGGGAATTTATATAACAACACAAATATTTGTAAATTGAAGCCAAAGTGCTGCTTCTTCAAAGTTTTTTTTGCGTAAAATAACAAAATGAAACGGCGTGATGCGTTTCATTCCTTTATGAAAAATAGGCGCTTAGATAGATAGATAGAATACTCTTTATTGGCACACCTCAGCAAAAGATTCAGTGGAGACAAAACAAATGATTATAAACAGAGGCAGACAACAGGGCGCGGTCTTATCGCTAAAGAGCCTTTAGCCTAAGGTTGCTTGCCTTTGTTAATGTAGAAATGTAATATAACCTGTTAAAGTAACAAATTCTATCTAGAAGATTATCATAAATATACATAAATTGTCCTACTGTTGTTACCTCCTATGTAAGTCGCAAGCACGTCCGTGATTCTGAACAAAAGCATAAACCCACGGAGACTTCCTTGGATATTCATTATTCACTTCCTTGCTTGCCACATTTCCGTGTCTTCAGCATAAGTTCAAAACGAAGCCATTTCTCCGTTTATAATATGAAGTTTGTGGAAAAAGTTAACTGCGTTTGGTTTGAAAATACTGTCAGTTTTTGGTGCATTGTGTTTATGTGCAACTCGTAATACATTAGAAAAGTTAGATTTTCGAATAAAACCGGACGTAATCATAAAATGGACACTGACCCGTCTTGTCAATAATAAGGCAATTGACGTTTTTAGGCATATATTTTGTATTTTTCTTGTCTACAATTAAAAATTCAAAACAGAGAATTTTCCGTTTACGATATGAACCTTATGTAACTGGATTGCAATTGAAAATATGATTAATTAAATTAGAATCATTGCGCTTAGGTATTAATATTATACATTGGAATGCATCATAACTCATGAATATTGCTTTTGAACGCTACATTATCAGTCTATTCATTTGCAAAACTATACATAGCATAAATATTGCTAAATTAATTTTAACCTAAAGTTTTCAGTACTAACCCTCTGCTATTGGCACCTGTCTATTTACGCCAAAAACAAATTTAGGATCTGCTATTGTGTTTCGATGTAAAACATAATAGTATATTGGATAAATAGTATTCAGTCATTATTATAAAAACATTTTTTTAACATTATATGTAATTAACAATTTTAATAGTGTTTGTCCTGGATACGAACACGAAAACAATTTTAGGTTTTTTGTACATTTATCACCAATAAAATATATTATTTTCCTATACCGGAAGTACCTGGAAGAGCTATTGGTCCATGAAAGAGCAAATGAAGGGATCATAATTAATAAATAAAGCACATGGACATGTGCAATATGCATTCTCCCCATCCTGACTTATGGAGCACAGACTTGATGTTTGACAAAAGTTCAGAAATCCACCCTCAAGGTCTGTCAGCGCTCCATGGAACGTAGTATACTCGGCGTGAAGTTGGCCGATCGCATCAGAAACACTATACTACCCTCCAAAACACGGATAACTGACGTAGCTGAAACTGCCGCCAAGCTTAAGTGGGACTGGGCAGGGCACGGTTGATGACTTGTGGGCTAAAACGACAACCAATTGGGTCCCGCCAAATCGAATCCCCCGCGGCAAACCTCGACGGCGTTAGCGAGATGACCTTGAAGTTTTTGATGAGAACTGGTAGGAAACGGGTTAGGACTAGAATACGTGGAAAGGGAAGAGGGAGGCCTTTGCCCAGCAGCCTCTATGCCCAGCAGTGGAACACTCTAGGCTCATATAAATAAATAATATTTTCATATTCGTAATAAAAATGTATTTCCAAAGAGCTTTTCAGTCGACTGCCGTAAATAAAATGAGTGATTTAAAACCTTGATTATAATCCCTTTAGGTACATCTAATAGATAATAAAATTCCTGTCTCACCCGTGACAACATGTTTTACACGACAATATTTAAAGGGAAAGTAATACTTCTGCATAATTTCAAACTCCATCGACTAGCAACTGTGATTTAGGTATAGATGCAGTGCGAAAAGGTTTTCCTTCGTATGTTTACGGAAACGTACTTACGTTTCATGCTATTTCAGTCAGTGTGAGTAAAGTGTCTGAACTAGCATGACAAATACGAACGACTCCGGAAAAATTTGAAGGAAAACCTTTTTGCACTACATCTGTAAAAAACTATTTGGATTTACATACGGTCCACTTCACCTACTTCCATTACTAGTCAGTGTAATTGTTAATATTATTGCTATAGGTGACGGATGAAAAGAGATTGCATGTAGCAGAGATGAGAATGTTAAGATGGATGTGTGGCGTCACAAGAATGGATAAGATAAAGAATGAGTATATCAGAGGAAGCCTGAAAGTAGCACCGATAGTTGAAAAAATAAGAGCGAATCGACTAGCATGGTATGGATATGTAATGCGGAGGGATGAAAGGCATGTGACGAGAAAGATATTACGAATGAATGTGGAAGGTGGTGGAAATAACGGGAGACTGTGTGAGACATGATATGGAACTAAAACAAGTTAATAATGAGATGACGAGTGACAGAGATGTATGGAAGAGAAAGACATGCTGCGCCGACCCCAAGTGACTGGGATAAGGGCAAGAGAATGATGATTGCTGTTATTGAAGCCAATGCAAAGTTACATAAATTAACACTCACTCACAGTTTCGTAATGATTACCCTTCTGAAACCCAGTAAAATAACTTTAAATAAATACGTTACATGAACCAGTTCAAAACATGGAGGCCCCTCGAAACGCAGTATTAAACGAGTTCTGGCGAAAAACATTTTATTGCTTTATTACGAGTATGCAAATAAAACAGGCTGGCGAGGTTGCGGCGACCTGGAAAATGGAATGGCTACCCTACCTTGAAGAATGCAAATCTGGGACACAATCTAAACCACATCACGCCAGTTTACGTCCCCTTTTTAATAAAAGTCACACGTTTGTTTCGACAATTAATTAGCTAGTACAGGAGTTTAATTGGCCAGAGCCTCTACCACGAGAAAAAAAATGTAAGTACCTATGTAAGTTTTTCTTGGAGTACGTAACCGTTGAGGACGCTGTTCAACTTTCTCTATAACTCCTCTTAACGCCTCTACGAACCATTTTTGCTACATATGGGGAAATCCATGTTATCGGCTACGGCGTAACGCTACGACCTTAGCTTAGCGGTGAATGTGTAATAGTATATTATATAATGGTAACTTTATGAAGGCTATAAAAGTCCAGTACCGCGGTTAAACCACGAGGCCTGCCGAGTGGCCTAAGTAAGGTACGAGACTTTTAGCCTTCATAATGTTACAATTGTATACTATACTTTTTCTACGACAGCACATCAAATACATACTTGCACGGGTAACATGGTCGCGCGATAGACGATAAAATAACAGGCCGTCCCTATCGCACTATTAATAAGTGCGATAGGAACGGCCAGATGTTTTATCATTTATCGCGCGACCATAATTGCCTGCCTGGTCTATCCGAGAACAATAAAATGGGTCAATTTCCATGTACGCTTTCATCGACTTTTCAGGTAACAAACTGTCGGTAACAGCGTCATATAGCATTGATTTATAGTTGAGTACATTATTCATCAGAATCACTCATAATAATTAATAACTTAAGATTTTGCACAATAACGTCGACCGATAATGTTACAAAACACTAAAATAGTTTCGACAAAGTTAATAAATTTCCAACAAAACACGCGCCGTACAAGCCATAGACAAGATAAATAGAGAATAAGCCGGTTCTTAATTAAGAAAAATGTGGTTGCGTTCAAGAATATTTAAATGTCGAATGAAAAATTATATGATAGAATTATGCTTTTTACCTTTGTTTTGCAATATCTACTATATAAAACGCATTCAGTATATTTTTTCATTTTGATTAAAATTATGAACCAAAATATTAATTATTTTTAAAAGCTACTTATTAATGCAATTGAAAACAAACCTGTTAAATGGAAGTTTTACTTTAAAATAAAATTAACAGAACTCCTATATTCATGCTGCTCAGCAGGGTGGCTAGCCGAATGGCACAATCGCTCACGAAACGCTCACGAAACGAAGCGCTAGTAGATATCTATCTCTATCGCGCTTGCATATTGGCGCGACAGAGCCAGCGGCGTATCGCTTTCGTTTGGCGTCGGAGAAATGCCATTCGGCTACGGGGCCAGTTATCATATGAACCTATAGACAAATAGACTTTCTTATCGTTACTCAAATGAAGTTAATTTGGATACCGCTGACAATAATCTAATTGACAGATTTAAGTGCTGGAGTAGAAAAATGTCATTTTCCGCGTGGTTAACGCTATCAAGTAATTATTTGAAAACGTTGAAATCTCGTGTAGCAACTCTGTTCAGAAAACAATAACCGAAACGGCTACATTAAAAAGGATTCTTTGAAGTAACATCACTTTTGACGCTGACAAATCTATCATTTCTAAGAACACACATCTCTCACATCTAAGAATCAACAACAGAAGAACGACAATAATCAACTCAGGTAACGAAACAGATCTGGGGGCCGATTTTAGAATCTCGGCCATTCTATTTCGTGAATTTCGTTCAATAATATCTCCACTACTAGCGATTTAAATTCTACTAACAATCGAAAACGAGTGGTCTTTACCACTAGTTTTAAAATTACTAGCCGTCCTTTTTCAAAAATAGCATTACATCGTTTTCCACAGACTTTCGAACAGCGAATTCGTGCGTTCGAAATTCAAAAATCGATCCCCAGATACACAATTCTTTATATATGATGGCTTAAAGGACTCGCATCCAGGCCATAAATTATTAAAAAAAAAAATCTTTATATATGAACTCTCGTTTGCATTATTATCGTAGCCGAGTTATAATAATGATTGACAAGAGAGCTACAGAAACAACTCATTACGTAAAATCGATGCGGTAAAATATCGAGGGCAACTTGTTTTCTTAGATCAAAAGGGAAAAATGTTTTCTCATTTTTCACGGTGGCGAAAATAATTTGATTTCCGCCGAGGGATGTCGGCAGTTGATTTTAAATTTAACTTGTCTCAACTTTGAGAAGTGGAATGGATTTTTTATGTACTTGCCAGTATTAACTGTGTGTTTTGGGGGGTCGCCTTAATCTTCAAAGATACTTGGCTGGTAAGTAGTCCTTTGGGTGAATTAGACGTAGGGATTTAAGGGCCGTTTATTAGGTTGGGATGGATCTAATGCATTGAAACAGCATAAATGGTAGCATTTAAGACGGATTATGTAGGTATCAATGGCGTTGTGGTGACTTGAGATTAGTTTGGAATGTATCAATTGAAGACCGATAGTTGAGATACGTTTTCAAAGCACTTAGCTGAGCTGCTAGCATAAAATTTGATATTTTAGAATACGTTCCGGAAAATGTATGTAATTTTAGTTTTTAGTAAATAAACGTTTGTGGGCGCTCTTCGCTTTTTCCATACAATGAATGCTGGTAATTTTCCGTGATACGCTATCGAGTCAAGCACGTACTAAAAACTCATGGTACGTATTGGGCGTACTATACAAGTAAAGGTACTGAAATAGGTCATAAACCAATAGAAATTGATGAAGCCTTTTAGTGTAGGCCGGAAGCCTTGAACAAAATTGTAGTCTGTTGGTCCACGCACGATACAATAAACACGTACTTTGTACCACCTCTATTCCTGTATATTGTACCTATTTATATAAATCAATAAATGCGTTATACAATACAATGCGTAAAGTGGTCCGTTTCCATACATCCGATCGGGGGCGGTCTTCCCTCTCACAATACAATGAATGTCAATGGTTGATATGATGCACTACTAAGTCTTATCTATACCATAGTAGAGGAGATTGTTAATACACAAATTGAGGATTAAGGGACATTATAAATACAAGTATTATTAATGTTTTTTTTTTTGCTCTTAAGTCTTTACATATTTATTTTATTCACATTTCTGTCTTTTGATCATAATATTATAATTTACAAATCGCGACGAGCTAAATTGAAAATATTCCGTGAATAAATATTTTATACGGTCGTTAAAACGTTTACCGTTTATTTTAAACGAGTAGCTCCGCTTTACGCATTTTTAAATAAATTCCCTGTAACGGTTTAAGGGTTGTCAAAAACATTTTAACGCGGCGGTTAAGAGTGCTGTGAATTTCGAATTAGCACTCACGTGCGAGCATCCTTGGGTTGTGGTTGAATACAGGTCGTTTTGTAGATCGTGAATCAAATTATGTCTATAATTCAGGCTAACGGACTAATACATAGGTCCCTAATACATCAAAATGTGTGCATGTACAAACAAGTATTACAGTCATTTCAATTTTATTGTGATTTATGCGTTCATAGTGATCTGTTTTGAATTGGAGATTTTTGACTAGCTAAATATAATACATTATGTGTGTCATCAATTCATCATGAACCTAAGTAAATAAACTATTATGTCTGAATACAAATTTTGGGGATTTTTTTTTAGTTTATAGGCTTTCTTACTAGTCAAATCAGCTTCTTTTAAGGAATCTAAAAACGTATTTTAACAGTTTGCATAATATAGAATGAATATGAAATTCAGTTCAGTGACGTCACATACCACTTTGTAATTCTTTTTTTTTTTTTTTAATTATAAATGGGCTTACTCTTGACCATATTTCATTTAATTCATAAACTTATAATAACTTCTATCCATGTGTTTTTTATTCAGCTTTATTTCGTGCATGATACACAATATTTATTTCAAGGACAGGCAAGTCCCCTGTTATTTGTTGTGTGGAAACTGAAGCTAGTCTAGCTCTCACTGTGTAGTCTATATAATTGAATATGACAATGGACATTACCGTTTTTTTAGAGAAGCTTATATGCAATAAAATGTAATGTACGGTCTCGTTCTGCACCGGTATCTCTTATTTATGGCTCATCTTCACGACACCTCTAGCAGCGGTGCTATTGCCAACGCAAGCGGGTTAGTGCTCACCTTAGAAATAAGTTACCTACTCTTTTCTGAGTAAATATTGGTTAAAGTTGGTTAGTGATGTCAGTTGGTTACATGATGACTTGATAAAAAATTAATGAAGTCGTTCGGTTACTTTGGTAGACTTTGATGTTATGATTGCTGGTAGTATTAACGTTCGAGTAACTAATAAAATCATTTTCACCACACCAACTGGTAAAGGATTCTTCAAAGACTCATGAGAAATTTGCGACTTATCCACAGAAGTGCAAAGTAATTTCATACAAATGTTACGATTAACTCGATGTTAAAACCGGCTGGTAGAAAAGTTCTTTTTTTAATAAATTGATGGATTTTATTTAGTTTGACTTTTTACAGTTTGAGCTTTCACGTATAATCCAATCTCCACTTATAATGGTTTATCTGAAGTCATTCACTCACTAGTCACTAAAATAGAAGGCCAGTCGGTAATTCCCACACTTTATACGCCTACTTGAGAATGCTTGAGGTGCGTAAATAAAATAAAACCCGGTAATAGCGTCGTTACATTTACTTATTTATAAGGGTGTTGTAAATACGGCTAAATTGGCGTTACGCCCGCAAAGAGGCGTTTATTGTCATTGTTTTCGAATAAGAAATTTCCTCGCGAGGAAATGGGGATTGTATACAACTAATTTTTGCCCGCGGCTTCGCTCGCGTTAGAAAGAGACAAAGAGTAGCCTATGTCACTGTCCATCCCTTCAACTATCTCCACTTAAAAAAATATGTCAGTTCGTCGCTTCGTTTTGCCGTGAAAGACGGACAAACAAACAAACACACACACTTTCCCATTTATAATATTAGTATGTGAAAAAGACGGAGATGGACTGTATGGAACTAATTACGAATGATAACTGCTGTTTACCTTTTAAATGTATATTTAATAAATATTATGAGATTACAAAACCAAACACAATCAATGACAATTTATAACTAAACAAAAAACATATGCCAAAATGACAGGAAAAATCTATACTACATATTTCAATTCTGCAAAGAGTTTGGAACATCCTGCCCCTCGTGCAGCTATGCACCAACTAACCTAAATCTTAAATAACCTACTTACTAATGTCAGTCTTAGTCTTAGGTTATTCTAATCAACTTTTTGAGGGGGCGGCGTAACGTACCCCCAGCGGTTGCAACGTCCACCACCCTGTTTACGCCATCTTTTCCGGGAAACATATTCGTTATCCTTCCTTTTGGCCATGTTCCGCGAGGTAGTGATTCGTCCACTATTATCACCACATCTCCTATTTGTAGTTCTTGCCCACGATCTCCCTTTACGTTTACTCGCGTTTGCATTGTTGGCAATACCTCACGCACCCAGCGCTTCCAAAAGTGGTCTGATAACCTGATTGCCTTTTTCCACTCCAAGCGTCCGAAAAGGTCACGGTCTTCTAAGGCAGATGGCAGTGTTTGATTAGAAGGGCTTCCAATCAGGAAGTGGAAAGGCGTAAGGGCCGTAGGATCCTCTGGGTCTGTAGACACATGTGTTAGTGGGCGAGAATTTGCAATCGCTTCGGCTTCCATTAGTAACGTCATCAATGTCTCCTCTTTAGGGAACCTTTCGTTAAGCGTTGCTTTCAGCGCCACTTTTACTGTTCTTACCAAACGCTCCCAGCATCCTCCAAACGAAGGTGCAGCTGCGGGGATAAAACTCCACCTGATTCCTCTAGTCGCTGCTTCTTCTTTCATACCATCTGAGTAGAATTGGCGTAGGATGCGGTCTGCTCCAACGAAGGCGGTCCCGTTGTCTGAGTAAATTGTATTAGGGATACCTCTTCGGGCAATAAAACGCCTCAAGCTCATTATGGCAGAGTCAGATGAAAGGCTGTGTACCAATTCCAGGTGTAATGCCCGTGTTGTGAGACATGTATAAAGGGCTACATAACGTTTTTCATGGCGGCGACCCACTGTGACATTGACAGGGCCGAAATAATCTAAGCCGGTAAAGGTGAATGCCCTCTGGTGGTGTGCGAGCCTTTGAGGTGGCAGGTCTCCAGTGGCGGGGTTCATAGGCTTCGATTTGCGAATCTTGCAAAACAAGCATTTATGAGCGACTGATCTGACTGTATCTCGAAGCCTCAGAAGCCAGAATCTTTGTCTTATGTCATTAATGACGTATTCATTGTTGGCGTGCCCTGCTCGTCTGTGATATAATTGTACTAACAACCGTGCGATCGGGTGACGACCATCTAGTAATATAGGAGATCGTGTTTCTGGGTCAATATCTTCTACCGCTTTTATCCTTCCAGCCAAGTGAATTAAATTATCTTCTCCCAGAGAGGGTGATAGTTTGGTGAGACGGCTATTTGAAGGAATCGGTTTTGAGTTGATAATACAGTGGAACTCTTCGGAAAAGCTATCCAGTTGAATCCGTTGCAAAATATGCCTTTCAGCGGCTTTTATTAGGTCTGCGTTCAAAGGTGTGTGAGTGGTGGACGTTGATGAACAACGCGAGCGAGAAGGAACCGCTCCATTTTTTACTTTAGAATTTCTAATTGAGGCCAAAATGTTGCCGAAAATTGCCACAGCTTGATGTACCCGGGCTGTGGCACGTAATAACCGGAGCCAGTCATTAAAATATTCTAGATTTGCTGTGACCGGATTTGGCAAAACGCCATTAACTGAAGTTACCGCCACCGACTCAATTGGTTGGCATTTAAGTTCTTCGAGGTTTGATGTGACATTAAGTGGCTCTGTGGGCCAGTCCTCGGGGGACTTTAAAAGAAATGATGGGCCAAAAAACCACCGATGTGAAAGGGTTAGATCAATTGGACGAAGTCTAGTTGCGTCATCAGCCACATTTAAGTCTGTCGGTACCCAGTGCCAGTCTTTGACAGCAGAATTTTCTAATATTTCACCTAGGCGGTGGGCAACAAAAGGCTTAAACGCTCGTGCATCACTACGCAACCATTGGAGGACAGTCATCGAATCGGTCCAAAAATATGTACGCGTTGGTTTTTTACGATGGCTGTCCTTGATAACGAGTGCTAATCGAGAAGCTATCAAAGCGGCTTGTAACTCCAATCGCGGGATAGATATAGGTTTAAGTGGGGAGACCCTCGTTTTACTTGCGATGAGAATGAGCTCGATGCTGCCGTCAGGGTACACTAAGCGCCAATATGCGACACAGGCGTAGGCAAGCTCACTCGCATCCGCAAAAACATGCAGTTCTCGATATGAAGGTTCCGAGCCTTTTATTTTTGAATACCAACGCGGGATCTTCAACGAAGAAACTTTTAAAAGTTCTTGGAACCATTCAAACCACTTAGATGATTCGGTCTGTGGGAGTTCGGTGTCCCAATCAATGTTAGATCTCCAAGTCTGTTGGAACAAAATTCGTCCCTTTATAACTATAGGACCTAAAAGACCCAATGGGTCGTACACGCGCATGACATGTGACAGAACTTTTCGTTTTGTTAGTGAACTAGGAACGGTTTCAAGTAAACCTGTGCGAAAACCTAACATGTCTAAAGTAGGGTTCCATGCTATGCCTAGGGCTCGGATGCTGTTGGCGGATTCCCCAAGATCGATTTCTAACGGCTGAGTAGCTCTAAGGTCCTCGGGGACAAGTTTTAGGGCCTCTGGCGCGTTAGAAATCCATCCTCGCATCTCGAAACAAGCAGCATTGTGCACGGTAACAATGTCTGCCGCTAACTGAGCCGCTTCGTCGACGCCATCTTGAGAGTCAATATAGTCATCCATGTAGTGGTTGAACAAAATGGCGTCCACAGCTAGCGGGTATAAATCGGCATGTTCAAGAGCGTTTTTGTTTTTTATAAATTGCGCGATAAAGGGGCTACAGCAGGCGCCGAAGATGACAGACGTCATTCTGTACTCCTTAATAGCGATCGTTTTATCGGGTCTCCACAGAAATCGAAGAGCGTCCCTATCTTGCTCTCTTACTCGCACTTGGGGAAACATCTCTTTAATATCTGCGGTTATTCCCACACGACATTCCCTAAAGCGAAACAGGACTTTCAGCAGAGGTTGAAGAAGATCAGGACCTGATAGCAATAAGGAGTTCAGGCTGACTCCTTCATTCTTGGCTGCTGCGTCATGGACTACACGAACCTTTTGTTTTTGAGGGTGGTAAACACCGAAATGAGGAAGGTAGAGGCGAATGTTGTCAGATTTGTTATTGTACTGCGCGTAGTAGGTCTCTGGTGTACATTCCTCGGCGTAACCTTTTGTTATCATATTGTTAATAAATGTATTATATGACTTAGCAAAATCGAGCTCTTTGCACATGCGCCGCTCCAAACTTAAAAAACGTGACATCGCCTGTGGGTAACTATCAGGAACACGCTGTATACCGTCACGCCAAGGCATGCCTACTTCAAATCGACCAGTGGGCAGTCGTATGGAAGTTGCTTCCAAAATGTCGACTGCGCGCTGGTCTAGTTTGCTATGCAATGTTTCCGTTTTTGTGATTCCTATAGAGTCTAGTTTGTATTGTTCTTTGATTAGAGACTCCAAGTTTTCATCATTATTTATTTCTGTGTGTGTGTAATTAATAAATTCAACTAACTTGGTCTTACTAGAGACAACGCCGTACAAAGTCCATCCTAGTGCTGTTAAACAGGCGGCTGGCTCGTTAATACCGCCGACACAAACAGCACGAGCGATTGATAAGTACCAATGTTCGGCGCCTATTAAAACAGTCGGTGTAGCGCTTTCGTATGTTAGAACGTCGACTAAGTCAGTCAAATGTGAAAAGGATTCAAGCGCTTCACGTTTGAGTGACTGCGTCCGCAAACCTAAAGAATCCACGCATCGAGCATTTCTCACTGAAAAGGTCTCATTTGTGTACCTACCTTTAATTTGAAAATCTACGTATGATATAGTAGCCTCACATTGGAGTTGGCACACACCGTTTACCGTTATGGTCTGTTTTGGCCCAGTCGCTCCTATACGCGTGGCAATGCTGGAATCTATGAGACTAGCAGTACTACCGTCATCAAGGAACGCGTAGACGTTACAGGACCCGGCAGGCCCCGTGACAGTGACAGGTAAGATCTTTAAGTGAGCTCGGGAACAGGGAGCTACTTTTGCATTTGACTTTTGTGTGCCGGTAGAGGTAGTAGACACTATTACCTTTTCGTCGGTAGGTTGGTGAGATGACGTGGGGTTATTGTTGGTTTCCTGGGCGTGAATAACGTTGACTAGTGGAGCCGCTGACAATTGTTTATGAAGAAGCGCGTTGTGACGAAGTGGGCAGCCGTCAACGCCGCACGGCCTCACCCGACACGTATTCCACTGGTGTGGACTAGCCTTTAAACACCTATAGCAAACTTTGGCTTCACGTAACCACTGCCATCGTTCATCAACAGATAAAGAATTGAATTTTGAACAATCTTTTATATCGTGATCATTATCACAAAATGCGCATATTTCTTTTTTAATATGTTTGACTTTCGATGACGACTTTGATTGCGTAAAAATATTGTGAATGATTTCGCGCTTATGTGTTTTTTCAGCGACATATTGCGGTTGTGTAGCAATAAACTCTGGTGACAAGCCGAAACGAATATGTTGATCGAACTCGCGTTTTAAAAAATCAGACAATATTTCGAGCTTAGGACGCCCTGTGGCATCAAGCGTGGCGAAGTCTGTCCACCGAATTTTCATTGTAGGGTTTAGTTTCCCTAAAACGGCGTGATATAGCTCAGGAGAGTACAAGTACTCTAAATGGTTTAATAACTTGATTGTAGAAATAGAATTGCGTACCTTATTCGACAGTACTCCTAGTTCTTTCAAGTCGTTTCCCAGGCGAGGAAGGTTTTTTAAAGAATTGACCTCTTTGTAGACGATGAGCTCGGGGCGGGCGAAGTTGTCCTCGAGAGCGCGCATCACCTCCTCCGGGTCCTCCGTGGACATCAGCAGCGCCGCGACGGCGTCCCGGGCGGGGCCGCGGAGCGCATTGTGGAGCCGATTTATGTTGTCTAGAGGAGAAAAGTTATTTTTAGTTACGTTATATATACGTTTGAATTGTAACCATTGCAGCGTGTTACCAAAAAATTGAGGTAATTCCAGTTTCTTTACACTGGAAGCTGAAGCGAGAGCCTTCGCTGCGGCCGCGGTGTCGGCTACCGCTTGCAGGAGAACAGGTTGGCCAAGCTCCGTGGGGAAGAGCGGGGGCATATAGCCGGCCGCCTCGGACGCTTTGGTGGCATTTACCGGTTCTGATTGACGATGAAGGGGGTTAATAGGGAATGCAGATACCCGAGTGGCCATCGGTGATTGTACCGTATGGCCGGGAGATGGACCTAAAAGAGGTTCGCATCCTACTGCCGGTTCCGATTGACGATTAAGGAGGTTCATAGGGAATGCAGGTACCCGAGTGGCCATCGGTGGTGGTACCGTATGGCCGGGAGATGGACCTGAGAGAGGTTCGCATCCTACTGCAGGGATGTCCCTATCACCACAATTGTCATTGAACGGAATGTCCATGTCCCTATCACCACAATTGTCATTGAATGGATGGTTTTCAACCCATTTTTTTGTTCTATTCACGCTCACCTGATCTGAATGGCTACGACCTGCGCAGCTACTCCCTGCCTCGGCATCAATAGCTTGGAGTTCAGCTTGCAGCTCACACTCTTCGACCTGCCGTTGCAGCTCCGCAAGTTGAAGTTCTCGTTCGCGCTCCCGCGCGGCGAGCGCCTGCTCACGGTCGCGCTCGTGGGCGGCGAGCTGCTGCTCTCGTTCCAGGCGGCGGCGCAGAGCGATCGCTTCAGCTGCAGCTTTTTGTGCTTTTACGGTCGCCGAAGAACGAGAAGATTTGCTTTTGCTTTGCGCCGAATGAACGCTAGGTGCCCTGTCGCCTTGCGGAACAGAGCTGTGAGGCTGTGGAGGTGCTAAAACGGCGTCGGGATTAGCCGACATTATTTTACTTTTGCTACGGGTGATCATACGATGAGAACTACGTGAATATATGAATGTAAACAATGAAACAAAATGAAATGTAAACACGTAAACGGAACTGTCAGAAACTAAATAGGCACTGAATAAATGGGGCGAATGACCAATGAAAAAGACGGAGATGGACTGTATGGAACTAATTACGAATGATAACTGCTGTTTACCTTTTAAATGTATATTTAATAAATATTATGAGATTACAAAACCAAACACAATCAATGACAATTTATAACTAAACAAAAAACATATGCCAAAATGACAGGAAAAATCTATACTACATATTTCAATTCTGCAAAGAGTTTGGAACAAGTATGGATGGTCTTGAATTAACGACACGTGTAACGTGAGTAGACATTACTCTACAAACTAAGGTACGTACCGTAAATAAATGTACATTAAAGACTCTTCCTACAAAACCTGATTTTGACAGAAGTTCAACGGTCAAAGTCAAAGTCGGTTCAAAGGTCAAAATGTGTTGTCCATTAGAGAGAGAGAGAACGTTCTTAGAGTCGATTTCATATCAATTCTATATTTGCAAACTGTTCAAATTCGTTTTGATAGTTATTAAAAATAACCTGATTTGACTAAAAACAAATTAGTAGCCTTTATGGAACTCCATAAACATTCACGTCTCAATCGTTCCCGCATTCCGCTGAATAACAATTTATTCATTTTTTAATTCATTTTCATTTCAAATTTACCACTGAACAATAATCGAGCAACAATCAATTCATGTACCTACGGTATTCGATGAGACGGCATAACAATTTATTCATTTTTTAATCCATTTTCATTTCAAATTTACCACTGAACAATAATCGAGCAACAATCAATTCATGTACCTACGGTATTCGATGAGACGGCATAACAATTTATTCATTTTTTAATCCATTTTATTTCAAATTTACCACTGAACAATAATCGAGCAACAATCAATTCATGTACGGTATTCGATGAGATGGCATAACAGTTTATTATTTTTTTAATTCATTTTCATTTCAAAATTACCACTGAACAATAATCGGGCCCCGAACAATCAATTCATGTACGGTATTCGGTGAGATGGCTCTTAATGGCCGTGAGCCCAGCAGCCCCGGTTCTGTATAAGCAGATCCCCTACTAGCTTTTCTCGATTTAAAACATTTAACAGAAAGGTAATAGGTAAGAGTATTCTTTATCTCGGTGGTAAAAATATAATTTGATAAAAAGTATGAGTGTTTTTCCTCCTTCCAATTTTAGATTTAGATCGCAATGTTCGTAGGTATTATATAGGTACAACAATAAGTGAAATCAGCGAGATGCTATACTTTTATAGGAACGCGTGTAATTTAAAAATCTAGTGGTACCTAATGACTGTTTTCGATTCTATGTATATTTAAAATGTAAGTCGCTAGTAATTGAGATATTTTTGAGACAAAAAACACGAAACAGAGCGGTCGACGTTTAACGAATAATATTATGATAAACACCATAAACTTCTGTCTAGTACTAATCCTTTAAAGGTCACTCAATTTAGCTTAAAGCGAAAATAGCGTGAGTTACCCATAGTACCCCAGTTCCCGTGAGTGCCATGACACATGTCCGAACGTGCGTGGCGTGCGATCGCATCCATTCTATGACGTTCTACGACGTTCCACGAACAAGATGTCGGTGCACGGCGTCTAATCGACGGGAAGGCAGGAGCTTTGAGGCATCTGTTGTCTAAATAACTAGGTTTGTTAGACTTGGGGTATTGCAGTTCGTGCATGCAATATGTATGAGTGCAGTTTGGGATATGTCTGGCTAATCCTTTGTCTTGTCCTTCGCTATTTATAAATCTCTTTTCTTCATTTCTCTTATAATAAACTTTTTAACCCAGATACGAAGTCAGCCATTTGAGTATTTTGAGAAAGAAACTTATAGGCACTATAAATGAATAATTATTATCATACACATTACACAATATAACACTAACACTTTAAGTTCTGATGCTTTGTACACATATTTAAAGTCACACACAGGTCGAATGCGATTAATAAACATTATTTAAAAAAAAATACATTGTTGGAAAAAAGGTAAAATAATGTTAATTGATCGCGTTCGACCTGTGTGTGATTTTAAATACATTACACAATGTTGGGTGGCAAAAATAAATACCTAGCTATTTAAGGAACCATTTACATGGAGCGAGAACACGCCTCGATGTATTGAATTGTATAACCAACAGTCTGTTAATACAACTAAAATTGCATGCGAATTCGCGCGCGTCTAAATGGGCCCTAAAGCTATAAAACAAGTTCAAATTAGTAATTTCTGTGAAACACTATTATTTACATTAGGTACTACACCTGTATTAGCCATAATAACCAAGAGCATTTTGTAAACACAACGCACGAGTGTTCCGCCGTAGGACATTTCCGAATAGTTCCAAAACAGATTATTATAGTGATATAGCACTACAAAAGCTTTTTTTCACGTTGTTCGTCCGACTATACAATTGTTTGTCATGTTTCCGGGGGGAATATTTATGGGGCCGCACAGTACAAAAACGGAAACGATTTCTGCGTAAATAAGGGAAAAAACGATATCGGGATCTGAAGTTTGGAAAGATGAAAGTGTATTTAAAAACAAAGAGGAAGTCTCAGTTTTGGTGAAACTTTGAGTAGGTAATATTTCACGATGAGGGGATTTTATCCTTAACATCTACTTGTATCGTGATACACATTATTGTGAGTATTTTCAGAGAAAATGTATCATTGCTTTTAGTTCCCTGAGCCAGCTACAATTATGTTATCTGATGGTCTTATTTTTCTATTTTATTGTATCGCAAATTTTATTACGTATCTCAATTTTTCAAATTCAGTTACAGTCTATATACTTTGACTTGCTGAACAAATAAATAATTATATGAAGGTTTTCGTCAACTTAACGACTGTTGAGCAATCTTTTGTCAATTGATTAACAATTAAACTATGTATTAGTCTACTTTCAAACTAATATCTAATTTGAATGTTTCTAAAATCAATACTTTAACGCCTATTTTTGGACTTTTATACAGTATGTTTACAGAAAGCAATAAAAATTACAATCACTTTGAGAACAAGACTGACGCAACAGCATAAAATAAGATGACGAGGCCTTGGCCACTCTCCAGCTATGGTCAGAAAACAGCGTAGCGAAACGCGCAAAAATGTGAATGCAAGCTAGATTAGTTGGCTGAGAACACAAAAGTTACATCTTACGTTGACATATTCTGCTACTGTTACTGTTTTAGCATTTTTATTGGTACATTCAACGAAAATACATTCAGGTATTCTGGTCTGGTTTATCTTCAACAAAAGCAATGTGCTTCGATAAGTTTTGTTTACAAATGTCTAGAATTGTAGCTAAAAGATTTATTCAAACCTAATCTGAGAATAACTACAATTTATTAATTTATAAGGCAGATATTTCATTCAAGACTTTTGATACAAGAAATAATATTTTATTATATATGAACCTAACGAATACCATATAAAGCCATTCCCCGTTACAGTAGATTTGCTAAAGTAAGTATATCTTAATAATAAACAGATTAAAACTCCATAAATACAAATCTATTCTTACATTGTAACGTTGCACGTACATGTTTTAATTATAAGCTTTAATTTTATTATCTTACAATTTTAATTATACAAATTTTAACCAAATAACTTATTTATAAATTAATTTTAATTATAGCTGCATGAATTATTTTAATCAATTATTATTTTTATTATTTATTTTAATCAACTAACTATTTATTTTTACAAATTTAACAATCAATTTTAAATTTAAATTAATTATCTTATTCTACTTTTCTATTTTAAAGTACGACTAAGAATATAATAAAATAATTATGTTTTAAAAAACCTCTGTAATAGACATCGCAAGGTTAATCCGACCGTCCATGCGCTATTCGTATCAACTGTACTACGACCGGTCTGAGCTGACGTCACGGAATAATCTGGAACTGGCGCGAGCGCTGCCCCGCCGCGCCGCCCAGTCATCTGTCCGCGCCAGCCGCCAAACGTTACGCACGTACGTACCGTCGCGCACACGGGCCAGCCCGTGTCGTCTCGCGCGCTGTACAAATTATAATTTTAATTATTTTCTGGTGGGCGCGGACACCTGCAAATTTATTTAATTTAAATATATTCGGCGACGTAATCGCGAAATAACGAGTTCCCGCACCCACGTACTGGGTGCGCCGTTATCTTTTAAAAGAAGACCGTTAGGCCGACGTGTCACACCGTCACCAGCATCCACACACACAACATCCAGACGGCTGGGTTGGAGCCTGAGTCGTTCGCCCGCCGTCGCCCCTGCTCCTCTTCAGCGCTGGCCCCCACACCTGCTGCGGACCACCATCGTAACCACCAGCCAGGGCAGTACCGCTCCGCGGTGGCAAATCTTAGACCCGGGCCTTGGCCACCCACGACCCTATTTCAAATTTTAGTTTTTTTTAAATAAATTATTTTTGTTAACGTACTGGTAGGATTTTTATTTATGCCCTACCAGTCCTAGACGTTACATTGGCACCTAAAACGTGGTCTTAAGGTCTAAATTTGCCCCGCAGAATTTGTGTGTTTGTTGTTTTTTTTTGTGAAACGTTTTTTATTTTTTTTTGGTTGCAAGTAACTAAGGTGTACCTAATTAATAATAATAATTGTAATTATTTATTTATTGTGGAATTGTAATTTTAATAATAATTTTATTTTGAATGACATTATTTATTGTAATTTTATCATCACCCTGTACTATTGTAGTGTAGACTAGTACAGTCGGTCGAATATTTTATGAATATTTTTTTTTTATGGTGCAATATTTTAAATTGTTTGTGGTACACATTAGTTGCAATATTTTAATGCTTCTTTTCTTTTTATTTTTGTGACTGTCTATTTTATTTTTTTGATTTTGCTTGATTTTTTTTTATTTTTTAATTTAGCCAACCAAAACGTTACTTAGTTAACATTGTAACAGACGGAGTAGTGTTAATTAGGGACAAACGTTCAACACTTTCCACGGTTGCCATTTTTTTTTTTTTTTTTTGTGCACGCTATTATTATTATTTTATTTTAAATTTCATTGAAAATGGAGTTTCCCGTGAAATTCTTGTCTTTACAAAAGCCAGAGTTAGAGTATGAGGTTAGCATTCGTGGTGAGACACCCGGTTCTACAGTCCAGGACTTGCGGAAACAGATTGCGAAGTTAGGGCCTTTGTTTCCTTCCGAGGATATTTTAGAAAGTAATTTCACTGTCGCTGCCGATTTGAGAGGTGTTAGTGTTGCCCTCGCGAAGGTTCAGTCGAACTTAGATTCACGACCTGATAGGAACGTTTTGCTTCGCACACAAAACCTTTTGAATCACTTGCATCATCGTCTTAATCGTATTGTTTGCGATGAATCGACACAGCCCATGTTTGATGTTTGTGACCAGGAGTTTCGAACTCTGACGGCTAGGTTTAATTCTATGAAGGACACTGCTGCCGCGACCGTCTTGCCAGCTCCGAGCGCAGAGCATGTAGTTAGCACGGCACCGATAAATGTTAACGTCACTTGCGACCGCGGTAGTCATAACGAGCTTTGTAAGATCAAGTTCGATGGCAAGTCTTGCGTCCGTGCCTTCGTGGAACGTATAACGGAATTTTGTGAAGCTAGGTCGATTTCGGATTCGAAGCTTTTGTCGTATGCGACAGAGATTTTTACTGGTGATGCACTTCATTGGTACCGTAATATTAAGGGTCAAGTGTCCACCTGGGTTGAACTCTCCACATTGCTCAAGCAAGATTTTGGTCAGAAGGACTATGATTATAGGCTCGGTAATGAAATTCGGTCACGTACGCAGGGTGAATCCGAGAACATTACCGTATACTTATCAATCATGGCTGGTTTATTCTCGCGTCTCTCTAAGCCATTGCCGGAGGACGAAAAGTTGGAGATCCTTCTCCATAACATCAGGCCTTGCTATGCCAGTACCTTAGCGTCAGCGTCTGCGATTACTGACATAAATACATTGCGTAATCATTGTCGTAATTACGAAAGTATTCAGGCACGTCTTGCTGACTTTCGTGAACCACCCAGGCGTACAGCTGACACTTTGGCACCTGAGTTTGCTTATAGTGGTACTAATAAAAATAATAGCTTCCATAATAACAAGAATTTCACATACAGGAATAACAATAATAAACAATATAATAATAACGCTAATGCTAATACTAACAATAATAATAGTTCAAGTTTCAAGTTTCTTTATTTGGCCAAGTAACAAAACACGTTACATCTAGCAAGTCAATTACAGGTCATTGCTAAAACTAATCATGCAATGTCTTAAAATAGTTTATATAAAACAAAGATATAATTCCTAATAATAGGTCTTATACTAATAATTTTAACAAATATAACAACAACAACAACGGCAACGAGAAACAGGTACATGCACTTACTTCTACACCCTCGGCCAAACCCTTATTTTGTCCTAGATGTCGTAATAATAGCCACAACTTCCGTCAATGCCCAGCTAATAAGGATGACATTTATTGTTTTAAGTGTGGTCATAAAGGTGTCAAGTCTCCTGATTGCCCTACTTGCAAGAAGGCGAAGCCTTCCTCTTCAAAAAACTAAAAGGACAGAATTGCGCCAACCATCACATTAATCATTTTGATCCTGTAGATTGGAGCGATTGGTTGAAAACTATTAAAATTTATTTCAATTCGTATAAGATCGACGCAATTCTGGATGATGATCCTAGTATTGATAATCGTCCTTATGCAACGGTACACGTTAATGGTATTGAGATGAAGGGTTTGCTAGATTCTGGTGCTGCCGTAACTGTTTTAAAGAGTGATGCTCATACAGCATTACAAGGTTTACCTTTATTTAAAGATAAATTTATCACAGCCGTTGGGGCTGGCGGTCGTATATTGCAGAGCCGGGGTTATTTTAACTTGCCTGTACATTTTCGTGATAAGTTTCACTTTATTACTGCTCATATTGTCCCAGAAGTTAATACTGATTTTATATTAGGCGTAAATTTTTGGCTTAAATTTAATATTCTTCCAAATTTAAGTAGTATTACTTTTCCTAATGCTACAGTCGATATTGAAGAACCGAAGTCTAGTGATACTTCGTTCATTCACGGTTATGATCATTTAAGCGTTTCGGAGAAGTCCATAGCTGACAACATCATTGCGCAGTTTGAGGATATTTCTGCTGAACGGAAAGGCTTAGGTAAGACCAGTCTTATTGAACACCATCTTGATACTGGAGATGCGCAACCGATCCGGCAACGGTATTACCGAATGTCACCGGAGAAGCAACGGATCCTCGTTGAACAGGTAGATGAAATGCTTGGTCTCGACGTCATCGAGCCCTGCGAAAGCGCCTGGTCTTCACCTGTCCTGCTTGTCACCAAGAAGAACGGTCAACCTCGTTTCTGTCTCGACAGCCGTAAGTTGAACTCCGTTACTCGAAAGGATGCGTATAGTTTACCTTACGTATCGGAAATACTAGATAACTTACGTGACGCTCGCTACCTTTCGAGTATCGATTTATCGAAAGCCTTCTGGCAAATTCCAATTGCTGTCGAGGACAGGGACAAGACCGCGTTTTATGTTCCTGCTCGTGGTACATATCGTTTCAAAAGGACCGCGTTTGGTTTAACCAACGCACCGGCGACGCAGCAGCGTTTAGTTGACCTTCTCTTCAGAGAATTTGACTTAAAGGTCTTTGCCTACTTAGACGACATTATTATAATATCGGAGGACTTTAATTCTCATGTGTCGCTACTTCTTCGGGTATTAGACAAACTTCGCCAAGCAAATCTGACGGTGAACTTGGAGAAGTGTCAATTCTTTAGAAGTCAACTTAAGTATTTAGGGTACGTTGTTGACAGCCATGGTCTTCGCACGGACCCAGGTAAGGTAGAAGCTATTTTAAACTATCCAACACCTACCAGTGTTAAGGACATAAAGAGATTCTTAGGAACTGCCACCTGGTACCGTCGGTTTGTGCCACAGTTTAGTACGATAGCGGGCCCTCTTAACCAGCTGACATCCACTAGGAAGGGTAGACCGTCTTTTAAGTGGACTCCTGAAGCTGATGCTGCTTTTACCAAGCTAAAAGAATGTTTAGTCTCGGCTCCAGTGTTGTCTTGCCCTGATTATAGTAAGCCGTTCGAGGTTCATACAGACGCAAGCAACTATGGTGTAGGTGGTATGCTGACTCAAACAATTGATGGTAAGGAGCATCCAGTAGCTTACATGAGCAAATCGTTAACACAGGCTGAGCGTAATTATAGCATAACGGAGCGTGAAACACTCGCGGTAATTATAGCACTCGAGCATTGGAGGTGTTACTTGGAGAATTGTAAACCGTTCACTGTCTTTACAGATCACAGTGCCTTAAAATGGTTCCTTTCTCTAAGTAATCCTACCGGTCGTCTCGCTCGTTGGGGCGTACGTTTATCGTGTTTTAACTTCGAGCTTAAACATCGTCGAGGAGTGGATAACGTGATTCCCGACGCTCTGTCGAGAGCTGTTCCGATTAGCGCTATTGATTTGTCCAATTCTTTTCGTAACACGTCAGATGCATGGTACAAAAATATTTATAATTCTTGCTTAACTAAACCTCAAAATTTTCCTAATTTTCTCATCAAGAATGGCTCTTTGTATAGGCTTTGCAAAAATAAACACGAGAAAACCTCCGAGTTCTCTTGGAAGGAAGTTGTCCCAAGCGAATTTCGTCATGATGTTTTGGAACAAAATCATTCTGAGCCTATGGCTGGACATCTAGGTATCTTTAAAACGTATCGTAGATTGGCGTTGAGATACTTCTGGCCAGGGATGCATAATGACGTCGTGAAATTTGTAGGATCTTGTAATAAGTGTTTACAATACAAACATCAAAATCATCAGGTGCTTGGTGAAATGGGTCGCCCTAAACAATGTTGCCGACCTTTTCAAATGGTTTCGATTGACCTCATGGGCCCTCTGCCTATCACTCGGAAACAAAACCAATATATCCTGGTCATCACTTGTTGTTTTTCAAAATTTTGCCTCATTTTCCCTATTCGTAATGCTACTTCCACTATAATCACCAAAATTATAGAGGACCAACTCTTTCTAGTTCATGGGGTTCCTCAAACAATCTTTCTTGATAACGGCAGTCAGTTCACTAGCGGCATGACCGTAGATTTATTTAAAGAATATAATGTGCCGAATGTCTTCTACACGCCTAGGTACACGCCACAAGTTAACCCCGTGGAACGTCAGAATCGCACGATCGTTACTTGCTTATCAACATTTGTCAATGAAGATCATAGGACCTGGGATTTGTTTATACCGAAAGTACAATTTGCCATAAATAACTCTGCAAATGAAGTAACAGGTTATAGTCCTTCGTTCCTCGTATTTGGTCGAGACCTAGTGACTTGTGGTACGCATTATGTCGATAGTGACCTTGGCAGGGATTTAATGTTCTTACCACGTGACATTTATGCCGAAAATTTAGGTTGCATGTCCGAAATATTTGATGATGTACAGGCGAAGTTACATCAAGCTCATGCAAAGAATACCGCACATTATAATCTACGCCGTAGACATGTAGAATTTAAAGTAGGGGACATAGTCATGAAACGTGCTTATGTTTTAAGTGACAAAGATAAGTACTTTAGTAAAAAATTAGCCCCTAAGTTTCTACAATGTCGTGTTGTTGAAAAGAAGTCACCTTTGGTGTATGTATTGGAGGACATGTCTGGGAAAAATATAGGGACTTGGCACATCAAAGATTTAAAATTGTCAAGTTTTAATAAATAATATAATAAAAGTTACATTAATTTCCAAAGTCGCGCGTATTTACCATCTATTACAGTGCATAAAATGTATTTGTATTGGTTTCTGGTTGAACGATAACTGGTTACCTGCAAAAGTTTGGGCGCATTAGCATCTGTAGTTTAAAACTAGATACTAATGTTTTTTTATGATTGCGTGATGTATGATGGACAGCATGAAAGATAGTATGAAATAGTAAATGCAAATACGCAAACGTATATTGCGCGGATTTTATTCTGAGGAACAAAATCCTTTTCCGGCGCGAGGGGGTAATGTAACGTTGCACGTACATGTTTTAATTATAAGCTTTAATTTTATTATCTTACAATTTTAATTATACAAATTTTAACCAAATAACTTATTTATAAATTAATTTTAATTATAGCTGCATGAATTATTTTAATCAATTATTATTTTTATTATTTATTTTAATCAACTAACTATTTATTTTTACAAATTTAACAATCAATTTTAAATTTAAATTAATTATCTTATTCTACTTTTCTATTTTAAAGTACGACTAAGAATATAATAAAATAATTATGTTTTAAAAACCTCTGTAATAGACATCGCAAGGTTAATCCGACCGTCCATGCGCTATTCGTATCAACTGTACTACGACCGGTCTGAGCTGACGTCACGGAATAATCTGGAACTGGCGCGAGCGCTGCCCCGCCGCGCCGCCCAGTCATCTGTCCGCGCCAGCCGCCAAACGTTACGCACGTACGTACCGTCGCGCACACGGGCCAGCCCGTGTCGTCTCGCGCGCTGTACAAATTATAATTTTAATTATTTTCTGGTGGGCGCGGACACCTGCAAATTTATTTAATTTAAATATATTCGGCGACGTAATCGCGAAATAACGAGTTCCCGCACCCACGTACTGGGTGCGCCGTTATCTTTTAAAAGAAGACCGTTAGGCCGACGTGTCACACCGTCACCAGCATCCACACACACAACATCCAGACGGCTGGGTTGGAGCCTGAGTCGTTCGCCCGCCGTCGCCCCTGCTCCTCTTCAGCGCTGGCCCCCACACCTGCTGCGGACCACCATCGTAACCACCAGCCAGGGCAGTACCGCTCCGCGGTGGCAAATCTTAGACCCGGGCCTTGGCCACCCACGACCCTATTTCAAATTTTAGTTTTTTTTAAATAAATTATTTTTGTTAACGTACTGGTAGGATTTTTATTTATGCCCTACCAGTCCTAGACGTTACATCATTACGCAAATAATTTACGGTACCCTCGATTCCCTTTTCGACTTGTCAAATTCCAACACAAGCAAATGCAAATTCGGCAGAGGACGCCACATGATCTGCTTAGAAATTAATGCGGCATGAAATTACGTATTTACCTACTTATCTAGTCAGTGGGAAAATTGCTTTCAAGATCCTCCCGGTTGTCCATTCGGCGCAGACAGCGATTGGCGTTTGACGGCCGAGGAGGATTTGGTGAAGACATGAGAGATGTGCCTTTTATGTTTTGAATTATACCATTTACCTACTTTACAATACTTTATATTATAAAGATACTAGCTTTTACCCGCGGCTTTGCCCGCGTAATAAAATTATTCATTAAGATTTTCATTTGGATCCTTAGGTTTCTCTGTAGGTATATTTATCTGCGATTATTTCGATTGCACATAATACTTTTGCTTGCAATGATTGTAGAAATATTACACATCGACCACAGCGTAGGTAATTCTATAATATACGCTGGGGAAACCTTTATAAACATCCCACATAGCCCGTATTTCGACACTATGATCGGTGGGTAAAAAGTACTTTTTTCTATTATCCCTTACATTTTTTTACATTTTGCTTATACTTATCGCAAACGTAATCTTCAAGCAAGCAAACAACGATCGTCTTAGAGCACATTGATTGTAAGAGACCGCCGACCGATTATCCGTATCCCTCTATCGATACCCATATTATCCGTATCCGTATCCGTATCCGTATCCGTATCCGTATCCGTATCCGTATCCGTATCCGTATCCGTATCCGTATCCGTATCCGTATCCGTATCCGTATCCGTATCCGTATCCGTATCCGTATCCGTATCCGTATCCGTATCCGTCTCCGTCTCCGTATCCGTATCCGTATCCGTATCCGTATCCGTCTCCGTATCCGTATCCGTATCCGTATCCGTATCCCTATCCCTATCGCTATCGCTATCGCTATCGCTATCGCTATCGCTAACGCTAACGCTAACGCTATCGCTATCGCTAACGCTAACGCTAACGCTATCGCTATCGCTATCGCTATCGCTATCGCTGTCGCTATCGCTATCGCTATTGCTATCGCTATCCCTATCGCTATCCCTATCGCTATTCCTATCTCTATCCCTATCGCTATCCCTATCGCTATCCCTATCGCTATCCCTATCGCTATCCCTATCGCTATCCCTATCCCTGTCCCTATCCCTATCCTTATCCCTTATCAAGATGTTTAATGATATAACACTTTAAGTTCTCGCGCTTTGTACACATATTTAAAGTCACATACAGGTCGAACGCGATTAATTAATATTATTTTTACCTTTTTTCCCAACGTTTCGGCCAGGTTGCACTGGCCGTGGTCGCGGAAGACTGACGACGTCCCAGCAAAATGTCACCGGAGATGTAAACAACACAAAACTACCCGATATTAATTTATATAAATGTTCGGGGTAGACAAATTTTTAGTTAATGTTTATTTCCCACCATGTTTATTTTAAAGGTAAAAATAATGTTAATTAATCGCGTTCGACCTGTACGTATGTGACTTTAAATAATAATATATGTTTAATGATTTCTTATCAAGTGCTAAAATATAAAGTTTCATGGTTTTATCATTTAAAATTAAGAAATCCCATACAAACTTTCAACCTCTTTTTCAACCCCTTCATCCCTTTTTTTCGAAATAAAAAGTAGCCTATGTTCTGTCTCAGGGTCTAAAGACTGTCTGTTCCAAATTTCATCAAAATCGGTTGCGTGGTTTAAGCGGGAAAGCGTAACAGACAGACAGACAGACAGACAGACAGACAGAGTTACTTTCGCATTTATAATATTAATATAGTAAATATATAGTAAATAGTAATATAGTATATATAGTATAGTATATATAGTATATAGTATATATTATAGTATATAGTATATATAGTATAGTATAAGTATATAGTATATATAGTATATAGTATATAGTATGGATTATTTGACGAATTGTTCTTATTATTTTTACTCTTCTTCTGGATGATAATGTATATAGAATGTAAATTATTTTCTAAAAAAAATATGGCGCCAGTGATCGTGAAATTGTTTAGTTGTACAAATATCTAAGTAAAATTTTTAATACAGATAATTTGACTTACGATTCTAAATAAAGCTATAATTCAACAAATTCTTGATGTAATGAGAATTTCACCTGACAGCTAAGTTATTTTGGTAACAAATTACAGCTTTCCCTTCGGGACCCCCGGACACAAAAAACGTCTTCGAACGATTTCAGCCACAATAATTAATATTGCCACCTCGTCGCCGAAGCAAAGTTGGCGACTGTCAATTTTTTAGGGTGCCGCTGAAAAATTAGCAGTCATCAAAAGTTCCGGCGCGGGATCATAAATTTAGGGTCGGTACTTTCGTGATTCCATTCGCATTCCCCTTAGAACAGCGGGCATTGCGATAAATTATACCCATCAATAATACGCAGGCAGTGCTGTGTCAACAACACTCTACGTAGGCACTATGAGTCTATTTGTAGGTATTTATTTAGGTGTTCCCTCGCTCCCCGCGGTACAATAACGACGTCAAAGCTGCTGGCTTTAAACATGAGTTGGGAGATGCATAATAAATGACTTGATAGTGGCTTGGGATATCAATTGGGTTAGCGTAGTACATATTAATACGAAGACGGTCGTGAATAATTTTATTTGCGCATTTTCTGGAACATAGTCAGTTAAATAGGGTTATGTATGAGTACAATGTCACGTCGCTGTAATATCTGACATATTAATGAGAATATTTTAAATTGTATAAGCCAGATTTTGATGTCATTTGGAAATCGAGTTGCGGTCGAATCGTTTTATAAATTGCCATTCCACTATAATACCTACATTAAACGCGGAAACGGCGGTTTGAAATGTCACAGTAAGTACCCCTTTCAGGGTCCAATGGAAATAACCACAAAACATTCGGAACCCATTTCCGATTCTCGTCACATCGGCGAGGCGACACGTAAAGGCTCGCCGTGGTAAAGCACTTTGACTGGAAGTTACAAAATCCGCACCTTTATACTTGGGTTCGACTTACTTTGAATTACGTTTCTATTCGATTTGTTGATGGCTACAATCCGATTAAACTTGTTTAAACTTATCTTTAATTATTAACTGATATATTGTAGATAACTGATCGATTGTAGCTGCAAACATCTGATACCTACTTATATTTTATTTGTGTCGTTTCATAATCATAAAGACACTTACTCTTATGACGAAACAAACATATCTTGTACTCATATCGGACAAGGATTCTTGATTAGAATGTGATATGTCGAAATAGAATAGAATATTTATTTCTTAGCACACTGCCAGTCAACTAGTAATCATCATCATCATATCGCCCACTTTATCGCCCACTGCTGAGCATAGGCCTCTCTTATAGTACGCCACTTGACCCGGTACACTACTAGTAAGTAGGTATTTAACACCGACATATAAACCAAGTTCCACTAAATGGCCTCATCTCAGCACATCGGTAGCGACTTCCAGAGCTGATATAGATTATTACAATTTAAATGATTTGTCTTTCAAATTTATATCATTCAGAAATATCCCAATCCGTTGATACAAAAATATGTCTTTAATAATTTGTCGAAATTTAATATGGTAGCAACAAACTGTATAATCTGATATCCCCAGCGTCCACCTGACGATAAGTGGGGAAACACTAAACGAAAATAACCTATAAGCTCCAATAAAATATTGGCTGAGCTCGGGTCACTTAAATTCGAGGCCCGCCCCAGCTCAATCTTATCTAAGAAATATATTATTTTCTCGTTAAGTTACATAAGAATGTTATTACATTCTTTATGTTAGCTTTTTATAAATATATATAGGAATGTGCCGAAATGTTTTTATTTACCTAGAGTAAGCGTCAGAAGATTAATGGAATAATTATGTACATTATTTTAGATACCACTTCTTTTAATAAATCGTACAGAACTAATAAAGAGTGATAAAGATTATGTAATATGACCAAGGAAACTGTGACATAATTGTATATATCTAAGTAGTACTTGTATGGTTCGGAATAAATTCCACAGGAACAAATCGATCTAACAGCTCGAAAAAAGAAAAGTAATTTTATTAGTAAGTTTAATGTCGTAAACAAGGTTTAAATAGTAAGTCACCGTTGTATATATGTTTGCGATCAATCAGATTACTTTGCCTCACATGTAAATAAAATGCAACTTTTTCATCAGTTTTAGAACAAACAAAAAAGTGTTTACCAGATGGCGTAGTGAAAAAAATATATGGGCCTACTGTGTAAGTAGCTACTTCCCAGTAGCAGATCTTCTAAAACATGTTATTATGCATTTTTGTAGTGGTAGATTGTTATGTAAACAAACGTAAATTTATAGTCTACTAGAACGAACATGATACTTCCCTCATTAATTGATTGAATGAAGCATAATTGAACAAATAATTTGGTTACTAGCTATTCGGAATGTTCAATAGAATCTAAATTAGGTAATGCTTTTGAAAATCAAAGTTCGAAAGCTTTGTTCTGTATGTGTATGTGATTATATAAGTAATGGTAATTTAATTGAAATAATTACAGGAAGCAAATGTAACTGTAACTTAGAACTAATAGTGGCGTTAGGTATATACAGTTGTAATGTAACATTCGATGTTCTACCACTATGGTAAAATCTGTTTTTGAAATAATTGTTAGCATTTAACATCGAAAATTGTATATTATGTGGTTCATCACTAGACTGAGGTTTACTGTAGGCAATAACATCGTACAAAAAACACTAGAAACATGTGTCAGATATTATGTGGCCTTCTTTTTGTGCGATATTATAGCCGGTGACTGTACTTATACGAGCAATAGATCTCTTGTGAAATCCTGAATTTTAATTACATCTCAAGTGAACTTGAATTTGCCCACTTAACACTTTCGCTACCAAGAACCCGACTGTCGGGCACACCGCTCGTAGAAGCGTAGCCGATTACATGGGTTTCCCCGTATGTAGCGAAAATGTCGTAGCGCCGCGTAGAGCCCGGTTTCGAAAGTGTTAACCAGATCTCAATTGTTTTGTCGGTGTAATATTGAATTTGGCTCGTTTTCACTTTTCTAATTTGCAGGGATACACAAATCACATTTTTTTTAATGCAACATCAAATTAAAAGATCAAAAAGAAATTTAGGCGTGACTTTTGACTAATGAAAATCGAGTTCGAAAAACTTGCACAGCTAGAAGATGTTGAAACAGCTCAGCGCCAGTCTGCCTTTGACAACGGACGTACCTAATGTCACGTCCGAAACTTCGAGCCAAGTAGGTATAAACTTAACCGTTACACGATTATACTAGCCCCGATGCATATGTTTTCGTCTAGTCAGATCATTTTTTGAAGTTCTCCTTTTCTTACAAAATAATGTGAGGAGAACGTGATTAAGACCACATTTTTTTAAAGTTCTTTGTTTTTAACAATATAAGTCACATCCAACTTAATTTTACATTCAAAATAAACTATACATTCAATTCTTACTACTGGGTTGTGATATATCTACATGTGTTAAACGTTATTGTAATAAACAAAATATTTCTGTATTAAGTAGACGAACTTTTCTGCATCGGGGCTCGTACGACTATGTCTCGTTTTCATTTATAATATTAATGAAAATCGTTTTATTTTTAATCAATATACAATTGTTTTTCATAGCCTGGCAGCCTAGCGGTAAGTACGTGCGACTTTCGTTCCGGAGGTCGCGGGTTCGAACCCCGGCTCGCACCAATGAGTTTTTCGGAATTTATGTGTTGCCAGTCGCTTTTCAGTGAAGGAAAACATCGTGAGGAAACCGGAATAATTCCAATAAGGTCTAGTTTACCCTTCGGTTTGGAAGGTCAGATGGCAGTCGCTTTCGTAAAAACTAGTGCCTACGCCAAATCTTGGGATTAGTTGTCAAAGCGGACCCGAGGCTCCCATGAGCCGTGGCAAATGCCGGGATAACGCAAGGAGGATGATGATATAATTGTTTTTCATATGGAAACCAAACCACATTACATAAAATACTTAAGCACCTACCACTTAAACGAATCTCAGAATACACCCGTTCTATATCGGTAGATGGATCGATGAGGATATTTTCCGTATTCTATCCAGCGTAGAATCAATTTAAGATCTCCTGCGGCGGTTGGACGGATATTTATGAAGATAGCTAGAATTATAGAGGTTTCTCGGCTTAACGATGAGTAATACGTGTAAGAGCTGTTGTTGAATTGAGCCACGTAATAAATAAAAATACAACCGTATAGAAACGACTCTCGCTTGTAGACATTTTTTTCTTGTTGCTGTTTAATTATCCAGATTCATCCCTGCAGTTTCTTTCCGCCGATGTCTCACGCGACAACATTTCTATCTCCATTACTTAGATGGCTAGGAGTCCTTAAGACGATACGGTAGGGGTCAATTCTCCATACAAACGCTCTCGACTATTTCCTCCCTGGTTTTTGAAGATAGAGCAATGATTTTTTCAACACAGATTGTTATTATTTTTATCTGTGTCGGACCGTTTTGATTTTTTTGATATTCTGCTTTTTAAAGATTCTAGAGCCAACCAAAAAATTCTAAAAACGGCCTTTTCATTGTGGCGCAAAAAAAGGTGTGATACTCAAGATTGGTAACAATGAACCAAAAAAGCTAAACGGTCCGACATAGATTATTTCATTCTCAAATTTCGCTCCGATTGATTAAGTTTTGAAGGAGGAAAGAGTCGAGAGCGGAACCTCGATTTTAAAGATTTTTTTGTAATATCTTTTGACTGAGTTGTTCTTAATGGACAATTTTTTTTCGATAAATCTAGTTAATAACACTTTTATATTTAACTAAAATTCCCAAGTTGAATGGGGGGCTCCTTTCCATTTTAGCATTTTCGCTACCGTATCCTCTTAACTGTGCGTTTCTCCAGAACCTTCCTGCCTCGCACAGCTAAACTGTTGAATCAACTGTCGCTTGCGGTAATTTCGGACCGATACGACCTTAAAATATACAAGAAAATACCGTAAATCCGGTAAAGGTTGGCAACGCACCTCCAACCCCTCTAGTGTGTCGGCTGTCCATAGGTAGCAGTGGTTGCTTACCATCGGGCTACCTGTTTGCTCGTAATCATATAAAAAAGCCGATGACTGATAGCGATTCTTGGACGAATCGCGTTTTCAAGGCCCTGTTCTGTCAAGCTGTAAAAAGAGCATTCAGATATTAGACTGTGTCAGATAAGGGATTAGGGGATATCACAGATGTCATAATATATACCATAGATCAAGCAAACGTATCTACTTAGCGTGTCAAATGAACTCAGTGAAATCCACTGAGTTGTCCGTCTTTACTCGCAGCTTGCAGCTTTCGGGCGTCAATTTTTGTAAGTTGAAGACAACCAAAACATAAAAAATGCCTCATTACGTGATATTCAATTGCAACAACACAAAAATTATGAACAATCAAGAGCCTGAGACATATTTAAAATTACAGGCAAGAATCAACTTCAGTACAAAATTTGACACGCTCGGCCCCTATACAAATATATGATTTTGTTTCTTCTATCTAAATTAAGTTCTGTGGGGGATATAGTATGTCGTAAAAAAAAGCTTTCTGAGATTTGTGTAAGTAGAATTGACACCATTGTGTTTTAAAATCTAGGAATTTGGTAAATGGATGAAAAAATAATAGTAAATAGGACGACCGTTCTGGCCTAGCGCATAGTGAATCCCGGTAAGGGCATTTATTTGTGTGATGAGCACAGATATTTGTTCCTGAGTCATGGAAGTTTTCTATGTGGATTTTATATATCGTTGTCTGAGTAGATACCTGCAACACAATACTTCTTGAGCTTACCGTGGGACTCAGTCAATCTGTGTAAGAATGTCCAATAATATAAAAAGGTGATTTCTAGCATTTTTGGCAATTTAAGTAAGATACACGTTTCTCATTCCAGTGCAGCTTGATTTTATATTTAATCGTTTGATGAATACCTATAAAAATCTTCGGCAATATTTAAAACCGACGGCTCGCATAAATAAAACGCTTATATTTTTAGATATAAAGGCTGATGCTGTTTTGGTAATTGATCATTGTTTACATTATTTTGATACGACTTTCGGTGAACTGTGGCCACAAAAAAGCGATTTCTAAAACGCCATTCTCGATCATTCAGCAGTTAGCTTAGCGAAAATGACAATCTTTGACGCTCCAGGGTGATCGAATCATAAACAACAACATGGTGGTAACCGATCACTGCAACCCAACACCCGAAACACCAGAAAGGTTGGAGGTGCGCTACCGGCTTGTGAGATGGGTATACGCTCTTTTCTTGAATGTTTGAAGTTCGTATCAGAAATACCTCAGGTGGCAGTTCATTCCACAGTTTAGCTGTTAGAGGCAGGAAATTTCAGCTAAAACGCACAGTTGAGACAAATAACATCAAAACGCTTTCAAATTATAGAAACAAAATTGACCGCCTGAGCCCTCCCACGCAACGAAGGACTAATTGTGAAATGTATTCAGGGGAACCCATTTGAATGTAAGTAATGAATGAAATCATAAAGAAATATTTCAGTAACTGAGAGCCGTTGGGAAATGGAAAAAATGCGTAAGAACAGGTTTATTTTTGAAAGGAAATATTTACGATACAGTCCAGTGTACATTTAATTTTTCAAACGATTGGTATTACAAATAAAAGTCGTAGCAAAAACACGTAATTTATTGGGTATGAAAAGTAATTCAGATAAAAATACCAACTATTTGTAGTAGAAAACAAAAAACCGAGTGCTTAATAGAGTGCTTTAATTTAATAACTTTTGTTGGCTGTACGTATTAAAAGTTTGATTCTATTTACAATGCAGAACTATGATACTTTAAATAAATATGCTAAGTTAGTATAGCATTTATCATCGATGCTGTTCTGCAACTTAAGATAAATGAGTCCAAATAAGCCTTACGTTCTATACGTAAGGCTTATTTGTATAGAGGTTTATTTTGCACGTACTAACGTAGATTTAGGTTAAGTTTTAATTTCAGTCTTGCGAATATTACATTCAAAACAAACCACAGGGTGAGACAAACATATATTATTTAAATTGGAAAGTATAATGTTTTAACGAAAGAACAACATGGTATAATATAATTTGTCCTAACATTTCCGGCGGGCAATGCAATAACTCACTTTGTTTGCGAACGCGTGTTCCTGATAGGGAAGCATCCTAAGATTTACTAGTGTAAGTACAATTTTATTCTGAACATATCACAGTATAAAACTATTAGTAACTCTTCTAACAAACATACGTCGCACAGAACGTAGGTATGTATGCGCGCTGTTTTCGTACGCAACACATTAAGCGGAGGAGAATGAACGAGAGTGAATCTTCCTCATCCGCTTACAATGTGTTGCGTACGTACACGGCACGTCACGTATGTATGTATGTACATACCGCGTGGCTTACGTTTGTTAGGAGAGTTATTAGGTTATTACTGTTCTAAAATTGTGATACCTATAACTGCGTGCGTAGCCGAATGCACGAACGCTCACGAAACGCTCACGATAATAACTCTTTCGTAGCTATCTACCTCTATCGCTCTTGCGTATTGGCGCGACAGAGCCAGACTACATTTCGGTGGCGTTTCGGTGACGTTTCGGTGGCGTTTCGGTGGCGTTTCGCGTCGCAGAAATGCCATTTGGCTACGGGGCCAGTACGGATTCTATTACTAGTCCTTTGATCTTGTGAATACTCTGAAGTTAAATCACGTTAATAGAATTATCTGCGCGAAGGATTTCGTAATAAGGCATTAATAATATAATTGAATCGTTTTCTGAAAGGTCACCCTCCAAATAAAAAGGACAAAGTTTATTAAACCTACTTGAAAAGTAACATGAAATTTAAGTACTTTCATGTCTCGTGTTTTTTTTTTATATAAGGTCAGTGTGGGGAAGACCGTCTACCCGGAAAGACCGTCTATTGACTATAACTTTTGTGTTTATATATCTACGCTTCTCACACCTCTGGAGGTATAGCAGTTTTTTATCCTTAATCCATTGGTATTCAATAGGTACATATCCATAGGACGAACACTTATAGTTAACAATAAACTTGATTCGTGTTTCGAACTCGAACATCGAGTTCAACATAGTTCCGCAAAAAATCAAAATAAAATAGAAGCAGTCGGAATATTTGTATATTATGTATGTAACGTAGTCATTTAATAACCGTTCTTTCTGACTAGTACTATTAATGTACTGAAAACGCGCTCAATTTCTAGTTTTATGTTTTGAAATATGTGCAAGACTGCACAAACTTTTTATATTATTTTACCTTTTTATAGTTTATTGTCTATGTTTTTTATATATTCCTTTTGTCTATTTTTGAGTGATTGACTTCATTACATTTTGTTTTCTCAACGATACCAGTGCCTATTATTTAATTTCCTTAAAATTTGGTCTTTCTACCGTAAAGTGAAGTAAGATAAAACAAGATAAGTTAAGTAAATGATAACACGCTCTAAAAGTGCGAAAATGAGTGTAACTCATAAGGGAGACGGTGAGGCCGCCGTGAGGGATACTGCTCCGCCCTTGCAAGGAGGCGAGGGCGCCGCCGCCGCCCCTCCCGGAGCGACGCCCACACCTTCCCGCGTGGCGAGCGCCGTCTCGTCACGCTCCTCTTCTACAATCGTGGCGCGCCAGCTGGAGGCGAGGGCGCAACATGCGCGCCGTCTGGCTGAGATGGATAAGGAACGAGAGCGGCAGGCCGCGGAGCGCGAGCGCCAAGCGGCCGAACGTGCCGCGGAGCGCGAGCGCCAAGTGGCAGAGCGTGCCGCGGAGCGCGAGCGCCAAGTGGCAGAGCGTGCCGCGGAGCGCGAGCGCCATGTTGCCGAGCTCGAGCTGAAAGCCAGTCTCGCCGCCATAGAGGCGGGCGCTAGCCGACGTGGAAGTCATGGCACGCGTAGTCGTGCAAGTGTACAGGAATGGGTAAATAATACGATTCCTAATACCTTTGAACAACATTTATTAAGTGCCAACCCACCTTTCAGGTCTGTCGATGTTGCGGCCCAGCGCGAGCCACTGGGACCGAGAGAGCCGCACGGCATGAGTGCCGCGGCAAATAAAAACTCTCACGAGCAATATTGCCCTGAAGACGGAGGAGTGACTCGCTTAGTAAATTCGCTCGATAAGCTAATAAATAAAGTAAACCAAACGAAGACGGATTTACCTAACTTTGACGGCAAGTCGTACCTGGATTGGTTAGCTTTAAAACGTATCTACGAAAATAAAGCCGATAGTTTTTCTCCTAGTGAAAATTTAGCTCGATTGTCTCGCGCCCTGAAAGGGACGGCGCGCGAGGCCGTGGCGGGCCTGCTGGCGGCGGCGCGCGACCCCGGCGCCGTGGTGGCCGCGCTCGACGCGCGCTTCGGCCGCCCCGAGCTCGTCGTCATGCATGAAGTGGCAGCGGTGCGTAACCTGCCTAAGGTAAGCTACGACGGTAAGGATTTAGTGATTTTTGCAAGCCGTGTGCGTAATTGCGTAGAAGTTATCCGCATGTTAAATAAGCCCGACCATTTACGCTCGCCTGAGCTGTTTCAAGCACTATGGAGCAAACTGCCAGTGCTGCTGCGTCCACGGTGGTTGGATTATGCTCATTCGTGCAATGGCAGCGCTTCTTAAATAGAAATGTTTGCGGATTTCCTCTCGCGCGAGGTTGACTTGCAGTGCAGATTTGGAGGCAATATTGACCAGGCCTCTGCCCTAATCCCCCGGCCGATAGGCAATAGGGATAAAGTCAACAATATTGCTGAAAATAATCATTCCTCTAATAGCATTGAAACTTCTATAAACTCGAATAATATTTCTGATAATAATTGTTCATTATGTCAACAAAAACATGATTTATCGGATTGTGACAAGTTTGTCAAAATGTCAATAAATGATAGGTGGCAATTCATTAAGAAAAATAAAATATGCCATAGGTGTTTGAAAAAAGGTTTCCATAAGAATAAAACTTCATGTATGAAAAAAGTATGTAGCGTAGTAGGTTGTGAAATGCGTCATCATAATTTGTTACACGGGTCTAAATTTGAACGTGTCGTCACCACGCACGTCGACGCCGAGGACAACGACGACGCCGCCGACGACGACTCCGAGGACGACGACGACGAGCAAGTGCCATCGACGTCCGGCGTGAGCGCGCCCGCCGCCTGCGCCGCTACCGGAGCAGCCGCGACTACTCCGCTGCCTGACGACTCGGAACATGACATTCTAACGCATGCCACCTCTTCATCGCCCAAGAAGCCTTCCGCGCGGCCGTTGTTGAAAATTGTCTCTGTCACCGTGTCCGGACCGTCCGGTAGCGTTGACACATTTGCTTTATTAGACGACGGATCGTCAGGAACATACATAGACTCAGAAATATCTTCTCAAATTGGAGCCAAGACGTCTGAAAGGCTTATCCACGTAGATTGCGTACTCGGTTTAGGCAAGGACGTTAAAGTGCAGTATGTCAATTTTAATATACAGGGTCGTCATTCAACTGAAGTTCACTCCATTAAGAAGGCTAGGTCAGTTAATGGTTTAGGCGCCGCGCGTGAGTTTGCGTATCAAGATAGTGTACGCAAATACCCTCATCTAGTAGATATAGCCGACGAGTTTTGCTACGGAGACGTAAAACCAATGCTGATAATAGGTCTTGACAATTGGCATCTCTCTATTCCCACAGACGTGCGCAAAGGAACCAAAACACAACCTGCAGCTATTTTGACTGCCCTTGGCTGGGTTTTGTTTGGTTTCGGTTGCAGTAAGACTAAGCGGGTTGACGTCGTCAACCATATCTCATTAAGTGAACCTGACGTCGAAAGTGATCGTTTTATGTTAGAACAACTTATCAGGGAACAATTTAAGATCGACGCAATCGGTATATCTAAAAAGGAGGCCCGCAATGCTGACGATGAGCGTGCCATACAAGTTTTAGAGAACACTGCTCACCGTCTGCCGAGCGGCCGGTATGAGGTTGGCTTGTTGTGGAAGGCTGATAATCTGGATATTCCCGATAGCTATAAGTTAGCAATGTCCAGATTCGTAAGCTTAGAAAAGAAAATGATTAAAGACCCCTGCTACGCGGAACGTTATCGTCGCAATATTCATGACATGTTATCTAAAGAATACGCTGAACCATGTTCATCACGTGCTGGCCCTGGACGTCCTCTTTGGTATCTACCTCATTTTAGTGTGATTAATCCCAATAAACCTAATAAGTTGCGAACGGTGCACGATGCAGCTGCAAAATCTCACGGCGTGTCATTAAACTCTTTGTTATTGACTGGCCCTGATCTTTTGCAACCTTTGCTAGGCATTCTAATGCGTTTTCGTGAGGGCGCCGTCGCTTTAAACGCTGATATCCGTGAAATGTTTCCGCAAGTCAAAATTATTGAAACTGATAGAGACGCGCAAAGATTTTTGTGGCGAGATACCCCCGGTGAACCGATTAGAACATACCGCATGTCATCCATGATTTTTGGCGCCGCGTCTAGTCCATTCACTGCCATACACATAAAAAATAAAAACGCTTTAGAATGGCAGGAAACTTACCCCGACGCGGCTCGAGTAATCATCGACGACCATTATATGGACGATTGCATTACTAGCTTAGACGACGTCAACAAAGCTGCTAGGCTGGCAGCTGATATTTACTCCGTACATGCGCATGCCGGCTTCGAGATGCGCGGCTGGACGTCGAATAATCCTAGTGCGCTTTCGTTGTTGCCTAAAGAGTCTTTGCTAGAGGTATTACCTCGCGCCAATAATGGAGACGTTGAATTGGGCCGCCTGTCTACGCCCGTTCGCACGCTGGGCCTTATATGGCAGCCCTTCAATGACCTGATTGGTTTTAATACAGGTGTAAAAAAAGATACGGTGTTACCTGAAAAGTTAACGAAACGAGAGGTTCTAGTACACGTGATGAAAATTTACGATCCGCTTGGGATCCTTGCTCCAATCGTCGTTCGTGGCCGTATTATGTTTCAAGACGCTTGGCGCAAGGGCTTAGACTGGGATCAAGAGCTCTCTCAATGTGACAGCGCCGCGTGGAAGTTATGGTTTCAAGACCTGATCTCCACTTCCAGTTTGCGAATACCACGCCGCTACAACTTGAGCGAGCTCGAGGTAGAGGGATGCGAGTTACATGTGTTTTCGGATGCGAGTGAGTCTGCCTATGCTGCTGTGGCCTATTGGCGCTTTCTATATGTAAATGGTGACGTGAGACTCTCCCTCATCTGTAGTAAAATGCGCGTGTCCCCAATTAAACCTGTCTCCATTCCTCGTTTAAAACTTCAAGGCGCACTAATAGCTGCGCGCCTTGCTACGACAATATGCGAAGCCCATCGGTTGAAGCCAATGAGACGTGTTTTCTGGTGCGACTCAATGACTGCGCTAGGTTGGCTTCGTAGTGATGCGCGTACCCTTAAACCCTTTGTGTCCCACAGAGTTGGTGAGATACTGGAGCTTACAAATATCAGTGAGTGGCGTTGGGTACCGAGTGACCTAAACGTAGCCGATGACGCTACACGCGTCAAACGTTTTGTGCTCTCTCCAGAATCTCGCTGAATCTCAGGGCCTACCTTTCTCCTGTCCTCGTCCTGGCCCGCTGAACCTCAAATTGATGTTAGTGGATTAGGACGTGAAGAGTTTAAAAATGTCATTCATCTGATCACCGAAATTGAGCTGCCCGCACCAATCTCTGCAGATCCATATCGTTTCAGCTCATGGCTGAGAATGGTGCGAGCAACGGCAAAGGCGCATCAATTCATATCGTTATTGCGATTGCGTAGTATGAGAAGACGAGACGCGAACTTCAACCTCCCTCGTCTTGAAGGACACTTATGTACCTTCCATCCACCTTGCACATCCTCTCCTAGTACCGCGAACCCCCCTGATAACCAACCGAGAATAACTGCGAACGATATCCGTCTAGCCGAAACCCATATTTTACGTCAGAGTCAACTTGATTCCTTCAAAGAGGACATTTTGAGAGTGAAGAACGGAGACCCGTTGCCTCGAAGCAGCCGCCTTTTTAAACTATCCCCATTCATAGATAACAATGACCAACTCAGAATGTTCAGTCGTATAGCAGCTGCAACAGGCGTCACTGATGAAGTTAAACGACCCCTGATCTTGGACGGAAAGCACCCAGCAGTACGCCTACTTATAGCAAGATACCACCAAAAGGCTGGCCACGCAAACAAAGAAAAGGTCCTGAACGAACTCCACCAAAGATTTTGGATATTGGGCCTCAGAAATGCTGTCCGATCAGTAACCCACGCATGTCAGTTTTGCAAACTTCACCGCGCCAGAGCATTCACGCCACCAATGGGAGATCTACCGGAGTCCCGATTAGCTCATCATCAAAGACCATTTTCCTTTGTCGGTCTTGACTACTTTGGGCCTGTGCTCGTTTCAGTTGGTCGAAGAAGAGAGAAACGCTACGTTGCTCTATTTACGTGCCTCGTCATCCGCGCTGTACATCTTGAAGTGGTACATAGTTTATCGACAGACGCGGCCATAATGTGTCTACGCCGTTTTATTGCTCGTCGAGGCACACCGCAAGAGATCTGGTCAGACCACGGAACAGCCTTTGTTGGGGCAAGCAGGGAGTTACAAGCTCTTTACGGCAACTCAGTTAAAAATTATGCAGCTAATGAATCAATCAATTGGCGTTTCATTCCTCCGGCAGCACCTTTTATGGGCGGAGCATGGGAGCGTTTAATTCGCAGCGTTAAAGAAGCCCTGAAGACAACCCTAAGAGAACAGGCTCTCTCAGATGAAGTTCTGAGCACACTATTGGCGGAGGCTGAAGCCATTGTTAATACACGACCACTCACGCACGTTTCACTTGATTCTGATGCTGACGAAGCGTTGACCCCGTCGCATTTTATACTCACATCTTCGTCTGGGCCCCCTATTCCCGCTACTTTGACCGAAGCCGACCTCTTGAGCAGAAATAAGTGGCGCAGGGCGGTAAGGCTAGCCGACCACTTCTGGCAGCGCTGGGTCAGGGAATACCTTCCCTCCTTATCACCACGGACAGGAGGAGGATCTCCGCCTAATATCGCGATTGGGGACATCGTAATAATTTGTGATTCAAACCTGCCTCGAGGCTCTTGGCCCAAGGGTCGTGTCACCGCCGTATACCCCGGCAGAGACGGGATAATCAGAGTGGCAGATGTCGCCACTGCTGCTGGGGTGTTTCGCAGACCCCTCAAGAAGCTCGCGAAAATACACGTTGCTCTTTAAAAAAGGGGAGAATGTGCAAGACTGCACAAACTTTTTATATTATTTTACCTTTTTATAGTTTATTGTCTATGTTTTTTATATATTCCTTTTGTCTATTTTTGAGTGATTGACTTCATTACATTTTGTTTTCTCAACGATACCAGTGCCTATTATTTAATTTCCTTAAAAAAATATGTAACTTAGAAATTGTGCCTACTCAAAAAGTCCGGCATAAAAGAGAAAGGCAAGACCGGCATATGATAAACAAGGAGTTGCCAACCTTTTTTAGGCTTTATTGGAAATAAGTCGAGTGTAAACAGTATCAATATATAGGTATGTTTTGGCTTATGATAGTTGTACCGTTTTTGATTTTAACTTCGAAATACAGTTTGATAATGATTCGTATGGTATTACTAAAATCATTCAGTCGAATTGAGAACCTCCTCCTTTTTTGAAGTCGGTTAAAAATAAAATATATGTGACAAGGTTGTGAAGAATGATAAGAGGTGAACAGAAGTAAGCCTACACTGCATTATTCATCATCATATTTAAGTTGGTAGAATTATCGTAAGCTCTACCCGTTTTTTATTATTTTTGTTTAAGTATATGTAGATTGTGCAACATGCGGCGACAAATATTTCAAAAGAGAGTAGGGTTTCAAGTTGGTCATTATTTTTATAAACAGCATTATCCAACAGGGACCGTATGGGTACCCTTTAAAACGGTTTTGACCGACTATTTTAAGGCTACCCGACCGTTAATTGACATTGCTGGCTGTCACTTTGACACAAAATTCTCCATGGGTGTCATCAATAGGTTTTCGGGAGTGGTAGCTGAGGTAGGTGGTAACTCTGGTATTAACTATAGAAAAGCCAAACATTGCTAAGAAATGTTACCAAACTAATTCACGTATCTTAATATCCTATTACCTTTTCTTAATAACAAAGTTTAAAAAACAGATAAGTACTTGGATTTATATGAGCCTGCAATATCGTGACTAAATTGTATTCGCAGGTGTTCGTTGGAAAAACAGTATTATGCAATATCTGGACCTGAAAAGAAAAGGTTATGAACCCCACCTACGGGACATATGCCGGTCTTGCCTTATAAATAGAAAAATGCTTATATGTTCAAAATTTCAACGTTATTTTATTAATTATCTAGCACATTCTGCCCTGTTATTACGTAAAATAACAATGATAATGATTTTGGAACCTAGTCTCATATGAAATTACGCGACAACAAGCACTAGACGGTCTTTCCGAACTCATCGCGGGAGGACGGTCAACCCGCCCAGCCTTAAAAAATGTAATTTTTATCACTTAAAAGTACCTTATTTCACCAAAATATTATAAAAGCTTTGTAAAATATAATATTTGCTATCCCATAGGACCTTGCGCATTACGCCAGACTACATTAATTATAGAGTTTTATCCACTCAAACTTTATTTCAAATAAACTATGCCGGTCTTGCCCGCACTGACCTTATTTGGAATTGTGAATGTGCCGAAATTTCGATACGTAAAAATACGTTTGTCATTGAAAACTACCTATAGGTCCATGGGGTCCCAGTGTGCACAAGTTTTTTACAGAAATTGCGATTATTGCGAAGCATCTGACTGACGTAACTGGTGACTGAAAAGCTGGTGGCTTCTTCGCACAACGTTTAACATTACGATACAGCGAAGATTACGTCGCCAGCATCCGTGGTACAATGCCTAAAAGACTAATTTTACATATAAAATCTATAAGACATTAATAGTAATGCTTAGTATTCGTTTCTTATAGGTATTTGTTAATATGTTCATGTTGTATAAGTATTTGAGTTTTATGCTATTATTATTTATTTATTAAGATCCCATATTGTGTCCACTGTTGGGCAAAGGCCTCCCTCAAATTCCTCCACGCATCCCTATCCCCTGTAGTCTCCCACCAGTCCTCGTCAAAGGCGTCAAGCTCGTCACGCCATCTCTGGCGAGGTCTACCGCGACGCTTTACAATCTGTGGTACCCAACCAACATAAATATTGGCCTCACATAAAAAAAAATCTGCGATCTCGTATTGAAAGAAACCAAAATTTGAGGATGCATATTCATGGGTTTAAATATGTAGGTCAGACGTCACCTCTTCAACCACGGAAGGTACGGAAAACAGCATAAGTAGCATGACCTGGCATGAAGAATTTTGGCTTCCTCATCACATAATATAATTTAGTTGAACGAATAATGTCGAAGTAGAATAAATAATTATTGGCGTCGTGGAGCGGTCCTTTCATCTCACCTGACGCGTGAAGTTTACACGGTTCACAGACTATTGTGATTTATCCCGGGGATATTATATCAGCTGAAAGAGCTACCAGACAGTGACCAGTGAACGGAGGTAGACCGATGTACAGTCAACAACACAGCTGTGAATACAAAAAGAAGCAGACCAGAAAACCTGCGAAATTTAGCTAATATTTCAACTTTTGCATTACCAACCAGCACTTATGAGTATGGCAAAAGAGTATGGACAAGTGCCTTGCCACGCGCTTTGAATAGATTTCCATATGATTCAATCATAGAAAATAGAACAGATAAGCAAATAGTAAAGTCATATAAAATTATGTTGCTGAACAATTTACCTAATCTCTGAATTGACATAAATGTAGTTAAAATGTAAGTATATTATTATAATACTAACTTTGAAACTGTCATGTAATGCATGATCTCAATTAGACCTAACTCAATTAGAATCGAAATAATAATAGATTAAGAGTTTTGTTTGTAAAATTCTATAAAAAATGACTGAAATAAACAGTTTTTTTTTTAGATAAAGGGCCAAAAATATGTATAGGTGTACCTTAAGGCAATAAAGTTCTATATACATATTTTTGGCACTTCGTGTTCACAGCTGTGTTGTTGACTGTACAGTGAACTGCAAAAGTGCATGGTGAATTTATCAATGAAATCATTCATTATTAATTCAAATAGCTCAGTGTACATTCGGCCACACACTCGACCAAGAAAGAATTACGTGGGCATAATATGCCTCTGCCTACTTTTCATGTCATTTTATTCACCAAATGCCACCGAGGTCATACATTAAGTGGTTTCATTTAGTGCATCTGAAATCAATAGCAATTGTTTAGGTACCTGTTTTCATTTTGAAATGAGCAATATTTAAAACAAAGTCTTGAAAAAAAATTGCCTGCAGAAATATAGTCGAGTTTTTCAGATAATTATTAATACGAGGCTGATGAATACGGTGTTCTCGTACATTTATTATAATATTTTCCTAAGGGTTTATTTATTTCATTTGCATGTACATAAGCTACAAAGATAACTAGCCTGGTGCCGTAGCCGAATGGCACAAACGCTGACGAAACAAAACGCTCGTAGATATTTATCTCTATCGGTCTTGCGTATTGGCCCAACAGAGCCAGACTACCTTTCGCGCCGTTTCGTTTTCGTTTCGCGTCGCAGAAATGCCATTCGGCTACGGCACCTCTTCTTTGATGTTCTCTGTTGATCTCTGCGGCTTACAGTACTCGTTCATTAAACTATGTACCAGATTTTTCTGTAACCATGATTTTGTTTTTTAACCATTCAAAAAAAGTTGTAACTATCCTTTTCCAAAAAGTAGTTGATTAAGTAGTAATGAAAATATACTTATTTTACAATGAAGTAACTGTAATGTTATTAAGTTAGGTATGCACCTGATTCCAAAGTATGTACTTAATGCATTTAATTTCCCATGTTTAAATGTGCAATAAACATTGTGTCTTTAAAAATGAAAGCTTAGAATCTTATGTTTACAACAATAGATATAAATCTGTAAATAAAAAGTACTTCCGACTGGATTTCCTAACACTCAAGAGAAATACCAAGAAATAAGTGCCCTTTTATGTCTCAGTGTTGTCGAAACACGCGAAAAAACATGCATCCATCCCACTATTCCCGAGTACTGTGAAAAGAAATATGACGCAATTTTGGTAATGCTTAGTTGTCGAGCCACAAGGGTATGAAAAATTCAGGGGGTCGGCGAACATTACCGCACCACATTGCTAAGAGTATTTGTTCCCTTGCCGAATTTCAACTGAGAAATATTTTGCATGGCGCGTAACAAATGGCATTCACTTGTCCATGCTCGCTAATGCTACGAGTATGCATTGTGTTTTGTGTTTAGTGCTGTAAATGCATAGCAAATGGATACAAATATTTTTTATTCTTGTTGGATAATAAACTATTTGACACATCTTTTTTGCTTGTAACAAGAGTGGTTAAACGTATAATTTTAAGTTTAAGTAAAATGTTTACTGACCTTCAAACTCACGACGAATCCAGAGTTACAATGAAATCCAGGATGAACATTATACACAACACAACACTAAAAAATAGTACAACACAATAAATATTTTTAACTGCAATTTTACTAGAACTATTCAAGGCAAGTTATACGGATCTATTTCTATTTATTCATATCTAAATTAAAAGATTTGATCTCACATATTCCGGCACGAAATTGACTTACAAGGTAACTGTCACCTTGAAGTATTTCATGCTTCGCAAAAAACACGAGCGGAAAAGGTTTACACCCAGAAGTTTATTTATTTAGTTACATGTAGAACCAACAATTTTAATGATAACAGTATCTTATAAGTAAAATTAAACCAATAGGATTTCACTTAGGTATATAAATACGTTATAGTTTAAAATAAGTGCATTATTTTTTACATAGACAATATAGACATGGTTTCATAGAGTATGGGTTTATTTCTATCACTATGCGTCGTTTTTGGCAAAGAGGATAATTTGTGTCAAAGTGTTATTGTGTTGTGTGTTCTGTCAGTCGGGATAATAATGTTGTAATAATGTGATTGAGAAATACAAAAAATGATACTTGAACTTTATGATTTCCGTAAAGGACGTTACAGAACTGCATCTAAATCCTATTTTATAGATATTCTCCAATGCGGTTAACGTGATTGTGATCTTTTACTCGTATTTTTGCTATGTATACAGAAAGCAGTGCTGTGGCGCTACGCTACAAACATTTCATAGCGTTAGAGTTTTGTAAGGAAGTGAAAGAGTGTAGGTATTTCCAGTAAGAATCTAGTTTATAAACATGATGGAATATAGCCTGGCGTTCATTGGCTCGCTGCGACATTAAAAAATCACTGGGCGCTGTTGAATAAGACTAGCCCAAGACCGGAATAAGTGCACGAAGAGACGCCTATGTTCAACAATGGGCGACTAAAGGCTATAATCATAATATGATGGAAGTAAATTTTACCAAAACATCGCAAGTGTAAATTTGCATACGGACACATGGTCATAGGTATAATAGGATGACAATGAATCACTGGCGTGTTATTAAGTTTAACTACGAGTCTATGATATAAATATGCAAGGTAAATCAATATTTTCTATGCTTAGAATTATATTTTTTTGGTAAATTTTATGATAACGATGTTTTGTATTTTGGGTAGAAAAATATATTTACAAAACATTTTTGCTAATAATTATATTATATATTTTTTAGGATAGATATCGACTGTGACGCAGAAGAAGATATTTCTGTGCAGACACAGGTAAGTTATAAATTATAAATTGTAGGTATAATGTCAAAAACAAATCTAAATATTTAAATATAAATAAAAAAATCTAATTAAAAACCAGACATTATAATCAAAATATAAGTACCTTATATTTAGCTATACACAATTAACAATCGTACAGTTTCAGACACGTTTTAAACTAGGCAAAAATACTTCCAGTTCATAATAACTTGTTCTATAATATTGTCTTCGGTTACCGCGATAGTTACTCATGAAATAATACTATGGAAACTGATTATAAACGTCGGGATGAATTGTAAATTCATTATACGCGATATAAATGGAGTTGGGCGGGACATGTTGCTAGGCAGAGTGATGGCAGGTGGACCAAAATGTTAACGGAATGGTGGCTGCTAACAAATGTAAGAAGCAGTGGCGGGGCGTGAAAATTTTCGTTGGTAAAGCCGGAGGGGTTTTTGGCATCTGTTTTGTATGGACTTCTACGGATACTAGAGAATTTTAGGGAACCCGTTGGGAATCGAGTTGTATCGACGCTCCGCCACTGGTAAGAAGTGCCTGGCATCCGTTGGCTCGTTGGGTCGACGACATCCAAAAAACTGCGGGTCACAACTGGATGAGATTAGCCCAGGACCGGGAGAATTGGCGTACTAGAAGAGAGGCCTATGCTCAGCAGTGGGCGATAAAGGGCTGATATGATGATGATGATGATGATAATCCGTTTCTATAGTTTTATTTTAACTTGTTCTATACCTTAAACAAATACGTGTAAAATATATTGTGTGTACATAAATATAAAATAAAAGCTTAATTTACCTGATATATCGAGCAACCTTGGCAACCTCTCAGCAGCCTTACCATGATCTCTTAACGCGATTCAGTTTAGGACCTAAACTGAACTGCGTCGCTATTTCCTACCACGACGTTGTTATTGCGATCAAATTTCGATCGAGCGAGCGATAAGCGTCCCAGCCGTTTCATTCACTCATCTCAAGTGTATTTCGTACCATGACATGCCACTTGAGCCTAAACTGAATCGCAGGAATGTCAAATTTAGCGATTCATAAAAAGTTACTCACTTACCGCATTATTCTGAATCGCTTTGTTGTAACACTAGCGATACTAAATAGTTTTGTGTTTTTTATAAGGAGTAGGAGATGGAAAATATAACTAAAGCTAGTTTCATCACCTGATTAATTTATTATTTTGGTTTTTCGATCCTTACCGATTCGATAATAAAATATAAAGTTTTATGATTTTGTTTAGTAATATTTACGGACCAACTATTCCAACTAACTACACGTTTTTACATTTTTAGAGTGCCCTATGATCTCGCAACTTTCGCAAAAACGCAAATCAAAAAGAGCGAGAAAAAGTCTGATCCTTTTTTAGTCGATATGCAAGGAGTCATGTTAACACTTGCGACAAACTATGCCTAGGATGGCTAAGGAATCAACTAGGTCTAGCATAACTTAGCGATATACATTAAATTTAGACACGAGTGAGCTACCTACAAATACTAATGACTTACGTATTTGTTAAAATATCATCCAAACACTGCGAGTTCTATAGCCGAGCACAGCACTTCAAATACATAAATAAAAACTTTATTATTAATTACCTACTAGTCAAGGGCGCAATGTTCTAAACATAAGCTTTAACGAACTGTTATTATATATATATTTATCATTTATTTATAGTTTTGTTCAAAAAGACACGATATTTTACACAAAATCATTGTAATTATTGTGAATTTTACATTTAAATATTTTAAATGTTTCTTTTTCCAGTTTTAAGAATAAAATAAAATTAAAAATTAGTAATCGTTCCTGGTTTTCGAACGATCAAACGTCACAAGGGGAAAACGAGATAGATTTATACGATTCCTATAGCGTCATCCTTTTCTTGTCAAAACGATTCAGTTGCGGACCAAAGACAATATCGGTCTTTCATTCACTTGTACGCGGTTCAGTTTCGACTCTGAACATTGGAGGTCATGGTAGCAAATTGAGACGCTCAGTTTAGGCACCTAAACTGAACTGCTCTGCGTTTGAATCGTTTTTAAAAAGATCGTGGTAAGGCTGCAGTTTTCATTTGCATTCGCAATTCGAGTGAGTGCGAGGTGCCTAATAAATAACAGGTCATCAATAAGTATGAGGTTCCCAGTGCCACACGTATTTATATTGTCACGAGACGACTACGTCACGATAGTTGTATAAAAGTATTAAAGTGCATAAGACGCGAGCTTCCACTTTGATTATGGCATTACCTGTAGTGTGCTAACAGCGTGATAAACTTTATCGTATCTGTGTGTCCCTATCGCACTTACAAATAGTGCGAAAAGGACGGCCTGGCATTATATCGTTTATCACGCGACCGTTCTTGCCTGCATGGTTACTTAATTAGTCGAACGAAACACCCAATCACCGAATAAGCCTACTCTGTCGCCGCGCCCCGTATAAATGACACTTAATCGATTTCTCGCATCTCGCTGAGTGCTTCACATTTGGTGCTGTGATCAGGACAATTACTCTTAGCTGCTATACAGTTACATCTGTTGCTATTGTATCGAGTTAATGGGAATCTGACTGTTCGGGATAATGGACGGATACTGATTGTGAGAACGGTATCGTAATATAAAATATACCTACATAAAACTAGTTCGATACCGGATACTTTCTTTTCCAAATCAATTATCCTAATGACTCATGTCGTAAACGTAAACTGAACTATTAAAATTCACAGCTTTTAATATTGGTTTGTATCTTGTTTTTTTATTTGTAAGTATCATCATCATCCTCCTTGCGTTATCCCGGCATTTGCCACGGCTCATGGGAGCCTGGGGTCCGCTTTGACAACTAATCCCAAGATTTGGTGTATGCACTAGTTTTTACGAAAGCGACTGCCATCTGACCTTCCAACCCGAAGGGTAAAAATTTATTAGTCCGGTTTTCTCACGATAAATAAAGCTTTATTTGTAAGTATATTAAATTTATATTATACCAGCTTTTGCCCGCGGCTTCGCTCGCGTTAGAAAGAAACAAAAAGTACCCTATGTCACTCTCCATCCTTTCAACTATCTCCACTTAAAAAATCACGTCAATTCGTCGCTCCGTTTTGCCGTGAAAGATGGACAAACAAACAGACACACCCACTTTCCCATTTATAATATTAGTATGGATGTACGTATTACCTAAATGCTCGAGGACAAACGATATTTGATGACCGACTTTTAATTAATTCATTATTTACTTGTCTTTTCCTGAATTATTGATTCGACTCTAACAGAGTATTCAGCCCTAATTCCGACGTAGGTAACGGTTCTAGTTTAGTCTTTACCAAAGAGGATCGAGTATTATATAGAGAGTTACTGTCGAAACAAAAAGTGTAATCTCAGTGCATAGACTTAAAACTTTTGAGCCTCAGTTTTGACAATTTGGCCCATATTCTTAGCTTGATACCTATGTGTTAAAATGTCAAATAATATTAGTGCCATATTTCCGAGCTCATATAACCCGGCATCCTTCAAATCAAGAGTGAACAGGCATCTTCTGGGCGAGCTCACTCCATCGTAGGCCACGTCTTTGTCTTTGGCTAGTCTGTGGCCAAGAGTAAGCCCATTTATAAAAAAAAAACTAGTTGAGCGTACCCCAAAGGTGTAATGCCATCTAGGCCACCGTACCTTTATCTGTATGGTACTGAGGTACGTTTTTTTCTTACGCCGTGGCTTGCGTGGGCGACGGTCACGCGATGGTCGCGCGACGGCGATGCGACGCATACGAAATCAAACCTTATCGATATGGAAGTATGAGACGCGACGGCGACGGTCGCGCGACCGTCGCCCACGCAAGACACGGCGTTAGGCTTTATCTGTCTATACGGAGTTATATATATTATGTCTTTGGTCTTTACGAATCATTTTCGCTACACACTGTGAGATCCACGTTATCGGCTACTAGTATGACGTAGCGCTGCTACGATTATCACTTTGCGGTGAATTATTTTATTACAACCTGCTGAACTAGTCTATGTTGTATGTCTATGATGGTTTGCTGTAAAATAAGGGATTCAGGTTACATTATTAACACGTCCGCTCCGACATTGGATCTATTCGACCCGATGCAGGTATGGTTAATTGCGTTGTTAGCAAATTACCGTAGCGAAAGTGCTAATTACTTAGAATAGAATAGAATAGAATAGAATAGAATAGAATAGAAATCGTTTAGTTTTGAATAGTGTTTTAGATTTTTTACTTAATTACGTTTAGTACATGTATAAACTCACAATTAACACTTGTTTTAAAATCTCTAAACAATGTCTCATCATCCTCCTTGCGTTATCCCGGCATTTGCAACGGCTCATGGGACCCTGGGGTCCGCTTTGACAAGTAATCCCAAGATTTGGCGTAGGCACTAGTTTTTACGAAAGCGACTGACATCTGACCTTCCAACCCGAAGGGTAAACTAGACCTTATTAGAATTAGTCCGGTTTCCTCAAGATGTTTTCCTTCACCGAAAAGCGACTGGCAAATATCAAATGACATTTCGCACATAAATTCCGAAAAACTCATCGGTGCGAGCCGGGGTTCGAACCCGCGACCTCCGGAACGAAAGTCGCGCGTACTTACCGCTAGGCTACCAGCGCTTTTATGTCTAATTACTAAAATCTAATCAGAAAATAAATTTAACAAAGTACATAAACTGTACACAGCTCTGAGGATAACGCAGAAATTCTCCCGACAAGAAACGAATTTCATTGCCAGCAAAATGTGGAGGTACCTAATTTCATGGAACATTTACCTTGGTCCGAGGGCAGTGTTTACTGTGGGGCCCCACTGAAATACGCTTTAAAGCTGGCAACTTCTGATTTTCAATACAATATAACATCTAAATTTGTTAGATAAGTTTGAAATTGGACGGTTGTTCTGTTTTAGTTTGAGAGGAAATTGATTAAGCGTTTTCGGCTAGTTTAAATCTATTTGTGATGTTTTTGGTTGGATGTTCGGGTGAGGAATTTTATGTACCATTTTGTAGAACGTAAGGAGTCCAATATACTTTTTATTTAGATAGGTAACTGCTTAAAAGCGTTTTACACAAAGGTTTATCCGGAGAAAAAAACGCTCACTGTTCCATTTTTTGGTATCTTAACTTATCATATTTTGTAGTTCAGATTAGCGATGCTATTTTTTGTTGTATTAGCGAGATTTGACTCCATAGTCAAACTAAGTATATAAATAGTTTTGTGGAGCTATATATTTAAAAACTCTACTTGTACCCACGTGTATAATTCAATAAATAAATAAATAATAATAAATTATGTACATATGTACTTGATATCTCAACTTATAGCGTGTATGTAGTACTAGACAAAATGTGTTGACAATACAAATGGAATGATAGTACGCTAATACGTCGGTTTGTTTATTAATTCTAAGTAGTAAACTAGTATTTTATTTCATATTAACGATGGAACAAACAAATTTAATTAGTATTTGTCAGTGAAATTTATTTTCTGACAATTTTATTAGTAAAGTTTTTAAGTACACAAATTATAAATTTTTCATCACACCCGCACTTTACATGTGCTATTGCACGCAGGCGGAGCGTGAGTTATAGAAAAATCGTTCTCCCAAGGGAATAATGAAATTTCTTGTATCGTACTTAACTTCTTTACATCTATTTACATCTATTTACATCTATTTACATCTATTTATATCTATTTACATCTATAAAACATTGTGTGGAACTCGGGGAGTATGAATATTACTAACTCGAGTATTTAAATCGCTCCGGCGAGCCGTCGCGATTTAACTTACTCTCGTTAGTAATATTCAACTTCCTCCCCTCGTTACACAATGTTTTATTACGTTACAAAACTAAGCTTACTTCATAATAAGCAAATAAGTCACGATGATATAATATTATATTAAGTGACAGGTAAGTACCTCGGACTTTTCATTAAAATAAATACATGGCATCGTAATTTTGATATAAAACTTATGCAAAAACTTCGTAAGTAAACATAAAATTCAAATACAGCAGAAACCCGTTTAATAAGCACCTAGCGAAGCTCCACACTGCAATTAAACTTCTTCTGCGTATAATCGATTGGCTTAATTAGAACAAGATGAATGTTCCAAGTTTTCTAGTCATTAGTCACTGTTCACTAAGGGTGCCACTAAAATTTACATGTACTTATTGTCGATGCAACAAAGTTGATAATTGATTGAATTCTACTGTGCAGATGGCGCTGTGGAAACTTTACCTGTGTTCGTTTAATTTATCTACACACCTACCTATTTTACATTTATATATAACTGAACTTTTAAAGGTACAAACGTGGTCAAACTTCTACCTATTCAATTAAAAAAAAAACGATTTATGTTAATTCCCAAAGTACTTTATTTTTTGACACATTTAACGCCCAGCCACATTACTTATTTATTTGCAGTACCAGCTTTTTTTTGTATTTTATAGATTCATTAGAGAGATGTGAAAATTACTTCAATTCGTAGTGGTTAAAAGGTAAAAAAAGGTATGCATTGAGAAAAAGGTTGTCTTATATTTATTTTCAGCTTTTTCTGTATGTTTGTTCGCCAATATATTCGGATAAGAGACGTGAAAATTATTTCAATTAATGTTGAGTGGCTCAAAAGTTGTATAAAGGTGCATTCAGAAAAACTTACCACAAATTTAAAGCAACATTTTAAGAAAAGCGAAATAGAAAGCGGGTTTATCGTTGCATTTTATATACCCTGAAAGGAAATTTATAACAAGCAACATTGCATCTATCGGAGCTAGTTCAAGTTCTAAGAAAACACGTATCTATAGATACACCGCTCTTGCACGTTCGTAATTACATTTTGCACTTAACTGTACTAAGTTGCAGCGTATTAAACTCTCGAGATCTGAATAGACGCACTGCGGGAACTATATGAATTAACTGTTCGTATACTATTATAGACGAGATATCTTGTACCTCACCTAAATGTACCTGGAGGATGTACATTATAAATAGTTTCGATGCAGAGTAAGTTTCTTGGGAAAACTTAGGTGTGTTAGCTGCTGTAACTAGAATTCGACATTTTAGTATAATTCATTACTTTTGACTTATGGCGTGCCCATGTTTGTTAAGAAATTCATAAACATAAATAAATCATAAATATTTTATTTGTAAACATAGGTACATATAGATCTTACATGGAGTTGTGTCAGTGTCGCTATGCTTTTCCTGTAGGCATACAAATATTTTTTTGTGGCGATTGAGCATGCAGCAAATATTAAACAAATAAGACCTGAGACTAAACCTAATCTTAATGATATTCTACAATTCAGAATCGGAGAGAAATTCTTTAATAGAATAGTAGGCTTTCCTTGCCAAAAATTTAAATAGACTTTTTTTAAATCTACTATGTCACCTAATTCTAGTATGTTGTTTGGTAATTTATTGTAAATCTTAGGTGCCATAATCCTTCAATAAATCCTTTCCTCTCGTGAGTGTAGAGAAGTCGACTTTTAGCTGAACTGGGCAATGGACTGGAGAAAGAGATGATTCTAAACTAAACGTAGCGATTGGTTTTTGCCATAACTACGTTTTATTACTTATTTGTACTAATGTACCTGAACTTTTACATTAAGTAGTCTTATGATTAATGATTTAGTATATGTGTAAATATTCAACAAGGTGTCATAATAATCTACGAATACAATCAGAAAGGTATTTAAGTAGGCACTTATCATTATTGCATACATTCTGTAATTGCAAAGAAATGCCTCAATAAATTACAAAGATCTGACAAAACATTTCTGTTTCGGTATGAATAAATTGGCTTTATTTCCATACCGCTGTTCTGTGGTAACAATTCCGGCACAAGGACGTCGGTTACTTCACATTTATATGTAACGACATAACTTTCCACTCACATCTAAAATGCCATAGAAACTGGCGTATGTCCACAGATTATGCAGATACCGCATTATGAAGCATTAAAAAAAAAAGTAGTCACACATTTTTATTGTACAATTTTACCACAATTTAGTTTCATCTTACTGTATTAGATACATAGTATAACCTAACCACAAAATTAATAGGTATTTTGAAAAAAAAAACCCCGACATAGTGGACCGACTTTTATGAAACATGGCTAAGAACACTCCCGACTAAGTCGGCTTTCAAACAAAAAAAAACTAAATCTAAATCGGTTCATCCTTTCGGGAGCTACGATGCCACAGACAGACAAACAGACAGACAGACACGTCAAACTTATAACGCCCCGTCGTTTTTGCGTTGGGGGTTAAAAACAGCTCAAATTCAAAATCTATAAAATTAATACCCGACAGTTTTGTCAGTTTTCTGATCTCGGACCGTCAACATTCCCCAGCATCTCCAGGGTACGTATAGCCGAATGGCACAAACACTCACGAAACGAAACGCTAGTAGATATCTATCTCTATCGCTCTTGCGTATTGGCGCGTCAGAGCCAGACTACCTTTCGCGGCGTTTCGTTTTCGTTTCGCGTCGCAGAAATGCCATTCGGCTACGGCACCTGAGCTGAGGGTGCCTCGCAGAGAAGCAAAACACTTGTCGAGTTTTGTATTTTTGGTGTGGTTTGTTTTATTTATTTGCGTATTTCTTTTTTTCAGCGAGAGTGTGGGAATATTAATTGCATGTTAAATTACCGTTAACTTAGATTCAACACTTAAACTATTTTTTTTTCATACTAAAACTCCTTTTTTCACCCCATAATGAATTTTGGAAAATTTTCCCAGCATCAATGACATCAATGTAATGCCAACGTGGTTGCGATGACAGTGAATGACATTGACAACTGTCAACGAGCGTTTAACATGAGTGAGCCTGCATTACATTTCGGGCCGAATTATTTTGTATGGATAAAAAAAAGTTATCTATTACATTTCTTATTTCCTATATACTCACCACTAGAGATGCAACGAATAGTTGTTTGAGCGGATACCGGATATTCGGACAGCAGAATTTTACCTAACAATACCTACAATTTAGTAAGGCGGCGGAATTGAAAAAAGTCGTCTAGTTTTGAAGTTGATGTGACTGGAGAGTATACTGCTGACAAGTGGTATCGTTGTGATCGGTAGACTTTACTGAGTACGAAATAATGACTTGTCGCATTCTCAGACTGTGGGGGGGTTAACTATGACGTCACAAAGATCGCGGTCCCGGGTTTCAATTTTTTGCCAATTTGTCTAGAACCCCTTATCCAATTTTGAAAAATGAGGTGTCGATTGAAAGCGTATAACATGCTGATTAAGATTTCTTATATGTGAAAAGTATAGTTTTGTTAGTTATTTTTTAATTAACAATAATGCAAAAAATACTTTTTTTTTACTCTCTTTTTTGATTTTTGTGACTCAAAAAGGCAATGAAAACGGCCACTTAGCTAAAAAATATGTTATATAAATCATTTAACTACATTATTAAGCTATCTGTTGCTTTTTAAATTTCTACGATCGGATAATAAATAAGCAAACTACAACCACATACCTGTAGGCGGGGAGTACCGCTTGACACGCGTTCCCATACATTCGGCGTCTACCAAATTACACCTCGCGCAAAATTCGTTTCAAGCAGATATACCTCTAATCTTATTCATCGTAACCTATCAATATTGGTATCATTTGAAAGTACAATTAAAGTACTTTAAGAAACAATGTCAATCATTTTCTTAAAATCAATAATCGCCAGTCTGCGGTGGTTACAAAGGAAAAAGTGGGTATGCAATTTGACTGGTTTCCTAGGTTTGATACCCTAGACGAGTTTAAAAGGGGAGGTAAAGGTGACATATGGGTTGTTCTCTGGCCTAAAAGCTATACAGAGGGTCAGGGGAGAAAAAAACTAGGGTTTAAGTTTAGTTTTAAGTTATTTTTTCTTTTATTTGTTGATTTTATTGTGTTTAATTTTTTTGTAATTTTATCAAGGATACACGTTGGTTTCTTTTGCTGAAAATTCCCTTTTTTATGAGAAATGTTATGAATTTCATGGCATTTTCCGATAGAGACTAAAATTAACTTTCAAATAAGGCCACATAGTCATACTGATACTTATATAATATTAAGGGTAATACCAAGTAATACCGTTTGAACTCAAACGACTTAGAGGTGCGGTTTTTTGACCCAGTAGGTATTAAAAAGTAATCGTAAAATCAAAACGATTGGGCTTCGGTCGTTATACACATTAAATCACTAAAATGAAGTTACCTATAATGTTTTAGTAATTATAATCCTCACTTTTAGCCACTTTTCTCAAAACATAATTATTCAACAGAAGTCAAGATAACATTAAGAGCATATTTATTATTAATAATGCGTTAGAAATATGAAATAGTTGTTGAGGTACACTTGTTAAGTACATGCAGCTCCTGCAAATACACTCAGTGTCAAAAAAATCACACATCTCAATCGTTTGCGTTGAAGCAGTATTGACCCACATATTAGAGAGCAGGGCACGCAGGCCGCCTCGTAAGACTATGTGTGGCACTGAGGAACCAGTGAAGTCAGGTCTATGGATTGCTACACTGCTGTCCCGCTTGCACTAGGTACTTCGCCGGGGCTATTACCCTTAATATTATATAAGTAAAAGTATGACTATGTGGCCTTATTTGAAAGTTAATTTTAGTCTCTATCGGAAAATGCCATAAAATTCATAACATTTCTCATAAAAAAGGGAATTTTTAGCAAAAGAAACCAACGTGTATCCTTGATAAAATTACAAAAAAATTAAACACAATAAAATCAACAAATAAAAGAAAAAATAACTTAAAACTAAACTTAAACCCTAGTTTTTTCTCCCCTGACCCTCTGTGTAGCTTTTAGGCCAGAGAACAACCCATATGTCACCTTTACCTCCCCTTTTAAACTCGTCTAGGGTATCAAACCTAGGAAACCAGTCAAATTGCATACCCACTTTTTTCCTTTGTAACCACCACAGACTGGCGATTATTGATTTTAAGAAAATGATTGACATTGTTTCTTAAAGTACTTTAATTGTACTTTCAAATGATACCAATATTGATAGGTTACGATGAATAAGATTAGAGGTATATCTGCTTGAAACGAATTTTGCGCGAGGTGTAATTTGGTAGACGCCGAATGTATGGGAACGCGTGTCAAGCGGTACTCCCCGCCTACAGGTATGTGGTTGTAGTTTGCTTATTTATTATCCGATCGTAGAAATTTAAAAAGCAACAGATAGCTTAATAATGTAGTTAAATGATTTATATAACATATTTTTTAGCTAAGTGGCCGTTTTCATTGCCTTTTTGAGTCACAAAAATCAAAAAAGAGAGTAAAAAAAAAGTATTTTTTGCATTATTGTTAATTAAAAAATAACTAACAAAACTATACTTTTCACATATAAGAAATCTTAATCAGCATGTTATACGCTTTCAATCGACACCTCATTTTTCAAAATTGGATAAGGGGTTCTAGACAAATTGGCAAAAAATTGAAACCCGGGACCGCGATCTTTGTGACGTCATAGTTAACCCCCACAGTCTGAGAATGCGACAAGTCATTATTTCGTACTCAGTAAAGTCTACCGATCACAACGATACCACTTGTCAGCAGTATACTCTCCAGTCACATCAACTTTTTCCGAGACCCTCTCGCCGCTCTACTATTTCATTCATAATTTCAAATACGACTGACAATGGCTTATCAAATATTCTTGAAAGCCTGTTTTAATTAAAATTATTGTTTCTTGTTCCGCGCGGATTGTTTTGTATAAACACCCAAAATAAATTGGAAGATCTAAGGAAATAAATGTGTTTTGGTTCTTAATTTATGTGGGTGAGTCCACTTTCATTGGCACAGCCATGATTTTAGTAACACAGGAAATTAAATGTAAGATTATTAAGATAATGCGTACCATTTATATTAAATTTTTAATTACTTATATCTGACTAGCGTCGCTTCAACGTGATTTTTATGGACATTTGTGGAAGGTTGGCAACGCATAGGTAAATGGTGCTACTGATGTTGCAAAATACATAGGTATGTCCATGGGCGGTGATGACTGCTTCTCTCCTGGCGGCTCGTCTGCTCATTTGCTGCCCAAATCATTAAAAAACCGGCCAAGAGCGTGTCGGGCCACGCTCAGTGTAGGGTTCCGTAGTTTTTCGTATTTTTCTCAAAAACTACTGAACCTATCAAGTTCAAAACAATTTTCCTAGAAATTCTTTATAAAGTTCTACTTTTCTGATTTTTTTCATATTTTATAAACATATGGTTCAAAAGTTAGAGGGGGGGGGACGCACTTTTTTTTCCTTTAGGAGTGATTATTTTCGAAAATATTAATATTATCAAAAAACGATCTTAGTAAACCCTTATTCATTTTTAAATACCTATCCAACAATATATCACACGTTGGGGTTGGAATGAAAAAAAATATCAGCCCCCACTTTACATGTAGGGGGGGTACCCTAATAAAACATTTTTTTCCACTTTTTATTTTTGCACTTTGTTGGCGTGATTGATATACATATTGGTACCAAATTTCAGCTTTCTAGTGCTTACGGTTACTGAGATTATCCGCGGACGGACGGACGGACGGACGGACGGACGGACGGACGGACGGACAGACAGACATGGCGAAACTATAAGGGTTCCTAGTTGACTACGGAACCCTAAAAAGGTTAAAACAGTAACTTTCATATGTAGGAATATAATAACCAGTGATCGGACGGATTTGCGACATTCTTAGTGACTTACGTCATTTTAATGACTTTTAGTATGAGATGAGGCACAAAAATCCGATCTCTGGTAATAACTTACGTAAAAAGTAGTAGTTTCTAATGGGGTGGCAACGCGCATGTGACACTGTTTGAGTTGCAGGCGTCCATAGGTTACGGTGACCGCTTTACATCAGGCGGACCGTATACTTGTTTGCCACCGACGTAGTATAAAAAAAAAAAATGCTAATATTTTTTTAACAGAGCAATGTCTTACATTTAAAAAATATCTCTGTCATAGCTATTCTTTTGATGTGATATAATAAAAGCCCAACAATCCCTTTGAATGCACACCAATGGACTCAGCGATAAAAATATAAAATCAAACTAATTTACAGCAGCTATAATAAAAACTATTTCAGTTAAATGTTATGCATTTTTTAAAATTTCATTTATTTTACAACAATATTTACAATGATGAAACTTGTCAAAGCGAAGCGCTGCGCTGGTAAGCCTAGCGGTAAGTACGTGCGACTTTCGTTCCGGAGGTCGCGGGTTCGAACCCCGGCTCGCACCAATGAGTTTTTCGGAATTTATGTGCGAAGTGTTCGGTGAAGGAAAACATCGTGAGGAAACCGGACTTATTCCAATAAGGTCTAGTTTACCCTTCGGATTGGAAGGTCAGATGGCAGTTGCTTTCGTAAAAACTAGTGCCTACGCCAAATCTTGGGATTAGTCGTCAAAGCGGACCCAAGGCTCCATGAGCCGTGGAAAATGCCGGGATAACGCAAGGAGGATGATGATGAAACTTGTCAAAGCGGACCTCAGGCTCTCACGAGCCGTGGCGAATGCCGGGATAACGGAAAGAAACTAAAATATGAAACTTAATAAAAAAATACTTAAAAACAAGTATACAAAAACTAAATTATAACTAAATATTCATTTAAATTAACTTCATATCTCACAAAATTCAGTTACCCACATTCTCAAATCGGGCGCGTATTTCGCACATATTCGCAAGAAGCGCTAAGTACTTCAGAAAGTTGTACCCAAGGGAGCCTGCCCTAGTTGATAATCATAACGAATGTCTAAAGGAATTAGACAATTAGTGTTCAGGCAGTTGTTAACTTCTTGCTTGGGGCTGAATTGGGGGTGATAAGGTTATTATTAATTTTATGAATAGTGTATTTGAATTCTTTTCAACATTCTTCCTAAAACTGAAAATTAATATTAATATCAGACATACCTACATACACTGAAGATATCTATTTTCAGTGTATCATTAAATAGTAGTGTGACTCCTTAAAGCAGCAATAATCATACAATTATTTGAGTTCGATTGTTCCAATTCTTATGAATAACTTCCACATTCTATTTATATATATATATATATATATATATATATATATATTTTTTTTTTTTTTGAAGCAGTCGGAATATTTGTATATTTTTTTTATATTTATAATTATGAATTATATCGGACTAACTGTAATGTTGTGTATCTAATCGTATCCACGCTTCTTCACATTCAATTAATACGCATGTTCAGTTTTTATTTTATACCTACATTGTCGGACGCTTTGCAAACCATAAATTACATTATATTATCAATATTTTTTATTACTTAACACAAAGAATAAAAATATTTGAGCCGTTTTTGTATCGGTTGCTGTTGCTGTACCTAGTAATGTAGAAATTGCAGAACATTCCCAAAAAGCGGAAACATTCTTGAGAATGTTCGCAGAACATTCTCGCAACATGCAATTTATTATTTAAACAAGATAATATACTTGAAATAATGTTTTAAATGGGCATAATATAAAACTATATGTTATTATAGGTATAATATTGTCTATTACAGTTAGCTATTTTGTTGATAAGTGATAAGTTACCTAAATTCTCACTATACTTCAGGGAACATTTCGACTTTCAGACTTCACAGTTTTAGTCCTGACTTTTTTAAATTAGGTACCGAACTATTATTTCTTGATGCCTGTTTTTGGTCATGCCAATATATGTATATACAAAAAAAAACAAACAAAATAAAAACAAAAAGATCGCTGTCAGGATCGAACCTGAGAACATCGGCATACGAAGCCAGCGCACTACCACGGGACTACGTCTTGACTTGCTGAGTTCGACGAAATTATGGTATAAACTACGAAGTTACTAAGTATTCTGATAAATTCTCGTTCTCGAGAACATTCTCAGAAGTTACCGAAAATTCTCATGAGGAATGTTCTGCAACTTTGGAAACTTCTCGACCGTGCATTGCTGGCTGTACCTTTATCGGCATAAAGATTTTTTTTTATCCTTGAACAAACATGTATTTGAATTCAATATGAACGTTAATATAACTGAAATTATTTCATTGCGATTTCAAACCACTCTGCAAATACGATGTAAAATAAACAATAACAATATGCTTATTTTGCAGTTATCTACTCAACTTGTTTCAACAACACTTGTTTACTCGGAATCTAGTCAGACGACGAGCAAACGTTTCAATTTAAATTTTAACAGTGATCTTGGATTGCATTGGAATTTCTTACCGAACACTGGCAAATCGAGGATTCTGCACTATTATTACATACGAGGTGCATCCTATCATATGACCAATAAATTAAAAAAAAAATATCGCGTACAATAAATTTCCAATACATCCCGAAGTTTCAATCCCTTTACAGCGTTCGTGGTCAACGGGTGTCACCCGTTCATTATACGCGATATAATCCGTTTGCATATTTTTATTTCATTTAAGCAAAAATTAATTAAGTTAGGAAAAAAAATCGTTACTTTTTAGGGTTCCGTAGTCAACTAGGAACCCTTATAGTTTCGCCATGTCTGTCTGTCCGTCCGTCCGTCCGTCCGTCCGTCCGTCCGTCCGTCCGCGGATAATCTCAGTAACCGTTAGCACTAGAAAGCTGAAATTGGTACCAATATGTATATAAATCACGCCGACAAAGTGCAAAAATAAAAAATGGAAAAAAATGTTTTATTAGGGTACCCCCCCTACATGTAAAGTGGGGGCTGAAATTTTTTTTCGTTCCAACCCTAACGTGTGATATATTGTTGGATAGGTATTTAAAAATGAATAAGGGTTTGATAAGATCGTTTTTTGATAATATTTTTATTTTCGGAAATAATCGCTCCTAAAGGAAAAAAAGTGCGTCCCCCCTCTAACTTTTGAACCATATGTTTAAAAAATATGAAAAAAATCACAAAAGTAGAACTTTCTAAAGACTTTCTAGGAAAATTGTTTTGAACTTGATAGGTTCAGTAGTTTTTGAGAAAAAAACGGAAAACTACGGAACCCTACACTGAGCGTGGCCCGACACGCTCTTGGCCGGTTTTTATATATTTTTATTGTTGCATTTTCGTGTAGTTTTAGCTACACGTGGTCACTGTTTTGTATGATATCTGTTTTGGATCAGTCAACTAAGTAAAGATAACCATATTATAATACTTTGGACTCCCTACATTTATACAAATTTTCATGAATACGACGTTGCATTTCACAAAAATTCGCAATAACTTCCGACAACTTATGTGTAGAACAGAGTACCTACAGTGTAATTTTTTGCTCAAGTTACAAGACTCACCCGGTGTACTCTTAAAATTGTATCTAAATTAAGTGCCGATTCTAAAACATCTCTTTTTTTGTGTCAAAGTATAAAAAAATAGTAATAAGTAAAAATAAAAACCTGTTTCTCTTGATTATGTGTCGGGGCTCACTATACTGTTTAGTTTACTTAGTTCAGTATAACTTAGTCATTGTATTGTGGCTATAAATTTATGTTATTATATCCTGTAAATTATACATATTTGTTCCATTTGTATGTAATGGAAGGGTTGCCACGGAAGACCAGCGTCAAAGTAACCAAAAGGTACCTTGACACCAAGCTGAGTGGAAACCTTTTCAGTGACGTTTTATTTAAATTTTTTGTGACATGTTTTTGTAATTTATATTGTTTAAGCGTTCTGAATAAAGTTTTTTTTATTGTATTCTATTCTATTCTATTCTAAAATAGGGCAAACATTACTGCGATGTTGATATTGACTGTGACGTGCAAAACTGGATTAGCACTGGATGGATGAAATAGCGACAGGTGACGGGAACTATTTGGGACGCTCAAATGCCTCTTCGTTTTAAGGGTACAATTTATAAAATAGTCATGATATGATACCTAAGGCAACACAATAAAGACAATTATTGACGACCGGTCTGGCTCAGTCGGTAAGCCGCTAAGCCGCGGTCCTGGGTTCGAATCCCGGTAAGGACATTTATTTGTGTGATGAGCACAGATATTTGTTCCTGAGTCATGGATGCTTTCCTATGTATATAAGTATGTATTTATCTATTTAAGTATGTATATCGTCGCTTAGCATCCATATTACAAGCTTTGCTTAGTTTAGGGCTAAGTTGATATTCTGTATAATAGTACTAGAGCCCACGACCAAAACCATGTCTCATAGCAATACGGCAAAAACCCTATAAAATCGTTAGATTGTATGATTCTGAACCCGACTAGGTGTGTAGTAACGGTCGAAAGTGTAGCAACTGCGTGGGAGGCCATTTCTGCTGTGTCAAAAAAAAAGGCAGTCGGTATTATAGCAATACGTCTGATAGTGAAAATGTACATAGATTTTATAATTGTATTACGAAAAAGTTTGTTTTCAGACATTTTGCGCGTAGCACATAGCCTGAGCGCATTTTTGAAAATGTCAACAAATTTACCCGACCTGTATCATAGCAATACGGATAAATTTTTTTTAACTTTTCGTATTGCTGCCATGATTACCAAAAACCTGTTTTCAGACACTTTAAGTGTAGCATATACTCCCATGGATGGTATGAAGACGAGGGACGATTTCAGTTTTCGTGGTTCTCTGGCAACCAACTACCTGAGTTGAGCAACGTTATTTTGGACGACAAATCATCATCCACAACAGGTACAGTTTACATGGCTTTTGCTGTTAATTTCATAAATAAGTTCGTAATTTTTACTAACGATGTTTATTTTACAGAAGAGGACGTTGAAGATCAGATCTCCCGAGCGACGTCGAGAGTGATTTCGAAGACGACGATTCCGAATCCGACAGCGATTGAATACGAGAATATTTTGTAACTTTGAACAAACCGTTTTTTTTTTCAACTTCATCCCAGTTTCCTTTTGTGCGATTTATTTCAGTCCTTCAACTTCAATGTTACGGTTTCGGGTAAATTCTTAGTTAATTATCATCTAATAAATTCAGGGTCGCAACGTATTCATTGGTTTGTAACAGAGAATTCAAGATGCCTCAATACGATTTTTAAATGATATCTGAGTATCGAAAAGTTGTCTGATAGAGTAGGTGCTACACTTAATTTGTCTGATATAATTTTTTTGCACATGTGGACAACTTATTTTATCATGTCCAACAATTTTCAGACATATTGCTATGATACCGATCGGTAAAATTTGTTAACATTTTCAAAACGGTCTCAAAATTTAATGCGTTCACATTTCCGTCTGAAAATTGTTTTGTTCGCATCAAATAACCAAAATTTACTAATAAAAAAGATTTTCAGACGTATTGCTATGAGACATTTTTTTTGTCTCATTTTTAATTTTTTTAAGTGATTTTACGGGTTTGCGCTACACCACTAACGTCTGAAAATATGTTTCCGGTATCTCAGAACTATCATTCAACTACAGTCTGCAAATCAGACATATTGCTATGATGCAGTTCGGTAAAATTCTTTGACAATTTTGAAAATTCGGTCAGATCAAACGCTACGCGGAAAATGTCTGATATTGGTATTTTCGAGTTCAGGATAATCGTATCTATCGATTTGATGCGGTTTTGGCTGTATTGCTATGAGACAAAAATTTTGGTCGTGGGCTCTTATTCTATAAGGTGTCCCTAATATTTATTATTTATTTATTTAATTTTTGCACGACAGTGACACTTCGCCGTTCATTAATGCCTGTTCAACAAGGTAATACTGACGCTGAGTAACAATTTTTTCTCAAACATGGTATGAAATATTGATGTTATGTGCCTTATTATTGGCAGCGAAGTATGACGTTGCAGGTGCGGCTAGGACGATTGATAGATAATGGAATTTCATACAAACCTTGCAGGCCAAGGCCGGCAAAGTCTTCTTTTTTAATTTCCAATCACAGATAATTGTGACATAACATCCAGGTATTTAGCCAATTAAAAAAAAACTATAAGGGGCTTTATAGACGTGCCAACTGCAACTGGTACGGGCCCTAGACAATATTTGATTTTGGGTGCGTTTTCATACAAAAAAAATTTTTTCGTTTTTTTTTTGTTTTTTTTTTTATTTTTTGTTTTTTTTATAAGCGTATACGGGGTTAATTTTTATTAAGCAGAAACGTCTGCTAACGATTCTGAACATTTTTATATTAAAGGAAAAAATGGAAAAATTTACGCTTCCGGCGGGACTTGAACCCGCACCATTTTTGCAATCCGTGCAATGCTCTTACCAATTGAGCTACGGAAGCCACGCCGGACTTCGCAAATCTTTCCATGCCTTTCCTTTTTGTACACACGTCTTGGGGTGACGTCTAGTAATAATAATGGTAATGGTGCGGGTTCAAGTCCCGCCGGAAGCGTAAATTTTTCCATTTTTCCAACTTTAATATAAAAACGTATACGGGGTATCAAAGGGGAACGAAAATTAGATTATTTTTGCGCTACGACGCACCGTTTAGGAGATACAGCCATCCAAAATTACTATTTTCAGTAGACTTTATTTATTTCATACCATGTTTGAGAAAAGCACTATACATACCTCGGCGGGAAATGGGGTTGCCCGCCTCAGACCTCTCCGGCCTCGCTTCGCTCGGCCGTCTATATGTCTTCGGCCGGCAACCCCCTTTGTCCCGGCCTCTGTAGTAATGTAGGTACTATACTTATTATAAACCCAGAAATAGGCACAGAATTGTCAGTGTCAAGTGTCAATGTCACTGTAGAGTGAAATAACCCATTGTTATCATTCATGGATTAGAGTGTTGGACCCTATACTTAATTTTTTAACGAACGTAAAAGCACGAAGCACGAGGTCTTTTATATGAGACATTTTTGCCACAACTGTCATTCATCAACTGTTAGTATCATAGACATTTTAATAAAATGCTCTATTGTTTTCTACACTAAAATTATAAAAGTGTGTTTGCTATTTATATATAAATAATACTTACAATTGGACAGTGTTATGGAATAAGCGATCAAGCGACAGTTAGTTGAAATCGAGAAAATGAGCTAGAAAGATTTGAAATTTGAATCAGTTGTTGTAAGTTCATTTATAAAGCAAAAAAGTTAATTTTGACATTGAACCTATAAAAGTGTTCATAATTTAAATTGATAAAAAAAATAACACCATACCTATTCAAGTTTCGAAGTTATTAACGTTTTTCCGCTTGATTCTTTATTGAACTAATACTGCGATGAGGTTAATTTATTTCGCCGTAGCGTACTATGAGACATATTTTGTCGCTTGATTCTTTAATGCAAATTGTTAGAGGTAAAGTTAATACTGGAATAAAATAAAATTCCATATATTTGAGTAAATAGTGCTATTGTAAATAAATTAACAACAATGTTTTCCTCCACAATGATTAGGACTAATCCGTCTAACAATTTAGTTTTGTTCTGCAATCAACTTTTTTTAATAAATGTCAAAAAAATCAGCATATATGGCAAAATTGGCATTGTAACTAATAATAATAATTCATTAGTACTAGCCATATACACATAAGATATTATGATATAACAAAATCTCTTGATACTTAGTTCTCATTAAGCGAAATATCCTGCAATTTCAAATATGTAACAACGAATTAAACGACACCAATAGGGCGGTTAAATCGATATTGCGTTTATAAATCATCAAAACTTTAAACCAAAACGAATTAATAACATCTTTATGGCGTTTAACTCGATTTTGCGATTTAGAATATACGCTTATTATAATTTGTAAAAGTATATTTGGCGTTCAATTCGTTTTTACGTAACGACTTAGTACACAGGGCCATACAAATTTTAACGTGTCGCTTGATTCTACCCCTTAAAATAAGGCTGTAAGCATGATTTTTCAACAAAGAAATAATCAATACTATAGATTATCACATTTATATCCGACCTGCATTCATAACTTTTTTTTCGGATTTTGGCGCTTAGTTCGCTATTCCATAACACCGTCCAATTATACATTTAATTTAAAAGTTTTTTTTAAATCTGTATTATTTAAAATTTCTTTAGGTATTTAGTTCTGAAAAGGTTGCATATTAAAAAACCTTAAGAAGCAGACATCTGGAACTATCGGTTCATTTTATGAGCTGTCAATGTTGTCAATAGTATTTATTTATTTATACATATATTAACGTATAGTATTTTATGATACGAGCACTTATTTTATTACTTTATAATTAATATGTATTTTATTTTGTGCTGTGTGTTAAGTGGCATTCGACTGTGATTATTGCAATGGATCAGCCAGAGGCAGGACCAAGTGGTTTGCGAAGATAGGTTGACGACGACTGCCTCTTTGTTTACCAAATTTTTAATTCTAAAAAAAAAACGAGGTATAAAGGTAACTCTGATGAAATAGGTTATAGTAGCAGATATGATAATGATAAGATGGATGTGTGGTGTGACATGAGTGGCACGATTTTCTTCAGTTTTCCCCTCAAGAGTGGTGATATATTATACTTATATAATGAATACAAGTAAGTGATGAGATGACTGACGATTAGGAATTGATGATCACCAAGTTTTTCTTTTCATTTCAAGTTTTCATATACCTAGCTTGAAATTTTGGAAGTACATATTTCAGGATTCCGTTACGCTGGTAAGACGGAGATTTCAACTCGTATGTGTTCCCGCAAGCCAGGGTGTAGAGTGTTGTATTGTCATCGCCTCATTGGAGACGGTGGCGTCGGCAAACATCCGAGGCGCGACGTCTTGTTGCGGGGACAGTCTTAGAGATGCAACACATATCGGAATAGGTAGCTATTACAAACACAAATAGGTAGGTAGTACCTAATATATATTTACTAGCATGAAATAATTTGGCGTGTAAAATGTTTTATGCATGATGTACGTTAAAAGGTATAAGGCACAATTTTATAGTTGAACGAAATTGTACCTTTTGACCATCTTACTGTACACTATTTTATGCAAATAAATTACTTACTAATTACTATTAAATTAAATTACTACAGCGGGGCCAATCTCAACTGGGGGCAATTGTAACTAATTCATTTTTTCCATTATTACACTATGATGTTGAGTTCTACATGTATCCACTGAACACGCCTACCATTTATTACCGGTGGACACTCTATTAAATAATGCAAATATTGTAAAACATGAAAAAAATGGACCAATTAATTTGCCCCCGGTATAGTATGGTTACATTTGAGAGTTGGTTCTGATCAAACGCTCGTTGACTGTTCACCACAGCAAATTGCAGTTCCATAACCAAAATAGTCGAAATTCACGTTCACAATAATCATCAACAATAATTACACAATTAAGCGATATGGGCATACTTATCGATAATCGAAGTGCAATATCGTTACCGTTTGGTGCAACTAGTGATGTACATTCAGAATCGAATAGGTCCTGTGACATCCATATTGCCAAACATACAGACCTGTTACAGTTCCCTTAAAGGATGTGTACGCGTATTTTGGCGCTTTAGCTGACGTAATATTTTCGATGATGACTGTACATACGTAAAGTAGATACGTAAGATGACATGTAATTATATATTATCAATAAATTATGAGTATGAGTATATACATATAATCACGCCTGTATCCCATGAAGCGGTAGGCAGAGCACATTAAACTACTCAAGTTTCAGTGCCACTCTTGGCAAATAAGGGGTTGAAAGAAAACGAAACTGTGACATACAGTTCCCGACATGACTGTACAGTTCCCGGGAAAATGCGAAATAGGGAATATTCCCATTTAGGGAAAATTTATTTTAGAGGGAATGTTCTCTATTGAGGGAATATTTCCAGGAATAGCGCATCACTAAATGCAACTATGTCCAATTCGTTATCAGACCCACTGGATTTGTCTAAATCCTAGAGCACGAAACGGTAAATTTTCTCACCAAGTAAGCGAGATAAAGGGGGTTAGAAGACCAAGTTTAATTGTTTTGCTGCTTACGGAAAGAAAATGAATACGAGTAAATATTGTACGAACTAAGTTTGCTTGGACTTTGTTCGGAGTTGGTAATGATAAAAATAAAATGGAAGGAAAAGAAGACCTAATACTGAAGAAGGGAGTCAATAATAAGTTTTGATTTGTTTTGTAATGTCTCCGCAATAAGTTTACCTCAAGTTATAAAAGCAAAAAGTGCGTAACAATTTCATAGTCGGATTCAATGTGGAATAGTAGCAGTTATGGAATCGTACGGCGGTGGCCCTTAGTATTACTTATAAAATAATAATTATATTGATACGTGAAACCTTCATTAAAAACAATTAGTCAGCCCATTTGTATTGTTTATTGTGTGTATGGCACCTCTAGTTAATAATAATGTAGATAATTCATGGAAAATATTTATATTAGTTTAAATTACTCCCTAGTCTAGATTGCCCATCTGTACCTTAGATAAACAAAGTACAGTGAGCTGCAAGTGTATGGCGAATTTGCCAATGAATTAATTCATAATTTCTCCATGAAATTTAGCAGCTCACTGTTACCTATATTGCCCAAGATCAAACCCAGTTTCCAATTAATAATCCAAGCAAGACACAAAAAGCTTACTGCTAATATCGGCGGTCCACTCAAGAGGGACTATCGCGAACCACGTTCGACTTATTTCTCTGTCGCACTTGTAAATTTATAGATAAGTGTGATAGGAATGCAACATATTGAACTTAATTTGCAGTAGACTTCCAGTAATCGGACAGGGAGTTGAAGCGTCAAGAAATATCGGTAAAGTGGGCCATCGTTGCCACAGTCCCAACGGATTAATAAATAGTCCAGCCGCTCTCTTAAACTCTTTTAAATATTATGTGCTGTATTCTTTTCCTGTACAATAAAGTGTTTACTTACTTACTTACTTAAACTCAGTCTGGGCAATTGGACAAAAGAATCAAAGAATACTAAATGCGGAAGAAAATTCGGTTTGAACAAGTTCTGACTTTGTTAATCGATATTATTTGTTAATTTGACGCTGTTACGTCCTCGCCCAAATCGAATGTTTAATTTGTATATTTTTTTTGTATTATTTATCGTTTGCGTCTTGTTTTGTATTTTGTAGTTCCACATTGCCTTAGTGTAAACTGTAATGCTGTGTTACCTTTTCATTAAATAAATAAATAATAATGAATAAATTATATGAGTCGGTTACTGTAAAAGTAGGTACCTACATCGTAGTAGTAATATGGAATTGTTTACAAAAACAGGTATTTAAGAAGTATTTACATTAAAAATTCAAAACAAATATCTAGTTATACCAATAAAAGAAGAGAGGCCTTACACAAAAACTGGAGTCCGTTTTTTACTGGTATTATCTGTCTCTACCATTCATTTCTATGGAGTCAACGAGATAGCTGAGACCACTACATGTAATCGAATTCTAAGGAATTTCTAAAGTAAAAAATAAACGTAGGTATAATAATAATCCCAATATTTTACAAAATCTGATGGTACACTTTAAATTCAAAACACAAAGATTTATACAACTTAAACATCTATAAATCTTTATAAAATCTTGGCAGAACTTCTCAATACAATGGTTTTTCCCTCAGCCCTTTAGAAATTCAATACGGGCAAGTCTTAATGAATCTCTCACACGCTAGTCTGAATAATAATGTTAGCACTTGGACCAGCTTTACATTGTAAATTTGTGTTGTGTAAACTTAGCGCGGGGATCAACAGTAGCGAGTCTATTATTAGATTCGTTAAGAGCATATTTATAAGAAATAAAGGTTTTTTATGCATTCTGTTTGATTACGAAAAATATTATAAATATAACTTTGTTTCAGTTTGATTAAGACGAGAAAAATACAAAATTATAAACATTGTATATCCATGTACTTTTATATAATCTCTAATGTTAATAGCTGTTATATAAGAAAAGCATCCATACACCGTGCACCTTATAATTTAATAAGCCATGATGAATTAACTATCTGAATATTATTTCCCCGTGTGGTCACGAGTTAAGAATTTCACCGCCCCCTTTCTTCCCGTGGGTGTCGTAGAAGTCGACTGTGGGATATGGGTTAAATTGTGGCGTCGGCGAGAGGCTTGAAACCTGTCACTGCAATGTCACAATTTGGATTCTTTCAACCCCTTTTTGCCAAGAGTGGCACTGAAACTTAGTAGTTCATGCGCTCTGCCTACCCCTTTATGGGATACAGGCGTGATTATAATATGTTATGTTATTTCCATAGAATCTTTAAAAAGGATTATCTTGCACATACATTATAGGTACATAAACATTATAAATTCATTGCTCACACATGCTCTAAAAATTATTTTTATTTTACATACTTATAATTCATACTACCTACCTACTGTACCTAATTGTTACTATATAGTATAGTTACGGTTAGGATTCTGTTATTACTCCAAAAAATGTAGTAGGTATAAGGTACATGGCGACAACATCGACTGGCGGGTTCAATTATTATGTGTTTACTGTTTGCCTAGTGTGTCCACTAGACACATTATTGTACATGTTCCAGTTAACCAGGTAAAACATTGAAAATAATTATTTCGATTACCTATTTGAAATTATCAGCTAGTCGAAATTGTCCAGTGTATCTCGTACTAAACTGTTTTTCTTACTGCCCTTTTATATCCATATACAAGATGCCATTTTATTTTTGTGTCCACTCCCCTTCATGTACCTATTTTTATTTGTAAACACAAGCCATGCATTAAACGTGTCCTAATGCCCTGATATTGACAGGTGCAACAATAAACCCAGGAAACCATTTATTCCACATACATTAGCCCCGGTTACACTTAAAGGTCTCGGCGGAAGATTTATTACGTTGGCGGGAACGAAGTTACTACCTGTCAAAAATATAGTAGACGGTAGACTGAAGAAAGTGGGAAGTGCTCAACACAATGGCAGTATGAAAGGTTTTGTTCATTTATTTATTTTATTGGTCCGTTGGTGGTGGTGGTGGTACCATGTTGAATGTCCTAAATTTCACCTTGCGTTAGCCAAAACATGAGCTCTTTGGTATGTTTCTTCAAATGAAGTATTCAGAGCTCCCGATAAATAAGATTTTAAAATATTATATTTTGTGATAACATTTTCAATAAACATGTGTAGAACCATGGTATTGAATGTTTCTTGTTAACCTCCGACGCAGAAACGACGGGGTGTTATAAGTTTGACTTGTCTGTCTGTTGGTGTGTGTTTTTTTTGTTTGAAAGCTGAATTAGTCGGGAGTGTTTTTATGCCATGTTTCATGAAAATCGGCGCGGTCGGGGTTTTTTTCAAAATTTTCATTCTGTGGTTAGGTTATTCAATACTCTTTATGCTTGTATGCGCGTTAAATAACCTAACCACACAATAAAAATTTTGAACCCCCGGCATATTGTACCGATTTTCATCAAGCATGGCTAAGAACACTCTCGAGTCTCAGCTTTCAAACAAAAAAAAACTAAATCGAAATCGGTTCACCCGTTCGGAAGCTACAATGCCACAGACAGACACACACAGATAGACAGATACGTCAAACTTATAACACCCCGTCGTTTTTGCGTCGGGGGTTTTTCTACACAATGATAACAATAATAATTCTGACTATAAATTTCTACCGCTATATAAAACTATGTTCTACTAGTATCTAATAATAAATCTGTCTCGTTCTATCTCATCAATCTTTCTCGGCTTTGGCGTCGCAGCGAGACGTGCAGTTTGTCTTATCTGTGCACGTGACAACTTTGTGGCGGATATCTCTTTACGGTGGAACAGTTTGCGATTCTGAGTGAAAATGTAGTTCCACTATTTCTAAATTTATGCTTACAATAGTACGCTATATTCGTGTAAAATAAAGATGGATAAAACAACTAAATTAAATGTGTAACTTTTTATACGTTTAATCGAATGGAGTCGAGTGGTCTAATGGTGGTACCAGGGGCGGCTCACTCTGCGATTCTATCGCCGCGCTACAAGTACATGCTGGCGGCCGCGAGTTCGCGGCCTAATCAGGGGTGGCGCGCGTTCTCACGGAACGCACGTTCGCACTTTCTATTGTTACTTTACGTCGCGAGTTTTTTTAAAGTTTTATATGCGATTTCCGCGTGTGAATGGCTAATGGTGCTTAGTTAAATAGACATCATGAATAAAATAGGACATCTTACACAGATCTACTATTGATTAAGTCCCACGGAAAAGTGTAATAAGGCTTGTGTTGTGATGTTGGGACTTAAACAAAAATATGTAAATACTAGATATAGAGGTATATAACTAGAAAGTACCCAAGACTGGAATATAATAGCATAAAATTTCACCTGAGTATTGATTCGTTTTAATCCATAGGCAACCCTATCGCCCGACGCTGCGCACGTGCGGCTCGTTTCTTTGTTAGAATTTTGTAGGCATTTAAAAGGCGGCATTTCGTGAACATCAAAGCAGTGGGCCTTCTGTACTTGTACTATTATATATTCTGTGGTGGTACGTTAGTCGCGTAAGTTGATTTCTTACTCGACTGCCAGTTGAATTCGTCACGTGCATAATTCATGCTAAACTGGGGCGGACCGGGCCAAAGCGTCTGACACATTAATTTCTATCACAGTAATCTATGAGCGGTTATCACACTGCTTTCCGTAAAAAAAGAAGCTCCGCTCCGTAGGATCTGACTTGGTCCTACGAGTATGTTGTACTTACAAACATTCTGGTCTTGCAGGTTGCTATGGGCTACGGCAGTTATTCACTACCATGCCAATCGATCGACTATACTATTTGCCTCCTAAATAAATAAAAAAACAGCGCGTGGAGTCCCTCTGCGCGGAAGAAGTGAAACTTGATAACATAACTTCAAAAGTCTTTAGTCAAGTGACCATCACGTTTTTGCATTTAGTTACGTCCATATTTTTACTGTTTTAAATATTTCACATTGCTATTTGCTCAAATTATTTTGCACTCGATCTAAATATAAAACACACGCACAGGTCTGTAATAAAATTAATGAGTAAATAAATGAATTTTTCAGGAGGCGAGACCGCTAATATGGTGCTCGAAACAGAAGTCCCACATTCCAACAATTTGTCAAGTGATCATCACGTTTTCGCGTTTAGTTACGTCTATCTAAATATAAAACACACATTCCAACCAACTATTCCACCATTCAAAACCATTCTAGGCATTCTGTTCTGTCACTGACTGAGTGAATAAGTGAATGAATGGAATGAGTGAGTCGCGTTACGCGCTGAGTGAGCGGCATTTCACGCAACGTAACAATGACTGAGTGTTACGCGCTGTCACAATAACAAATACATTTTTAATAACACAAAGGTTCATAGAAAATAGTGAAATCCATTCTAGGTAGAAATTTCTTAAATTGCATAGATGTACTTGTAGCTGTTACAGCTGCGTAAAATGAAAACGTATTTGAAGTGCTCGCTAAAGGCACGATAAATAACTGACGTTAAATTGACTGCGAACAGTTTATTGCCCAGAAACTGCGAGCAGAACTCAAAGTAACGCATTTTATTCTTCTACCTAGTTCCCCGTTAGGGTTATTTCATTGTTGTTTCCGAATTACCTTAAGTAGGCCGTAATGAATCTTTCATTCTTTTTTAAAAGTTAATGAGAATGCTGTTAGAATTAGGTAATATTTAGGCTCTGAAAAAGGCCCATCAGTTTTAAAATCATATGCCGTATTTGGGCATATTTTAAACATTGACATAGGTACATTTCCCGAAATTGTGTTTTTTCGTAAGTGACGAACGTTTTTCCGAGCCTTGGTGATTTTTCATTAAGTTATAGCAAGAATTGCCAATAAAATGTCCGGGACAAATTTTGTAGACTTAGACCCACTTGCGCCAACCACCTAACCCAGGGTTAGTGGGCTGTCATCTGTCTAATTCCATATAAAACGGAGGGTTAACCCGAGGGTTAACCCTCGATTTTCGTTGGTGCAAGTGGCCCTAAGAGCCTTAACACAGGTTAGAAATACAGTGTTTATTTATTTAGTCACCTTTAATAATTTACGGCGTGTTTACATAGGTCCAGTCTAGTCTGAGCAACATTTACGGTAGGGCCAACAGCGAAATCGCAGAAATTAAAAAAAACTTTCCTTCGTGTATTTTTTTTTCGAAGTTCCTCTTTTGCAAACTGATAGGTACTGTAAAGTACTATTTTGTTTTTTCGCGATTTCGGGGTTGGTCCCTCAGTAAAAGTTGCAACAGTTAACAGAACTATCGTATATTCACCGCGCAAATTATTGCAAGTGCATGAATAAACAACCTGCATGTATTATGTATAATAGTATATCTATATCGTAGTTAATAACATGTTTTACGTCCGAAATCATCCAGAGCAGGTGTCCTCGAACAGTGATCGAATCTGAAGCAACATAAAGGGCAACATTGTGACCTTTTTTATTGAATTAATTTCGCATGGCCGCACTCTTTGTCATAGGAATCAATCGTTTGTCGAAATTTATCCATTACACTCATTCACAATCTAATAATACAAGGGTCATGTTTTATTTGTACTGGGATATAAGGATTTTATCGTTAGTTTTATGTCGTCAGTTATGACGACGAATGAAAGTTGTAATTGTTACAGACACACACATCAGCCATTGATTACATCAAACTAGCATAAAAGGAAAATTTACGTTCATCCATTGGCCCCACTGCCTTTTTAGTTCGACGGACGCTAACGGTCTGTCAGTGTTTGCGCGCTGCTGTCACTTTTTGCTTTTGACTGGCACACCTATTTCGTTTGGCCAACTGAGAGTCAGTCATTTTGCCCAGATCCGGCTCGATCCAGAGTTTCTAAAATTTAGGGTCAATCATGACACATTTTTTTAATATAAATAATTTTATCTGAAAAAGTCTATATGTTTTGTACGAAAATGTATGACTTACACAAATAATATACTAGCGCCTAATCCAGCTCTGGACATTTTGAGCCCTTGGTATTTTTTTTTTGCACATAATGTGATGTGACATATTTTATTTCAGTGTACATTTGTCTTCAGCTGAACTCGCTTGTCAAGTCCGGTAGTTATGCGCTGTGCATGTGTCCGATGAGTTGCGTGACTGTTCATGTCGCGTCCTAGATTCTAGCCATAAATGGATTAAGACATTAGCAAATCAAATTGTGCCTATAAGTGGCTTAGTAGTGCCATACAATGAGCTTTGTAGCTTCAAACTAAGTATTTTTGTGAAAGTAATTAATAACACATTTGCAACATTATTGAAATCTCAGAAATTATTTTCATTTCTACCTCTTGACTAGATCATTTGCATTAAGAATTTTTTAACTTCATTGGCATATTTTCTAACAACAACAAGCGCATTACATATAATCAAGACACAAAATAGGAAGGTCATCAAGAAGTAAAGTGTTCAAAAACATCAAAGTTTTGAAGCACAAATAGTACAGTTTTTTTCACGTCGAGGTCGTTGAATACCTACTGTGTCAGCAGTACATTGATACAACATCTAAGCTCCGTTAAATAATATTTACAGTTTACAGACGTTATGTAATAGAAATTATCCGATGACTTGTGAATCACAAGTCACACTTACTGTCTTAGTTACCTGCTTTGGTCCAATATGTATTGTATGTATTGATCAGTGTCGACCTATTAGTGTGTTCATATCCAATCCTGCAAATTGATGTTCACCTAATTCTAGTAATCGCATTATTGGTTGACTCGATTATTATAACCTCCATACGGTATTCGCAAATTTAAGGGCCCACCGCGAACATTCGATTCGATAATTGTAACAGCACACCTCGGACAATGGCGATCAAATATATGAAAGAGGCGCGTTTCTACGCACACGATCTAAGCTCGTGTAGGTGAATGCGTACCATGCTTGTATGAATGAGAAATAACAGGTCGATTGGTCGGGTTTTTGGCAGGCGGTAATTGTTAGGTTAACCGATAGTTGATGGGCGGCACTTTCATCGGGGAGCTGGAGTGGTCATAATGTACCATAGTACTCTTTATTATACTCTGCCGGCGTAGCCGAATGGCAATCGTCGACGCCAGACGTAAGACGTAATGCGTAAGAGCGATATAGATAGATAGCTACGACACAGATATTATCGTGAGCGTTTGTGCATTCGGGTTACACACGCTGGTAACAGCAAAGCAACACGTCAAAAGTGGTTCGCGGTAGGCCCCTTTGAACTTGCGAGCCGAAACGTCGATACATACAAAGCTTAGTGCTTAAATCAGGGAGATTACCCCGTTCAAACAAGAACCTTGATCGCACCGCTTTTACAATGATTTGTTGAGAAAAAAAGGTAAATCGAAGATTTTCGTACACAATCCCGGAAATTTCCATATCTAAATGGAAAACCGACCCCGAACAATCAATTTATCCAGCAATATCCTCGAGCGGTTTATACCACCTGTACAATAAATATTTATATTTCTCCCCTCGATTTGTATCGTTCCGCTTATTCTGTACAGTTTCTGTGTTATGGCGATACTTGAGAAGGCTCGTTATTTAGAATTATCGCCAGATTTACTAAAATGTTCTTATACATTTTGTGTAAATGTGCTCATGACATTGAAACATAATAATAGTGGGGTGAATCGAGGCAATTTGTGACGGAGAGCTGTGACAATGAAAAACTTAGATTGAATTATTTTTACTTAATATTCATGTTTTTTTACCCGTGTAATGGGTTCATAGATTTCACCACAGCCCATTCTCACGTGGGTACCAACTGTGGGATATTTATGAGGACAATTGTGTGTGGATAGGCTAGCAACCTGTCACTGCAATATCACAATTAACTGGTTTACATTTTGACGATTATTACACGTAATTACTTTTAAATTGGGACTTAATAACCAAGTGCGGGTAGTTCAAAAAACTCGCGCGCCTATCATAAGGTGTTGATGTCATTTCAAGCCAGTCTTCTCCAAAACCACGGGGATAACGCCGCCCCTGAATCTATGGAGGATTGGGATTAACATGTAAGTATATTTTTTTAAATCAGGAATGTCCCAGAATGTATATTTTTAGGTTTATTACGCTGGCAACAATTTACAAAAGATATAAATGATATAAAAATGTATTTGTGCAGCGGAATGGCACAATCAGCGGCGCGTGGTGTTTAGTATCGTTGTGCGGCGACTGTGCTTCTTCATTATAAACTCATCAACTGTTGTTTTATAGCGCGATGCACCATTGTTATGCGACATTCGCTAGGGTTGCCACTATGGATAAGAAACATTGAGAAATGTGTTGTTGTACAATTTTAAAACAGGAACATAAAAACATTGGAACAGGTTATGCATACATTCATAGAAACATCAACGTAGGGGTTAAATAAAACCATGTTTTTTTTTTTTAATATAAATTACCATTACCCATATTACAAGCTTTGCTTAGTTTGGGGCTAGGTTGATCTGTGTAAGGTTTCCTCCAAAATTTATTTATTATATTTTATTTATAATTGGTTTTTAAAATTTATTTAAAAAAAAAACTTCACATCCGCCACATTAGTTTTAAACTATACCTAAAATATCTATTGATTAATAACTGTATTTTTAGAAATTAGACGCAGTAGTAGACGATATTAGATTGTTTTGGTTCGTACGATACATTAACTATAAATTAATTACATCACATTCAATTCATTTAATAATCAGTGCCATACAAAACTCAGTTCATTAGCATATGAAATTATAAATGAATACATAAGATGTATCAAACGCAAGACGTTAAACTGTGAAATAAATAAGATTAGGATTCGACATAATCGAGTAATGACGATCACTATTTGCCTCGAAATCCACGTTTAGGTTAACACATATATGTGAATGATTCACGGTTATTTTCATTAGACTTATATTGACCGGGATATAGACCGTGATTACCTTTTTGATTTTTGTCGAGCTCCCGATATTTCGACGCAGTTGCATGCATCATGATCACGGAAAACTCAGAAAGGTAATCACGGTCTATATCCCGGTCAATATAAGTCATATACCGGGTGAAACAAAATTGGTAATACAAAATAATATTTTCTGGATCTACTCATGACTACAGCCAACTTTTACTATGAGACCATCTTCGAAAACATCACTTCAAAATCTACATCTTCATACAAATTATGAACCCAACTTTTGATATGATTCATTATTATATACCCATTTCTCCATACTAATTCCTTGCAAATTCGCATACATATTAATGAACTCGATACCAGAATTTACACATTTTTTTTGCCGAATTCGATATAAGTCCCATAGTAAAAGTTGATCGTAATCATGAATAGATCCAGAAAATATTATTTTGTATTACCAATTTTGTTTCACCCGTATGTGAAATCAAATAATTAAATAATTTGACGTTTGACAACCCTATTTCCGCTGGTAAATAAATCCTTGTTCCATGGCGCCGGAAGTACACATTTATATAAACACGAACGTTATTTGTCGTGTATAGGCAGACTCAGTCTACATATGTTTTATGTATGCAAATATTGTTAAATCAAATATTATATTTCAAATTAAAATAAATATATTAATCAAAATCGAAACTAGTGCGATAAATTAAAACACGATGGAAGAGAGTTTTGCAAAACACCTAAGCAGTAAGATAAGGTCCGGTGTTTACCGTATTTATATTTCATATTTATATATATACTAGCTTTTGCTCGCGGCTTCGCTCGCGTTAGAAAGAGACAAAAAGTAGCCTATGTTACTCTCCATCCCTTCAACTATCTCCACTTAAAAAAATCACGTCAAGTCGTAGCTCCGTTTTGCCGTCAAAAACGGATTAACAAACAGACACACACACTTTTCCATTTATAATATTAGTATGGATTTGTGTCATCTAGGATAAACAAGACGTAAAAAACACGTTTTATTTTCCCAATATTTTTGTTTTACTTATGGCAGTAACATATAAAATTATTAAAGTGTACCTACCTATATCCTGACCTTATTAATCCTTGAGAGTGCAAAAATGTTATTACCTATTCGAATTTGATTAGACTCATTACGATAGCGAGATTAAAATCAGTAACCAGTACTGTACTTCAAAAGGCATTGGATTGCCCGCAAATAATATTCCATTCAACGGAATAAATTTATCTCGAGAGCTTAAAATTTATAAAGCTGATTTCACGGTTAGGAGTGCTGATCTCAAATAATAAAGTCCATTTGCAGGAACGGGAAACAAACAAACTGCCTCTCATAATTAAAGGAGTAGCTAATCAATACTTATCTTTTCAACACAGCCGCCAACTTTGCCTAAAGCCCGAGCAAATGCCCGAAAACGAAATTGAAATGAATGGCCCAAAGTTGTATCCTAATTAGACGTAGACGTACGAAGTTTATACGTCTCCTCAGAGTGTCGAAACGGGAGTTAAACTAAACTTGTTTACCTTTCCACAGATCTGTTTATATGAAACTTGGCAAATACTGAGACGCCCGCGGGGGACTGGAATTTTGCTGAAAGTGTCATTATAGAAAGTTTGCGCATTGCTTTATTACTTCCTCTTGAGAACATTTAAACCCCTACGTAGGTTCTTCGCCCTTTTCTCCATGGGTGTAATAAGAAATTATATTAATTAACAAGACACTTGATGAACGTGCGGATGTTGCTTTGTTTCGTTTTCTCTCTACGTTTTTGGGCCGTTTTTGTATTTTGGATTATGTGGATGTCTACCGCCTCATACTCTCCCTCAAATGCTCAAAGGTTAACTGGAAGAGATCCCTTAAATGGATGAGTTCGCCTTTGTACTGGAATTTCTTATTATAAATATTATGTGCTGTATTCTTTTCTTGTACAATAAAGTGTTTATTTACTTACTTACTTACAAGTTGGAACGAGACTTCCGCTTGTAACTTCAGTTTTGTGAAATGGGCCCCTGTCTAGGTACTTATGTTCGTTACCTATGTGTTTTATTGAAGCCCTTTAGTTCCGTGATATTGTTTTAATCATATTTCATTCTGCACCCCAAATGTGAAAAAGTAAAGAGATGCCTAGGAATTGTAAGTAAGTGAGTATATTTTCTACAAATATACTTATGTATGGCATGTATGTATGGAGTGTGCTTAATGTTATCATTATTTAGTAAGATTATGCAACGAGGAGTGAATATAAACCACCAACATTTGGATGATATTTGCGCCCCAAAAATGAAAACATGAACAAACCCCAAAAACAACTTTCATTATATCAGTGACACAAAGATTTTATAGATTTTATACAACAACAACAACAACATACAACCACGCCTGTATCCCACAAAGGGGTAGGCAGAACACATGAAACTACTAAAGCTTCAGTGCCACTCTTGGCAAATAAGGGGTTGAAAGAAAACGAAACTGTGACATTGCAGTGACAGGTTGCCAGCCTCTCGCCTACGCCACAATTTAACCCATATCCCACAATCGCCTTCTACGACACCCACGGGAAGAAAGGGGTTGGTGAAATTCTTAACCCGTTACCCGTGTCTGCCCGTGTGGGCAGACATAGTCATAGACAGTGTTGATAGACATAGTCAGTTATCCGTAAAATATGCCATCACATACTTTTTTGGAGATTTTGTATAAGAGGTACAATTCCGCTAAACATCATTTTGTTATATTATATCTGATATCAGATGTTTAACTTAAGTTTTCTCTTTTTTTTTGTTGTGTCGTTTATTTTGTAGTTTCACAGTTCCTTGGTGTAAATAGGCTAATTTCCTATTTAGGCTATTTCGACGGGTACCTCGGCGGTCGGGGTGGTGTAACTGGTTTAGCACGTCAGCCGCGTTAGCTGGAGACCCGGGTTCGATTCCCGGCTTCGCCACCAGTGGGCTTGATCGCTTTTTCTTTAGTGTATGGTATCTATTTCATTTTATAATTTCCTATACTTAAAATAGAATATTTTATGCAGTGCACGAAATAAAGCACCACATAATTAAAAGGAAGGAAAGGACAGGAAAAGCAGACCCCAAAATCAGATGGGAATAATAATGCTAAGGAGAGAGAGAGAGAGAGAGAGAGAGAGAGAGAGAGAGAGAGAGAGAGAGAGAGAGCGAGAGCGAGTGAGAGAGAGAGAGAGAGAGAGAGAGAGAGAGTTAATTAGAAGCAAAATAAGGCAGTAGTTATGTTTAAACAAAATTTCTATTTAATAAGTCAAAGAGAAAGATATAAAGGAAATGAATTGACCGTGACGTTGCTCCTCAGTATTTAATTCCATAAATGAGCATTTCTTTTTTTTTCCAATAAGAAAATTTTGATTGTTTTAGGGAATTTTAGGTCAATTGTACTCAGAATCACGAGTACTTTGAATCTCACTGGGAGACAAAAAGTGTCCCAGAATTTCCGTACATTTTTGTTAGGTAAATGGTAACCAAATAAGAAAAAATCGTATGGGACAATTTTTTTAACTACTAGGATTGAAAAAGCAAGTAATTCTGAGTAGAAATAGCATTTTTTTTTTAATATCACACTTCATAAATGTGGTGTTATTTTAAATATCAATTCTCTGTGACACTAAGGATTATTTAGTGTGAGCGTCAGGACCCCTGGACCACTACAGATATTTGATGTTTAGTACATACTAAAATTTAGTACCTATTTGATACTATTTGGTACCTGAGTACATATATTTGGTACCTCCACTGATATCGAAAAATCGAGCGAAGAAAGTGGCCAGACATTCTGACGTCAGGATGTCTGGACCATTTTTGGTTTACATAGTTCTAGACAACACTACTAATTGATATCTTAGTCAATATTTATTACCTCTTTGGTACCTGTCAATATATTTTTTTCAAATTTTTTTGGCGTACCAGAAAAAAGTTATGATGGAATTTAAAGTTGTGAGCCCAGCCGTGGCGTTGAAGTATGTAGCGCCTGTCAAAAGAATAGAGGCAAATCCGCCTGCCCTCCTGCGCGTCAACTTAAATAGGAATTTATTTTTAGGCACTCGCACATCATCTCTACTGACTAGTGGCATTAATATAGTCGAAATATAAAAGTAATTAGTGTAATTACACTAGTTTTCCATTTTCCTCCTGAGAGAACCTCCTACAGTCTCAATAACGTCTAATGTCATGTCATGTCCCTGAGAGACATCTCCTGGCGGAGAAATTTGTAAATCAGTTTACCCCTGACAGCCGGTCATTTTTGCGACTGTTCAGCAGCTGTAGAGCTGTATGGCAGATTTGGCGGCATTGTGGTTGTAGGTACTGATAGTATAGATGATTGATTATTTATATGATAAACCCCTATAACGGAGCTCGTGGACCATAGGCTGGTCCACATCATCAAAATATATACCAATATTACCAATGACGCTGTTAATTATAACAGTTTATGCTATTTCCCCCCTAGAATTTGCCCAAATGTTGCCACGTGTTTAGGTCTCTCAGTAGGAAAATGGAAAACTAGTGTAATTACACTAATTACTTTTATATTTCGACTATATTAATGCCACTAGTCAGTAGTAGAGATGATGTGCGTGTGCCTAAAACTAAATTCCTATTTAAGTTGACGCGCGCAGGAGGGCAGGCGGATTTGCCTCTATACTTTTGACAGGCGCAACATACTTCAACGGCACGGCCGGGCTCACAACTTTAAATTCCGTCATAACTTTTTTCTGGTACGCCAAAAAAATTTGAAAAAAATATATTGACAGGTACCAAATAGGTAGTAAATATTGACTAAGATATCAATTAGTAGTGTTGTCTAGAACTATATAAACCAAAAATGGTCCAGACATCCTGACGTCAGAATGTCTGGCCACTTTATTCGCTCGATTTTTCGATATCAGTGGAGGTACCAAATATATGTACTCAGGTACCAAATAGTATCAAATAGGTACTAAATTTTAGTATGTACTAAACATCAAATATCTGTAGTGGTCCAGGGGTCCTGACGCTCACTATTTAGTTACTCTTAACATGGAACAATTTCTACAGCTCCTTCGGGTTTCTCAGCCAATTGCCGTAAATTTTTACATTATTAACTAAACGTTTGTTCTCTGCCTTATTTACTATCCATATTTATTAACATTCTCGTGCCAATGAGTTTTTCTAAACTTATATATGCGAAATGTCATTTGATATTTGCCAGTCGTTTTTCGGTGAAGGAAAACATCGTGAGGAAACCGGGCTAATGCCAATAAGGCCTAGTTACCCTTCGGGTTGGAAGGTCAGCTGGCAGTCGCTTTCGTAAAACTAGTGCCTACGCCAAATCTTGGGATAAGTTGTCAAAAGCGGAACCCAATATTGGACCCCGTGGCAATATGCCGGAATAACGCAAGGAGGAAGATGACGGTTTATTAACATTCTCTTTCGATTTGTCTTCTCTATCTAATCTGCTTTACGTAACGAATTCCCCTGAAAACTGTTCAAGCTACGTGTTGTTATCTCTCTTGTCAATCTTAATTTCTAATTAGCTTCTATTCAAACTTGAGCGGAGTCTGAATTCTGTTTGTCTTGAACTAAACTAAACCTAATCCCAATTTATTCCCGTAATAAGGGCGTTGTACTTGCATGCAGTAGGAATTCTTCAGCAGACAGCCCGATTCTAATTCTTTTAAGCGTCAAATATTAAATCAGATACCTTAGTGTCGAAAAAGATAATTATTTTTGTTTATAGATACATCAGTTTTAACACTGACAGGTCGGTGTCACATTGTATACGGCTGGGAAAGGGTTAAGTACGACTTCAATACAGTTACTTAATATCAATTATATTTTTCATTACATACTCATATATTTTTATTTTATTTTATTTTACTTTATTAGGTACACCAAACAGATTTCGTACAAAATCTTAACTACAATTTAATCTTATGCTAAGTGGCTTAGAACTAACACGAGATCCAAAACAAGTGTGCTCAGCATGTTTTACATTTGCGGAAATAATAAATATTTTTATGTTCCATTCCGTCCATGCTTGTATTATGATATGCAACAAACAATTCTATGATATTCCCTACAATTGCTAAGATATCAAGATATCACTTGATACTTAAAACGTTCACACTCAAAGTACAAACCTACGCAACAATAACAATGAAAGTTTTATATTTGGCATTTCTCTCGAATTTCAACCGGCTTAGCTGAAGTGACAATCGCAGTTTGTCTCTGTCTCGCCATTGTATGTCGAAGAGGGATAGGGAGAGTTAGTTACGAAGCATGAGAGATTGTAACTTTGACTAGGTACCCTGAATATTTTATTCAAGCTATTGTCTTTCGCACAATTTTCCACGAGCCAAGTGATGGATTGGGAGTGAAACTTTCCTTTCATATTTGTTTCTTTTCAATCAATTTCTTATAACTCGGAGGCTGTACAAAGACAGACTATTATTTCATAGATTGAAATGTAATAAATAACTCTTCTCTTGTTAGATATAACGATATATTTATAAATATATCGGATAGTATTGCATGTGAATATGTATATTAAAAAAGTACAGAATGAGGCATTCCACGAGAATGTCGCTTACGACATGCTGTTGCCTTGTATGGCAGCTATTTCATAAAATCCGTAAAGGTTGAGAAAATACTGCCATTTCGCGAGAGGCCATTGAGATCAAGAAATATCCAAACTTTAATAGAGAAGATGGTTTTACTTTACAACCGGCTTGGGATCCAGTAGTACATCTGATAATGGAACAAGCACGACGAAGGCTGTGAGGCATTTCTGTTGTATGGTGTTGGACATTTGCAGTTTGTTCTTTGTCAATTTTGTGTAGATTAATTGGTTAATTTTTTTTTAACATAGTAATGGTAAATTTTTTTGAATATTTTATAACTAGCTTATTAATAGTGTGTGAACCTGCCTTAGAAATCTATATTATTTGTGGTCATGGTTCATTAATATTTCTTGTATGTGGGTAGCTTTTGCACATTGTAATTTTTCCTCTTCCAACGGCTAGTGACTCCGTCACTTGAATAATAAATGTTCGAGTCACTGTGTGTTCTTATTTCTGTTCATGGAATTTCTCTTAGATTACGTACCTCCATCAGTTTTTTTGTATTAACTATAGCTGATTTAAAATTGTCTTCGGTTACCGCGATAGTTTCTCATGAAATAAAACTAAATTTCCTCAATCACCCGTTGACCACGAACGCTGTAAAGAGTTCGAAACGTCGGGATGAATTTTAAATTCATTATACGCGATTTAATCCGTTTCCATAGTTTTATTTCAAAATGCTGCCAATTTGTTAACCAAGTCATGAAAGGACTGTCAGACACAACTTCAGATACAGCTTTCTCAGCGTCTTCAGAAGTATTAGAAGAATTGCATGTCGTAAGCGACATTCTCGTGGAATGGCCCAGGATAAAGAATAACGATATGGCCCGTGTAATTAAACAAGAAAAGCTAATTTAAAAATTAAATGAATGAAAGATTATTTTATTCCCCTACCCTCCTGCACCCACCACTTTTTAATGATTTCTATGTAATTCATCGATATATTTAGTTCATGGTAAAAACTTGTATTCAACGTTTTTATTTTATTTAATTCCTGTTGTATAATTGCGGTTCAAGTGAAATTGATTTGTTTAGCTTTCCGCTTTTTTGTAGTCTAATTCGCATTTATTACCCTACATTCTATAACCTCTATGTATTTTTTTTATGGGATAGGAGGCAAACGAGCAGACAGGTCACCTGCTGTTAAGCGATCACTGCCGCTCATGGACACCCGAAACACCAGAAGTGTTGGAGGTGCGTTGCCGGCCTTTAAGATCGGTGTACGCTCTTTTCTTGAAGGTTTGAAGGTCGTATCGGTCCGAAAATACCGCAAGCGACAATTAATTCCTCAGTTTAGCTGTGCGGGGCAGGAAGTTTCTGGAGAAAAGCTCAGTTGAGGACTGCCAGCCATCTAAATGATTTAACGTGGTTAATAATCAGAGATCGGACGGATTTGCGACATTCTTAGTGACTTACGTCATTTTAATGACTTTTAGTATGAGATGACGCACAAAAGTCCGATCTCTGTTAATAATACTCAGGAAAATGTTTATTAGTGCCGCTCTAGCGTTCAACTCAAAATTCGCCGAAGAACGCTCAGACGGGGCCAATTAGGAAAGTAGCCTCCAATGCGATCACTAGGATCAATAAAATAATACCCGAAGGACTACAAAGGACGACGTGAATCAAAAGGGGATACATAAAGCCGGGGATTAAGATGCAACAGGAGCGAAATACCTAAAATGGAAAGCCTCATTTCAATTTGGGAGTTTTAGTTCAATTTATTCGTGTTACTGACTAGGTATATTTAATTGTGCGTTAAGGATCAGTGTGCGTAGCCGAATGCAAAAACGCTCACGAAACGTTCACGATAATATCTCTTTCGTAGCTATCTATCTCCATCGGCTCTACCGCTCTTGTGTATTAGCGCGACAGATCCAGACTAACATTTCTGCAGCGTTTTGCGACGCAGAAATACCATTCGGCTACGGGTTCAGGTGAGAAACATCACAAAAAAATCTCTCCACTGCTACCTCCTGCAAAATATAACAAATCAAAACAAATTTGAGAACCTGAATTACGATGAAATATTTGTTTTTTTTTTGGCTACTCATTATCAATTTTGAATATTACTAAATTTTTCGGTATAGTCGTAAATTTTATAGAAAAAAAGTAGCAAAAAACCTCACCATTCCGATACAGATATAAATAATAGTAATTTGTGTTGGAAAAACCAATTGACCCCTCCTGTTGCGTCTTAAGGCGGCCTGTTCATTGAGGCGTGGGGTGAGCGCGGTCATTTATTGACGGCCTGGTTTCGATTTTTTTTGTTCAATATTCTTTTAGCCCCGTTTTGTCATGTCAAGTCAAATGACTTTATTCAAGTTACAAATTACAATGTTCTTGAGTTCTTACGTGATTATTATTTAGATATGATACACATTGGCTTTATAAGTAATATTTCCTTTTCGATTTGGGTTCGAATTTTAAATTTTATGATAACCATTCTGAAAACAGTTAACTTGCTGTAATACTGTGAACTGTAAATGTCATGAAATGACTATTTAAACTGAATTTTATAGCGCAAAGTTGCTACAAAAGGGCTAAAACTAACACAAAAGAAAATGGCACAAAATAAAATTTTGACCGCGACATAGTAGACCGCTTTTCATGAAACATGGCTAAGAACACTCCCGACTAACTCAGCTTTCAGACAAGAAAACTATCCGTTCGGGAGCTACGATGACACAGACAAACACACACACAGCCAGACAGACAGACAGACAGACAGACAGACAGACAGACAGACAGACAGACAGACAGACAGACAGACAGACAGACAGACAGACAAACAGACAAACAGACAGACAGACAGACAAACAGACAAACAGACAGACAGACAGACATGTCAAACTTATAACACCCCGTTGTTTTTGCGTCGGGGGTTAATAACTTCTGCAAATGTTTTCCTTATTATCGGATGCTTTCTTTCGTGCATAATATAAAATATTTTTTTTTAAGTACCTACAACAGTCTAGTTCTCTAATGGTTCAAGGTTCTGATTGTTTTAGTTATGTGTCGACTAACGTCAATCAACGTACTATGACTGCAAAATGTTTCTATGACAATAATCCTCTACATTTTTTCTTTGTTAAAAACGAAAGAACTTTACCAATTTTACCATGTTGCATTCCGTGCCGTTGCATATGACTGACAGACAGACGGTAATGGTGCGAATTCCTTTCAAGATAGTGCGAACTAGACGTACTAATTGCTAATGGCACCATTACAGTGTCGCTTGGGAGAGATAGCAAAAGCTAGTCACTGCTGCACTTTAAGGTTTTCTTTATGCTGTTTGTGTAACGTTGTTTAAAATTTTGTGTAAAGTAAAAGTAACTCGCTCGACATGCAGTGCATAATGCCCGATAGATGACAGCCGTGCGTCACATTTATTAAAAATGACTTGAGATTTATAGTGGCATCTACTGGGTCATTGCCTAGCAGTGGTACTTTGACCTTACGTTCGTTTAATTAAATTATTAAACTGAGAACCTTAGATGATTTTACAGTCACTCGCTACGTAAGCTAAAAGCATAAACGTTGACTCAAATGATAACTTTATTTTATTAAATTTTATTTTAATTTTAGCTAAAACAAGCAACTATTAATCTATGACCAATTAAAAAATATTTTTTTAAGGAGATAAGAGGTCTGGAACTAAATAAATACTGGCGTATCGTTGAGTGCTTCACCATGTTGATAAGAGTCATCCAAATCTCAAGATAGATTTTATTATTTGGAAGGTTTCTATCAGCTTACAAAATATTTTTGCATGCACACTTATTTTTACGAACAGCACACAACTACTATGAACTTGTCAAGTACCCTACCATAACCACAGGCCCGTTTAATTCAAAATATGTAGTTGAAATTAAAAAAGCCTGCGAATCCGGTTCTAGCTTGTTTTCACTGGGCGGAGTAATTTGTTCGGCGCAGAGAGAAATTAATTTTACATCGGTCCCACACTAAGCACATCTGCCGTAACTTTATATAGAAAATCGTACAACTCAAAGCCTTAAAATATATGAAGTAGAATGCAGAATAGAATAGATTTTCAAAGGCAGTTACGGTAGGTGTTTTTACAGTAGAAGATCGGGTCGGAACTGCCTGCGGGATCCACGCAAGTAATTATAAGACTCATCGGCTTACCTTATTTGTTCGATAGAGGTGTGGGATGTATGTTTTACGGGCTTCAGGAAATACGAAATTAATAAGAAACATGAGGAGGTTTTAGCGCTGTATGGTTTATAAAGAGGTCGGCCTTTGCTCATCAGTGGCACAGAGCGCTCTGAGTATCAATTATTTAATAAATACATAATTATGTCTATCCTCGTAAGTCTCGCCGTACTTGTAACTAGAAGTACAAATTATATATTGATTTAGACTAACACGATTTGCACTCATAATTTTAGAACAAAACGGGACTTAATCGCGTAAACACTTACATTTATATTAGGCCCGACGTTTCGAACATCACATTATGTTCGTGGTCACGGGTAGACTGGCGAGGAATTGCATCAACATCTTCTAGCCGCGCGAGTTTCTCGAACTACCCGCACTTGTTCTTGATTATTCACTTTTGCGCTAGGGTTGTCACTCTGCCTACACACAACACTCACGACATCAGCCGGTGTGTAAATGTAAGTGTTTACGCGATTAAGTCCCGTTTTGTTCTAAAATTATAAGTACAAATTATATTTCAGATTTGACCTCTTAGGGCCACTTGCACCAAAAATGGAGGGTTAACCAGAGGGTTAACGCACCATTTTATATGGAGTTTGACAGATGACAGCCCACCTAACCCTGAGTTACGTGATTGGTGCAAGTGGGCCTTATAGAAATAAAGGAAAGTTCCAAATTCAAAATCGGAAAAATTGGCCTTACGATGATATAACTAGTGATGTGCAAGTTGCGGAAACTTTCCAAAAAATTCTTAATTCAACGAAAAATAAAGGGAATTTAAATTTATGAAATGGAAAGTTTACATCCGTAAAAAGTATAGAAAGTAGGGTGGTCCAAAAAAAAAAAATTTTTTTTATTGTTTGAGCTCCACATGGTTATTTCTACACGAAAACTTATTAAAATCATGTCAACCAATTTTGAGAACAATCAGACTTTATTTAGAGGTCGCTCAAAATAAAGCAATAATGCCATACTGAAATGTATGAAATGAACTTGACTAAAGAAAAAATCTTACATGGAGGTATTTTAATGGTTTAATTATATTTTTCCCTATTTAATTAGAGCTAAATAAAACATGAACCGTGCAGTTTGCAATGTTTTAATTATTTCGGTTTTTATTTTATTATAGGAGATATCCAATTTTAAATGTATCTTGAGCGACCTGTAAATAATGAGCAAATGGGTTAAAATTTGGTACATAAACTACTAATTCATAATAGAACAAAGGGAACCATGTGGAGAAAGGATTAGTCATATTTATTTTTCTTCCATACAAATGTGGACCACCCTAATAGAAAGTTTCCAAAGTTTTCTTATGTGAAAGTTTCAGAATTTTGGAAAGTTTCGGACGGCACATCAGTAGCTATAACTTTTTGTTACACAGATTGACTTAGTCCCAAGTAATGTAAATACTTAAACACATTGAAAACACCCATGACCCAGAAACAAATATATGTGATTAACACACAAATAAATGCCCTAAACGGGATGCGAACCCAGAACCATCAACTTGGCAGGCACGAACACTACTAGGATGTGTGTGCCTACTAACAAAGGTTGGGTAATGTAAGGTGGCTCTATTATAGACATATTAATACTAGTTATACATGTAGATATAAGACTGAACATTTTTTTATTTATTCAAAGAAAATTTTACAACATTACAGCTTATTTATATATAGGCCAATGCGCTGTAAAATTGAAGGAATTAAGCTAATATTATACAACAAATACAGCATTATTAAAAAGATAGCTCACAGAAGCGTATAAAACGAGAGCGAAGTTCAGTTTCAAACATGTTCCTGCTCGTGATTAAATTCTATTAACACGTATTACTCGAACCAATTAATTGGTGATTCCAAAACAGATCACTGAACGATGACAACTGTACCGTGTAAACCGTAATAGCGTGATATTTTGAGCGTATATCTCAATAAGTTCTGCATCGAACAGTGTACGCACTGTTGCGCATTAACACGTTTGGTTGAATCTGCGTGCGGCTCAAATAAACAGACACGTTTGAGTGAGGGATGAAATTGTCATGTCAAAGAAATGGGCACGGCTCAAAGATTTCGAACGTAGGGATAAGGCTATTCAGTGTGGAAATATATTTATTACGTATGTAAATGTTAGATGAATAGCTTCTAAACTCAAAAGCAGTTTAAATAAAATATATCCTCCTGATCCTCCTGGTGGTCTGGTGTGGTCGTATGGTCCTGGGTTCGAATCCCGGTAAGGGCATTTATTTGTGTGATGAGCACAAATATTTGTTCCTGAGTCATGGATGTTTTCTATGTAAGTATATAAGTATGTATTTATCTATTTAAGTATGTATATCGTCGCTTAGCACCCATAGTACAAGCTTTGCTTAGTTTGGGGCTGAGTTGATCTGTGTAAAGTGTCCCCAATATTTATTTATTTATATTTAACATATCCTAACCCAAAACCCAAACAATGGTGGACGGATTGTGTGAAAGAGGATACAAGAAAGAAATATGTAAGTGTTGAGATGACGAAAGATAGCGGAGAATGGAAGGGGAAGACATGTTGTACCGACCCCACATAACCACTTGACAGTCCAGCCCGCGCGACCATATTCCGGTCAACCGTCCGGGTTTATAAGCGACGCGCGCAGCGCGCTGCGCATTCACAACTTTTTACAAAAACGTCTGTAATCTGTATCTTCTAAACTACACAAGGTATAGTTAAAAAAAAATACTTCGGTATAAATGAACGTACAGTACTTGAAATAAAATTATAGTGATAGTAAAATATGTATGATCATATACTATAAATCAAGGTTAAACTTATGCTTAAAAAAAATAAAGAAATTTTTTATTTGACTATTACTTAAATTACAGGAAATTTTGAGCGATGACCCCCTTTTTAGGGTTCCGTAGTCAACTAGGAACCCTTATAGTTTCGCCATGTCTGTCTGTCCGTCCGTCCGTCCGTCCGTCCGTCCGTCCGTCCGTCCGTCCGTCCGTCCGTCCGCAGATAATCTCAGTAACCGTTAGCATCAGAAAGCTGAAATTTGGTACCAATATGTATATCAATCACGCCAACAAAGTGCAAAAATAAAAAATGGAAAAAAATGTTTTATTAGGGTACCCCCCCTACATGTAAAGTGGGGGCTGATATTTTTTTTCATTCCAACCCCAACGTGTGATATATTGTTGGATAGGTATTTAAAAATGAATAAGGGTTTACTAAGATCGTTTTTTGATAATATTAATATTTTCGGAAATAATCGCTCCTAAAGGAAAAAAAAGTGCGTCCCCCCTCTAACTTTTGAACCATATGTTTAAAAATTATGAAAAAAATCACAAAAGTAGAACTTTATAAAGACTTTCCAGGAAAATTATTTTGAACTTGGTAGGTTCAGTAGTTTTTGAGAAAAATACGGAAAACTACGGAACCCTACACTGAGCGTGGCCCGACACGCTCTTGGCCGGTTTTTTATTACGTATTAGAGAAATATACTATTTTACCTTTATAATGATACCACAACCAACACATACAGTTCTCATGAAGATATCCAAAAAAAATTAAACAAATTCAAAATCAAACACAAACATGCGGAGTTTGACAAGGCACTGCCGAATTTATTTTTTCATTCACTAAGTAACGAGCGTACACTGCCATCTATACTTTTTGTAGCAAACTATGTAGTTAGGCTACGTTATTGTATCAAGAGAATAAGTAAATAATGCCGCAATATTTCGCTAGATGTCACTTTAATCAACTGTCTCCTTCCCCTCTTTTGGATAGTAAGGTATCGTAGGACTGTCTACCGGAATTTTTTTTTGGATACTATGCTATCGTAGGACTGTCAAGTGGATAACTTGGGATAAGGGTAGGAGGAAGAAGAGATTTAACATATCTTATTGTAATAAACTGAAACTGGAAACGAATTAAAAGTACTGAAAAGAAAAATAAACTTACAGATATATGAAAAAAAAAACAGAATCTCAAAAAGATTATCCCATTTTATTTCGACGGAACATTGTCAGTTGACTTACCTTGATATTACGCCTACTATGCGATTGGTTAATGAGTACGCTTTGCTCGCGTGATTGGTCGCATAGACTGCACGCTTGGCTTGCATCACGTCAATGACATCACTGTGCCACGTCCTTACGAAGTAATAAATAAATCAATGTACACGCCTCATATGAGAGACGACAGGAAATATAGAGTTTGGTGAATATCTTTTGATATGCCATAAAGTTATTTTGTGTTGGGATTATTTCGTGACGTTTTGCAGACAGATGGGAAGATGATTGGAAGGGGTTTACAATGTCTGTTATTCTTTGTTATTCCTGTCGGATTTTTTTTTAGCATTTTTTGGAAATTAAAGGAGGAAAATAATATTATGAACTTGCTTAAATTTAAGTTTTTTTATGATAACATAATGTAAACAATTTATTCGTAACATTGATTATTGAGACTTGTTTTATGAGTAATTATATTATTTATTCAAGGGAGTTATTATATTTGCCTTGAGTCAAAAAAAAAAATACATTTGTAAAATGAAACAATGCAAGTACTTTTAGCGTGAAAGTAATGATTTCTCATTGCCAGAATAAATTCACCAGATACCTAAGAACACATACAGATTTTCTTGGCAAAAATATTCGTTTAAATCATTGCCAAAAATAGGGTTTTAACTACAGAAAGTAACTTAAAAATCACAAAACCCGCTCGTGCAGATTATATTCGGCAGAATTCTCTAAGGTTTCCTTGCCATGTGCAAGTTAAAGTTTCTAAATCGTTGCGGTCTAATTGAATCCTTAAAAATATGAGGAAAATTAAAAATAAAACCAGTGGCGTGCCTATAAAAACGTGAAATGTAAGTTATTGTTGATTAAGAACTTTATAGACTGGGGATTATACGTTTAGAGCACAGACACTACTATTGAAGTTACGTTTTTTTACTATAATTACTCAATACTCATGGCCACAGACTAGCCGAGGCAAAGACGTAGTGGCGATTGTTGATAAATATTAAGGCTACCTTGAAGAGCTTTATACTCATCTGTGGTGCTGTCTTGTATGTTAAATGCTAATATTATCCCACTGCTGAAAATATACCTCCCTAATAATAATTTTCCTCTATCTAAGTATCCCTGTCCCCCAAAGTCTCCGATGAGTTATGCCATCTCTGGTCCCACCGCGAGCTAGTAAGCTATGAGCTATCGGCTATAAAAACGAACAAAAGATAAGCACTCCTGTGCAAACAGCGCCGTGTCTCTTTTATTTACACGGGAGTGATTATCTTTTGTTCGTTTTTATAGCCGATAGCTCATAGTTTACTAGCTCGCGGTGGGACCAGTGCTTATTGAGATCTACTGGTCTACTGTGATAACTTACAAATTGTGGGACCCAAAGAGTGGCTTGTACATACATACATACAATCACGCCTGTATCCCATGAAGGGGTAGGCAGAGCACATAAAACTACTTAAGTTTCAGTGCCACTCTTGGCAAATAAGGGGTTGACAGAAAACGAAACTGTGACATGTCACAGTGGCTTGTACTTACTCAATATTTGAAGTACTTAATTACTTGGATTTCGTTTAGCTTTCGGAACAACCTAGGATTTCCTGAGAAAAGAAGAATTTCTAATTAGATTTCACAGTAAAATTATTTCTGTTTCTCCTACTTCGTTTTGTAGGTGGTATCTCGCTCGAAATATTCCATGCAAAGGTCAGTATTTCATGTGGAAACATCTGAGACAAAAACTTACCCTTTTGCACTTGTTTGCGGCCTTGTCCCTCGTCATTTCTGATTCTCGCAAAGGCCATCCTTGCCCCTGGCTAATCGTAGAGTTGAGTGAATACCTACATGGCTGAATGTATGCTGGGTTGAGAAATACTTATTTTAGTTCGGGATATAATTTACGTTTGGGAAGTAACATTTTCGAAAAATAACATAGTGCCTTATATATGTCGCAGTAAGATAGATAAAGCCGTTATATAGTTATTACATATTTTTTGTCATATCGGAAAGTAGATTTATTTATTTATTTATTTTATTGATAATGGGAAACAAACAGCGAAAATAACACTTATAAAAGAAATACATTTAAGATATACATAGGCCAAAAATAATTTCCACTACTGAATTTAAACAATTATGGTTGCTCAGGGAACACTAGATGACTGCTTACCCTTAGAATTAGTCTTACTAAGGTGTCATAAATAAGAGCAAGTTTCAGTGGCTTCCACTGTGACGGAGTCCTAGGGGTTTATGGCGTTAGCGTGGATTTCTAAAGATGCGGCTTCAAATCCGGCCTTTACCGCTGCAGATCTTCGTCATTCTTTCTTTAATATGACATCTTATTCCGATTTTTAGGGTTCCGTACCTCAAAGAGGAAAAACGGAACCCTTATAGGATCACTCGCGTGTCTGTCTGTCCCTCTGTCACAGCCGATTTCTCCGAAACTACTGGACCGATTTACTTGAAATTTGGCACACGTATGTAAACCTGTGGCCCAAAGACGGACATGTAATTTAATTAAATGAAATTTAATCACAGGGGTCACTTTTGGGGGGTAAAATTGAAAATTAAAAATCAAAGTTATTAAAACTATATTGTGTTACATATCAAATGAAAGAGCATTTTATCAGCATCTGAAATATATTTTTTTTATATTTTTTGTTTTGGTAATTTAGAAGTAATTTAAGAAAATAAGCAAAAAATGACCATTCCCCCCTTATCTCCGAAACTACTTAGCGTAAAATTTTCAAAAAAATACACGAGATAGCCCTCTCCCTGTAGATTACAGGAAAACCTATTAGAAATCTACAGTCAAGCGTAAGTCGGACTTAAGAGAAAAAACTCAGATTACGAATTTCACTCACTGCCGCTGCAAGTAGTTACTAAACGTCTTAAAATTGTGTAAGCGAGTTGGACAGGTATAAAGAAATTCATTTCTGTCTTTTTCCTTTTAGAACTTGTTCAATTTTTTTTTCATTTGTACAAAATGACTTAAGTTCCTACTAAAAAGGAGGCGCTTAAGACTGTTTATAAATTGACTGAGCAAAATTTTATTCAAATCGGTCCAAAAAAGGTGTCTGTTGACGAAAACATAGAATTTGTGCCACCGAAAGCCCAAATCTGAAGTACATTTTGCTCTATCTCTTATCGTTTCCGAGATATATACGTAAAGTCTTGAAAGTGCGAAACGTTAACTTTGCCATCATAGTCGTTCAGGCGCTCATGAGTTCTTTGTATGGAAAAGTCGAAAACCGACTCGCACTTGACCAATGTTCATAGAACGTTGTGGTTTTTTTTTATTAGCAAAAATGACTTAAGCGCCTTCAGAAGTGCAGGTGCTTAAGACCGTTTGTAAGTTAAAGTTAGCTGTGATGGCTCAACGAAGAAAGAAGATTTCAATATCCTACTTATACATATTTCATTAATTTAACTATACAGTTTTTATTACTCAAGCCAAGTGTTACGTTAGCTATTGCTATTGATAGGAAAACTTGTGTATAAAGCTTGAAACAAATTATGGAACGCGTCTGACGGATGCGGCTGACGACCGCGACTGATAAGCCGATGGCTTGCGTGGGCGACGGTCGCGCGATGGTCGCGCGACGGCGATGCGACGCATACGAAATCAAACCTTATCGATATGGAAGTAGACGATGCGATTAGACGTGAAGGCGACGGTCGCGCGACCGTCGCCCACGCAAGACACGGCGTAAGTGTGCACAGTCTTAAAACATTCAGCGCCTCAGATTGCGGTAGGACATCATCCGATTCATCCGAACGCTCAAGGCCACGTCCACGGTTTATGTCCAATAGTTTGCACAATTCAGTGTCATATTCATTATCTACATAGATCGCGGCAGTGGACGGCGTTCGTCACGTTTTTAGGCACCGGCCACATCAGAGCGTCGCGTGTCTCGGGGCGCGCAACGGACGTCGGCGCCACGCCACCTGAGTGTAATTCAAAAAGCGTCTCCTCGGTACATTTTGTATAGGAAGGACGTAAGGCGCGCCGCGCCACGCCACCTGGGGCGCGTCTTACGTCCTTCCTATACAAAATGTACCTACTGAGGAGACGTTTTTTGAATTACACTGAGGCGGCGTGGCGCGGACGTCCGTTGCGCGCCCCGAGACACGCGACGCTCTGGTGTGGCCGGTCACTTAGGTGATTATCTGATTATCGATGGACTATCGCATCGTTCTAAACTACCGCGCAGCAGCGCGAACTGAATTAAACTTATGTTGGTTGCAATAAGAGGTAGATTTGTTTAAAAATATGCACACTTGCCACCTGCGGTAATAAAATTTTATGGCTTGCGCGATGATCACATTTATTAATGTCATAACCGCCAATTACTTGCATTTGAAATTGAACTTTAATTACTAAGAAATAACGTTGTTTTTGTAAAAAAATGAAAGTAGTTTTTACTACATTGCGAAGTTTTCGTTTGTCAACTAGACGCACACATTTGCAACTAAGCGATCGGACACTTTTGAGTGTCGAATTTGTAGGTGACAGTGTATCTAGCCTCGTGGCGCCGAATGTACTTTCTAAAGTACATAATGGTTTCAATGGAATTTTAACTCTCATAAACAAATAAAATATAATTTCTTTTGTTTATAAAATTTTTCGAATAACTGAAATTGAATTCAATCTCAAGTACAATAAGAATCAAAATTCCCCCGGAAAAATTTTGTATGGTGGGCGCCACGAGGCTCGGGAAGTTTTTAAATTGATGTTATCGCATCGATCTACTGAGGGGGGCGGTGCCTACAGTAGTTGTTGTAGTTGTATGCACCTAGCTCACGCACACAGACGCGTCCACTGGCGCCGCGCCGGTGTCTGCGTGCGCTCTCTGCAATGTCTCTGCAAATTCTATGCACAGCGCAGAATATGCAGAAACCACATGGTGGTCTGTGGCAGAAAGTCAATAGACATTTTTAGGGTTTTTAAAATAGGTAAGTACCTAGGTACGTGAAGTAACATGGTAAATTAAAAATTATCATTAGATACTTTTTTGCGGAGGTGTAAACAATTTCCTTCGTTTTGCCATATATCAATAATTACCTATCTATATTAAATTAATTAATCCGTATACATTACATTTTTACAATTAAGTGTATGAATTATACTTTTTATCGTACGGTCAGCTACATAAATATCTATACATCTGTATTCATTCAATTTTGAACCTTCTTCTTCAGTAATAAGTTTCGATATGTAAAGAAATTGAAGGACGATACACAGGCGGGCGGAGACACCGCGCGCCGCTGCGGGCGGGGCGGGAGGGAGGAGGGGTGTCGATGGACGATGTCACGCGGGATTCGCCGCGCGAACTCATCATTCGCGCGCTCGGCTCCCTTCGCTGCCTGCACACGTTCGCTGCTCTCGTACGATTTGATATTATACAGGGTGCCCGGTAATTAATGGACAACCTTTTAACCACCAAGAGGGCACCTTATACTGGTCCAGAAAATCTATGGGATATGGGTTAAATTGTGGTGTAGGCGAGAGGCTGGCAACCTGTCACTGCAATGCCATAGTTTCGTTTTCTTTTATTTGCCAAGAGTGGCACCTTATATTGGTCCAGAAAATCGACTTTAAGGTTTAGTAAAAGTCGCCTGGTTTTCGAGATTTTCACAATTTTTAAAATTTTAATACCTACTACCTAAAATTTTAAAAAGTGTGAAAATCTCGAAAACCAGGCGACTTTTACTAAACCTTAATGTCGATTTTCTGTAAGGTGCCCTCTTGGTGGTTAAAAGGTCGTCCATTAATTACCGGGCACGTGCACCCGATATATTTGTCAAGCAATTTCTGACGTAAGAAAGCGCGACTCATTCGCGCAGTCGGCAAACGTCTCTCGTTGTCGTACAATCTGACATTATTCAGCTACCTTTTATCGCTTGGCTTTAGTTCGCATATACAAGAGTACCTATAGGTACTACAAGGTCCAAGGCAAAATACAACAATAGATAATGTATTTAGTAAATAATATTTTTAAATTTAAAAGTGGAAAATGTCTGCCTTGGGTGAGACTTGAACTCACGGCCTCTGAATCGATACTCCAGCGCAGACGTTTCTGCTAATCAGAAGTTAAAATTTAAATAATATTTATTTAGTAATTTCCCGCTAGAAACTTGCGTTATACAATTCTGTATACTTTTTCAGCTACCATAACCAAATTTGGATTAGATTAAAAAAACCTTTAAGTAGATAAAACTTAGAACCTTTCAGATTGTTTTACTCACCCTTTCTGATGTTTACCATACTTATACTTACCCAGTTATTCATAAACGTACACTAAAGTTATCAAGCCGATAAATTTCGTTTGTCCCTTTCCGACGTATTGGTGTGATAGAAAGGGACAAACGAACTTTATCGGCTGGATACTTTAGTGTATGAATAAGGGTGTTAAAATTTATAGCTACGAAATTTTACATAAAACACCTACTTTAAAATAAAATAAAAAATATTGAATTTGGTTAACATTATAAAAGACCTCACGCAAGCTGTGCTAATTAGTTCGCGAATTCGTCGAGAGGTGGCGCTAAACACAATTATGCTATTTATGCTCATTAGAGAACCTATACTTCTAGCCTAGCCCAGTCTTTAGAATTATGTGAGTAACGTAAAAGTTTTGTAGGTACGGAACCCTCGGTGGGCGAGTCCGACTCGCACTTGGCCGGTTTTCGTATCAGATATTATATAAAAAATGAGGATATGAATGCAATTGTTACTAATTTCCCATTTAGAAGATATCTTGTAAGCTGATTGACTTTACTATCGTATTATTATACAACAGCCGTATCTATCCATTTTTCTGCTTAATCCATCTAAGACCAACTCCGATAAACGAGTCCAGTTACGTATATTCCGCATACTGCAGCCAGGAACGCCGCTACCAGTTTGAATTAGAAACATACTATATCGTAAATTTCGCGGAACACAATTCCACTAACGATCGTCTACGTTCCTGGTAGAAATTTTCAAGAGCGTGCGAATAAGAGGGTTTTCAGTACACATGGTTCATTATATGCCAGGTCGAAACTTCGGAGGCTCATCTGTACTGAAAAAGGTCGTACGATACACGTGCGAAAAGGAAATTCGTAACTCGTGTCGATTTAAAACACTCCCTTCGGTCGTGTTTTAATTTATCGCCACTCGTTTCGGACTTCCTTTTTTACGCACTTGTATCGTAATGTACTATTATAATATTGGTACACGTACAATTACCTTATATGTTCAGGTGTACTATATATTATAATATTATCAATACCGTCAAACGTGGCACCTTTATTTTCTGTAAACTAAGGTAAATCTTTAATTTGACCGTTCTTTTAGAACTGTTTCTTTTTGTACCTAATACTAGACATGCATGTAATTTGTTATTTAGATACTTTGTGAGTACATTTACAGTAATTTTCTGTGCGCACAAACTTTATGTATGTTACTAATTAGTATAGTGTTTTAAACATAAGTTTGTTGGCAAAACTAACGGCTGCATAGTTAGTTTGATGAGTTGCATTTAATTTATTTTAGCTGATGAAACTAGACAATTTAATTCGTTATAATAAATCTGGTAGAACTTTGCATAAGCTAACACGTTTATTATATAATATGGAACTTATACACGTTATTTGTATGTATCCTTTTAATGTCTACTTTGTGATTTAGAATACCTACGTTCGTAAAAATTACTACACAGAAACACCAATGAGTATCAAAGACAATATTTTACACATACTTATAATCACGCCTGTATCCTATAACGGGGTAGGCAGAGCACATGAACTACTCAAGTTTCAGTGACAATATTTGCCTTCTTTTATTCGCCATGTCTTTATTTATAAACCTTCGACAAGCCTCATTTATTAAAATTAATAATTATTTTATTTCCTTAATGCTCAATTCGCGCCAAGCTTAAGTTTATTCCCTTAACTGTGCACTTAAGATGATATTGTATACAGACAATGCAGTATATAATATAATTTAGCGGTACGAAACCGATCAGTAACTCTCGATAAATGTTGATATTGACTGATATTAATTATTTCAATAACAAAACTTACTAGGTACCTCACAGCTCACACAGCTAAACGTAGAATAAATTGTCGCTTGCGGTGTTTCCGCCGATATGACACATAAACCTTCAAGAAAAGAGCGTATTTCCATAGCAAATGCCGCGATGCTACCCTTCCAAGCTTTCAACTTTACTCCTCTGGTGTCGCAGATTCTTGGGCGGCGGTAATAGCTTACCAATGGTGATCAGTATGTTGCTCGTATATTATAACAATTACCGTAAGTCAACTAAATTTCTCATGCAGAAATAAAATTTTACAATAAGCTCTCGCAATAATTTTGCACCTGCACTTGGAAAGCTAGATCTATTCATTGGCTGATTGGCTCCAACAGTTCTGTAAAAGCAAACCGATGCATAATCTCATTTCATTAATTAGCATGCCTAGGAGCGCATTCATAATTAATTGATTAAACATGCCTTTGATGAGCCTTTTTATTCGAATTTTAAAATGGACGGAATTTATGTAATTGGACCTATCGAAGATTCGCACAAATCATGAAAGTGTCTCCTTCTTCCTCCTACCCTTATCCCACGTTATGTGGGGTCGGTACTACATGTCTTCCTCTTCCATTCTCCCCTATCTCTCGTCATCTCAACACTCACATCTTTCTTTCTCATGTACTCAAGTCATGAATCATGAAAGTGTAATGTACATATATTTGGGCTAGCAGACTTATATATTTTTTCCTTGATGTAATTACATGAAATGCTATTTATTTATTTCTAAACTGCTGCTACATTTCTTAGGTGATCTAATGTTGCTTTCTTAGCGTTCTGAAAAGTACTAGACGAGTCACATTTCGTAAGGGACATCGTCGTGGAGTGCCCCCCATTCGGAGAAAAGACTTTTCTCTCTCGGTAAGAGGGAGTAAAGTGGCACTTTTCTGTTGACGGACTTCATGATCCCAGCCTGAAATGTTAAGACAACGAAAAATGTTTGCACAAATATTAATCTTATCGTTTTTATTCTGTTGTTGGTACATCAACATTCCTAATATTTTAGAACATAAAATAATTCTCATAGGTGACGTAAGTCGCAGTATGTATCACAGGTAGCAATTAATTTCCACCTTGGGCGTTAACTCTAAAACCATTTACTACGCTCAGGAATCAGGATTATGTTTTAAAATCTTTTGCTTCATTCAGGACTCCTTGTAAGCCCTAGCGAAAATATGTTATTTTACTCCCTTGTGACATCTGATGTTTGTATAATATTGTATTATGATCAATAATATTTATCCAGTGATTAGTATTCAGGTGACAAGAGGGCTGGCTACGCAACGCATTAACCTTTAAAAAGGGGTCAGTGCGTGAAAGTTTTGGCCCCCTAATATCTTATTCTGGACGGTGGTTAGTCCGAGGGTTTTGGGGGACATAATACTGACTTTGAATATTGATGCCTTTGCGTTTGAAAAACTCAAGTGATTTTGGAGGATGATTAGTTTTGGGCAGTCAATCTAACTTCGGCTAATTTCAATGATCAAATTATTATACTGAATTAAAATAAGCCCAAGGATGTTGCCGACATTTCCTCGCTGTATCGCAACGCTGATACCTATGTCTAGGAATTAAACTTTATTCTTGAGGTACTGGCGCCTAAGATGGCCCGATTCTTTCCCATTTTCAAAATTCATCATGAATGAGCTTAAAATTTGGTGTGCATATTCGTTAGCACCATACAAAGTGCAAGTTTAATATTTAAACTGAGAAAGATAAACGATCGGCCATCTTAGGCGCCGTTACATTAGTCTTAGATTCTTATATACATATTATGTAAATTCATTTTAATAATAAACATACATAACATTTTATTATGAAGAACGAATAATAAATAAGTTCCTAGAATATTACAGCTTAACTTTAAAACCACAACAGTTAAAACGAAACAAAGAAGAGGTAAACTTTAATAACATAACCTTTGCGCAGAAAATCGATTTCGCTCTTACCGATAACAATAATACTTTAGAGGAAAACACACCGGTGTACATTTTACAGGGAACTTCCAACGGCTAGTGACTCCGTCACTTGAATAATAAATGTTCGAGTCACTGTGTGTTCTTATTTCTGTTCATGGAATTTCTCTTAGATTACGTACCTCCATCAGTTTTTTTGTATTAACTATAGCTGATTTAAAATTGTCTTCGGTTACCGCGATAGTTTCTCATGAAATAAAACTAAATTTCCTCAATCACCCGTTGTCCACGAACGCTGTAAAGTGTTCGAAACGTCGGGATGAATCGTAAATTCATTATACGCGATTTAATCCGTTTTCAAAATTTTATTTCATGTATAGCTGATTTTTAACCGCCGCCTCAAATCTCTCAAGAAAGGTGGTTCTCAATTCATCTGTATTTTTTTTAAATGTTTGTTCCACGATATCTCCGTCGTTACTGGACCGATTTTGAAATTTTTTTTTGATTGAATGTATATGCATACAGATTGGTCCCATTTTTCTCAGAACCCAGTTCTGATGACCCATCCTAATCCTGAAGAAATCGAGGGAACTCCTCAAATCTGAAAGGTACACATATGGTGATTTTTGTGTTTTTTAAGGAACAGCATTCATTTACGTACGGAACAGTGACATTTGGTGCAGTGGAACAGCTGATGATGGTCAGGACGGAACTCCTTAAATCTGAACGACACGCTTATAGTGACTTTGGTATTTTTTATAAGAACAGCATGCACTTACGTCCAGAACAGTGACATTTGTTGCAGTGTAACTGCTGATGATGGTCAGAACCGAACTCCTCAAATCTGAACGGCACACTTATAGTGACTTTGGTATTTTTATAAGAACGGTATGCACTTATGTCCAGAACAGTGACATTTGGTGCAGTGGAACTGTTGATGAAGGTCAGAACGGAACTCCTTAAATCTGAACGGCACACTTATATTGACTTTTGGTCCAAGAGCTGGCAGGATTTTGGAGTAGGTCCTTGAGGCAACCTGGAAAGGTGCTCAGATGCTTCTCTGATCATAGCCAACATCAGGTCTGCAAGTCTGGCAGCTGGGGAGCGGGGCTTTATCGAGATATGAATTTTTGAAGATTTAATTTTTTGAGGCCCAAAAAAGGTGTTTGAGGCAACCTGGAATTATTAAAAAGTGAAAATAGAGTTCCTCAGAAGTCGCATAGTATTTATGCCAGATCATTTGGCCGGGTCCTTCACCGTGCCAGAACGGTACAAAGTGGTAAAAAAAAAAATTCCAAAAAAGGTTCTTGAGGCAGTCTGTCATTTTTACCAGTGAAAGATGAGGGTCTAAATAGCCATGGAAAAATAATGCCATGACATGAGGTGGGGTCCGTACCCTGCCATTCGATCTTGAAAGTAAATTTTTTAGTTTTTCGTAAATAACTCGTAAACGGTGGCCCGCAGCAAAAAAATATGTTAAACAGAAAATATCTACATAAAATTTTCTACAAGAAAGGTTATGTACGATTTTTCGATAGGATCAATATATAAATGGGTAATTTAGTAAGAAAGTTTTTTTTAATCGATTACATGCTCCGTTTTTCGTCAATACCTCGTAAACGGTGGCCCACAGCAAAAAATTATGTTAAACAGAAAATATCTACATACAATTTTCTATAAGAAAGGTTATATAAGTTTTTTCGCTAGGGTCAATTTTTTAGTTGGAAAGTATTTTTAAATAGATATTTGGGCCGTTTTTTGTTGATAACTCAAAAACGGTGGCTCACAGCCAAAAATAATGTTAGACAGAATTAATCTACAAAAGATTTCCTACAAGAAAGGTTCTATAAGATTTTTCGCTAGGATCAATATTTTAGTTGGAAAGTATTTTTAAATAGATTTCATGGGCAGTTTTTTGTTGATAACTCGAAATCGGTGGATCACAGCCAAAAATAATGTTATACAGAATTAATCTACATAATATTTCCCACAAGAAAGGTTCTATAACATTTTTCGCTAGAATCAATATTTTAGTTAGAAAGTATTTTTAAATAGATTACATGGGCCGTTCTTTGTTAATAACTCGAAATCGGTGGCTCACAGACAAAACTAATGTTACACAGAATTTATCTACATAATATTTCCTACAAGAAAGGTTCTATAACATTTTTCGCTAGAATCAATATTTTAGTTGGAAATTATTTTTAAATAGATTTCATGGGCCGTTTTTTGTTAATAACTCGAAATCGGTGGCTCACAGCCAAAACTAATGTTACACAGAATTAATCTTCATAATATTTCCTACAAGAAAGGTTATGTACGTGTTTTCGATAGGATCAATATATAAATGGATAATTTAGTAAGAAAGTTTTTTTTTAATCGATTACATGCTCCGTTTTTCGTCAATACCTCGTAAACGGTAGCCCACAGCAAAAAATTATGTTAAACAGAAAATATCTACATAAAATTTCCTATAAGAAAGGTTATATAAGTTTTTTCGCTAGGATCAATTTTTTAGTTGGAAAGTATTTTTAAATAGATATTTGGGCCGTTTTTTGTTGATAACTCAAAAACGGTGGCTCACAGCCGAAAATAATGTTAGACAGAATTAATCTACATAATATTTTCGACAAGAAAGGTACTATAATATTTTTCGCTAGGATCAATATTTTAGTTCGAAAGTATTTTTAAATAGATTTCATGGGCCGTTTTTTGTAAATACCTCGTAAACGGTGGCCCACAGCTAAATAAAATGTTCACGAGAAAAAATCTACATAAGATTTCCTACAAGAAAGGTTCTATACGTTTTTTCGCTAGAATCAATATTTTAGTTGGAAAGTATTTTTAAATAAATTACATGGGCCGCTTTTTGCTGATAACTCAAAAACGGTGGCTCACAGCCAAAAATAATGTTATACAGAATTAATCTACATAATATTTCCTACAAGAAAGGTTCTATAAGATTTTTCGCTAGGAGCAATATTATAGGTGGAAATTATTTTTAAATAGATTTCATGGGCCATGTTTGTAAATACCTCGTAAACGGTGGCCCACAGCTAAATAAAATCTCCACGAGAAAAAATCTACACAAAATTTCCTATAAGAAAAGGTTACTGCAGTTATAGGTTACTACAGTTTAAATCCACATCCACATCACTTTTGTCTGAACTCATTTTGAAAAATCATCTCTATTTGATAAATCCGAGCAAATATAGGTATAATTTTTTAAATTTCCGCGCTTTAACTTTTTTTGAAATCTTCTTCATCTTTTCCGTACATGTTGTATAGGGTAACAAAAGAGGAAAGTAACAAAAATGTATGGAAATTCTGGGACACTTTTTGTCTCCCAGTGAGATTGAAAGTACTCGTGATTCTGAGTACAATCGACCTAAAATTTCCTAAAACAATCAAAATTTTTTTGTTGTCAAAAAAAAAGAAATGCTCGCGTAAGGTCTGCAATGTACAGTCAACTACAAAGAGATGTGTCCATGTTAGTCTTACAAAAGTAAATTTTCATTTGCATTAATGAATTACCCTTGGTTCGTGACATTTCTAGTAGCCATCAAACCTTACATTATCATCGACTCGTTTAATATGCAGCAATGATGTATCCCACTACGTTTCCTCTTAATTTACACATACAAACCTTTTTTATTACCTATCTCTGTGTATTGACAAATAAAGGTAAACTCCTAATGTTAAAAAGAAATGTATCCAATATATTTAAATTCAGAACAGAATCCAAACAAATGATCTTCAAATTTGAATACAAAACGTTCTTCTTTACATAGTTTGTTAAGAGACAACAGGAGCGAAAATCCTAAAATGGAAATGTCCCCCTTTCGAATAGGGAATATTTGTTAAATATACTCTTGTTATTTATTAACTAGGTTTATAGAAAACAATCGAGGTGCCACTCTCGACTATTTCGTCCTCTAAAACTTAATCAATCTAAAATTTAATAATATAGTAGTATAGTTTCTTTGTAGTTTTGAATGAAAAATGTTACATTTTGCAAAAAACGCTCTTCTTTAGGAATAAGGCCTCTTAACTTAACCTTGGTTGATTCCGTTTCGCGCTACTTAGATAGAGGGATGCAGGTGGACGTGCTGTACTTTGATTTCAAAAAAGCCTTTGATCGCGTAGATAACGACGTACTCTTAAGCAAATTATGCAGCATTGGTTTCTCGCCAAAACTGCTTTGCCTTTTTGCTAGTTATCTACGTGACGTGATAGACGGAAATATGTGCAGCACGGATGCTTTGTGTCGAGTGCCTACCCCACCCGTTCCGGGGTCAGTCAGGGCTCTATTCTGGGTCCTCTGCTCTTTGGTGTTATGGTCAATGATCTGGCCTTGGTGCCTAAGCATGCGCAATGCCTACTCTATGCTGACGACCTGAAACTAATTTACAGGGTCTAGGAAGATTCTGACTTACAATCTTTACAAAGTGATATTGATCGGGTTTATGCGACTCGGCGACTCGGTATACATGGCGATCTGTTTCGCTGGATAAAATCCTATGTAGAAAATAGGACTCAGGCTGTTGTTTTGTCTGGATATACATCACAATACAAATCTATAACTTCTGGGGTACCATAGGGCTCTCACTTGGGCCCCTTACTATTTATGTTATATATAAACGATATCACAGAGTATATACAATATTCAAACATATTACTGTATGCTGATGATACTAAAATTTTTAGAGTAATCAAAAATGTTTCTGACTGTGACCTATTGCAACAGGATTTACTAAATTTTGAAAGGTATTGCTTGGACAATAATTTATTTTTAAATAATGATAAATGTAATATAATTAGTTTCTCAAGAAAAAAGAACAATATTGAGTATCGTAATACACTTTGTGATAAAATGTTAAGTAGAGTATCTGAAATTAGAGACCTTGGTGTAACACTAGATGCAAAATTGACATTCATTCCTCATATAGAAAATACTTTAAAAAAATCTTTTAAACAATTAGGTTTTATATTACGTGTCGGAAAACCCTTCAAAAATTCATCAACTTATAAAATATTATACAACAGCTATGTCCCGTAGCCGACTTGATTGCTTGCACCGTTTGGAAGCCTTTTCATTCTATTCATATTAATAGAATTGAAAAGCTCCAAAATAAATTTATAAAATCACTTGATTTCAAAACTGGTAATCACTATGTTAATTACACTAACTCTCTACAGCGTCATAAAATGCAGCCTCTCAGTAATCGGTGTGACTGTGCAGACTCTGTATTTCTTTATAAAATTTTAAATTCAAAATTAGAAATCCCTTGCTTACTTGAAAAGGTTTCTCTCAAGGTCCCTCGTGCCCGTATACGTAAATGTCGCAGAAAGGAATTATTCTCAATCCCTATTAGCAAAACATGTTATGCCCGTAATATATTTATTAGACGCGCTTGCAACTTTTTTAATAAATGTGATACACTAACAGACTTTGATATTTTTAACGGGAGTATAACATCTTTGAAGAGATTGTTCCAATGATTAGTATTACGATTTGCCATTGTTACTTAAAACCACTAGATTCCATATACTTACTTACAATTAAGTATTACATTTTATAAAACCATGTGTAACTGTCATAGTTTTCTCCGTTGTTGATTTGTAATTTTTTTAATATTAATATACATATAGGTAATATCTAAATTAGCACATCTATAATTAATTAAGGAAACTGTAGGTCTTTAGCGTAGACAGTATCATTGTAGACATTTTTGTATATGACCGTTTGTTTCTTAAAGATTAAATAAATAAATTTATGAATTGAGTCTTGTAAACAAACTTCTGAAACTTCAGTTCAATGTTGACAACTGTGCGGTTATTACTTTTTGTAAAGCGCGTAGTTCCCTGTGTAGGCAGTATCTCCTGGGGTGGAAACCCATCGCCCGTGTCACATCGATACGGGACTTGGGGGTTGTTTTAGGTTCCCACCTTAACTTTCATGAGCACATGACAATGCTTGCTGCAGACTGTTACCGCAGGCTTGGGTTTGTTGTCCGCAACGCCAAAGAATTTGACGATCCCAGGGACATAAAGCTTCTTTATACTGCCCTCGTGAGAAGTAAGCTTGAGACAGCCTCAGCCGTTTGGAATCCCCATGAAGCGCCCTACATCCTGCTGCTCGAAAAGGTCCAAAAAACATTTTTGCGTTTCTTTTATAAAAAAATGTACGGGTATTACCGATTCTTGTACCCAACAAAATTCCTTTTGGGGACGTTGGGTTTCTTCTCGTTAGAAGTTAGGCGTAATGTCGTGCTGATGTCTGATGCATGTGGTATTTTGAAGGGGGAGTCAGATTGCCTGGTTTTAGTATCCCAGCTGGTACGTCTATTTGTTCCCCCTGTGACGAAATATGCTTTTCGTGAATGTAGGCACCCCCTACTGGTGGTGCCGGCCGCTCGAACCGTGTTTTGCCGCAAGTCACCGCTAGTTCGTGCACTAGTGTTGAGTTCCTCACTCGTGAGGCACCTCATTTGTACCACTCATATTGTTAATTTGTCGCAGTACTTCACACGGCAAAAATGTATTGCATCACACTTCAACTCACCGCACCTCATTTTACTCGCTTGTGACAGTCGCAACACAAACACCTCACGCCTCACAAAGCATTCACGTACTTCAAATGTCACAAAAACGTCAAAACTCATCATCCACACGCGCGCCTCGCGGCCCTCAAATACTCGCTCGCAACAGTAGCAACACAAACACCTCATTCCTCACAGATCATGCACATACTTCAAATGTCACAAAACGTCAAAAACTCATCATCCACTCGCGCGCCTCGCGGCAGACGCGGCCCTCAAACTCCGTCGCGAGAGTCGACACCTCAAATGAAGTGATCAACCACACGTTCAGTTACCGAACTACAGACCTTATGGCCGGGACAAAAGGTCCACCGATAAAATAAAATGTATCGTTTGACTCGTTTGTACCGGAAATCGCTTTGTACCGGAAAGACAGAAGAGGCACTGTGACAACAACACTTCAAAAATCCTTTCAAAGTGAAACAGATAGTTACGTTTACCATAAGAGGGAGTGAGACAGACACACGCGGGCTTCAAATTTGCCTCACCAAAAATACGTTACACATGACTCGAAAGAAAACAATCTTATGCGCCGCAAGTTTTCATACATTTTACGCCTTTTTGATCCCAGGATAGTTAACTTGCTCGCAAAAATCGCGCGAAAAATCAGACGATTTCGCGTGAACCACATCTTTTGTCTCTGTCGCATTTGTGAAGTCATGAATAAATGCAGCTGAGATGCAAAATGTTGTTTTTCGCGGCAGGTCTTCATTTTTGAATTTTTTGATAGCTATTATTGTGCTAACACATTTACCAGTATAACGTGATCTACCGCAGCAATAGAGTTTGTATGGCTATTGTTATATGTAATCAGGGAGCTCTCTTAGACTGGACGTTGAAATGGTAACTCAAGTGTTTTGAATATTCGGAATACCAAGCATACCAACACAGAGGGCCAACCACTGAGAAGATGCGTTTACGAAGCTTGCTTAAAAACAATTACAAGATTACTGACCGAAATATAATATAAATTATGTGAAGCATGGTACTTTAATTAAGTATTTAATCAGTAACAGAAAGAATAATTCATTTCTTAATTCAATAGAATGATAAATAAATCCGACACGAAAAGTAATTCACAGGCGGTTGACGTTGACAGTAATGACAGTTTACAGAAGAAAAGTTAGTTTGTGTGTATTTGCATAAAGTTTAGTTATGTCCTACAGTGATAATACTAATAAATGAGCCAAAATGTAATAATGGTGACAACTTTTACACAATCAAATATACCTGTGATTCTGCCTTAGTGTCATTTGTGTGCAAAAAAATAGTGAAACTGAACTGAAAAGACTTACCGGCGTCGCGAATGTTGATGGTGTTTTTAATTACTATCATATTGCTTTTAAAACACATGGAGTGGTAAGTTTGTTATTTTTATGTAAAAGTGGTACTAATTATAAAACAATACGAACTTTAGTTTGTTTTAAAACATGCAGTTTTATGGTAACTATGCTAATCAAAGTATGTTATTATTAAGCTGTTAATAATATGAAACCACTGTAATTTGTAGCAGTAATTTAAATGGAACAAACTGTAAATAATATTATTCAATGGCAAAATTAGACCCAGTTCCATAAAAACATCAAATTAAGTTGTTATGCAGGCCTCTATGACAGTCCTTGAAATATTTTTTAATTTTATCTATTTTCTCTTGTTAAATGTTCAAGTACTCATTATGACTAATGAAATTTAGTATGTATAAAGGATATTTACCTAGTACACAACTACACATACTAGTTTTTGTTGCCGATGGATTTTGTCAAACAGCCGATGCTAGAAATTATATATATATATATACAGATCAGTACCTCACCTCATTTGAAGTAAGACATTGTAACACCTCATTTTTGGAAATGAGGTACTCATACAAACTCATTTGAAATTGATGTCCTACCCATCACTATCGTGCACTGCAAATAGTGAATGAGTTTTTAGACGTGGCACCTAATGTTGATATTCTTGCGAGCAGATGGGCGTTTATACGTGACGAATGCATGAGCTTTTGTGTGGGATTGGATGCTAGGCCTTCATCTGTTATTTATTAGTTATGTTTTGGTATGTAATGTTTTGATTTTGCTGTTTATTTAATATTTAATTTTGTGTTACTTGTTGTAATGTTTATTTAAAATTCACGGTGCTTTAGTTTTGTATACTGTCATACTGTGTAATTTTCTTTGTGTAAATAAATAAATAAATCTATTTAAATATTATTGATCCTAGCGAAAAAACATACAAAACTTTTACTGTAGCAAATTTTATGTTTGTTATTCCCGTTGAAGATTGATTTAGCTGTGGACCACCGTTTTCGAGTTATTTGCAAAAAACGGCTCGTGTAATCTATTTAAAATACTGTCATACTAAAATATTGATCCTAACGAAAAATCTTACATAACGTTTCTTGTAGCAAATATTATATATATTATTTCTGTTTAATATTATTTCTGGTAATAATTTCTGATCCTAGCAAAAAAACGTATACAACCTTTCTTATAGGAAATTTTATGTAGATTTTATTCTCGTGAACATTTTATTTAGCTGTGGGCCATCGTTTACGAGGCATTTACAAAAAACGGCCCATGAAATCTATTTAAAAATATTTTCCAACTAAAATATTGATCCTAGCGAAAAATATTATAGAACCTTTCTTGTAGGAAATATTATGACGATTAATTCTGTATAACATTACTTTTTGCTGTGAGCCACCGTTTTTGAGTTATCAACAAAAAGCGGCCCATTTAAAAATACTTTCCAACTAAAATATTGATTCTAGCGAAAAATCGTATAGAACTTTTCTTGTAGGGAATCTTATGTAGATTTTTTCTCATCAACATTTTATTTAGCTGTAGGCCACCGTTTACGAGGTATTTACAAAAAACGGCCCATGAAATCTATTTAAATATACTTTCCAACTAAAATATTGATCCTAGCGAAAAATATTATAGAACCTTTCTTGTAGGAAATATTATAAAGATTAATTCTGTGTAACATTAGTTTTGGCTGTAAGCCACCGATTTCGAGTTATTAACAAAAAACGGCCCATGAAATCTATTTAAAAATAATTTCCAACTAAAATATTGATTCTAGCGAAAAATGTTATAGAACCTTTCTTGTAGGAAATATTATGTAGATAAATTCTGTGTAACATTAGTTTTGGCTGTGAGCCACCGATTTCGAGTTATTAACAAAGAACGGCCCATGTAATCTATTTAAAAATACTTTCTAACTAAAATATTGATTCTAGCGAAAAATATAATAGAACCTTTCTTGTGGGAAATATTATGTAGATTAATTCTGTATAACATTATTTTTGGCTGTGATCCACCGATTTCGTGTTATCAACAAAAAACTGCCCATGAAATCTATTTAAAAATACTTTCCAACTAAAATATTGATCCTAGCGAAAAATCTTATAGAACCTTTCTTGTAGGAAATATTATGTAGATTAATTCTGTTTAACATTATTTTTTGCTGTGAGCCACCGTTTTTGAGTCATCAACAAAAAACGGCCCAAATATCTATTTAAAAATACTTTCCAACTAAAAAATTGACCCTAGCGAAAAAACTTATATAACCTTTCTTATAGGAAATTTTATGTAGATATTTTCTGTTTAACATATTTTTTTGCTGTGGGCCACCGTTTACGAGGTATTGACGAAAAACGGAGCATGTAATCGATTAAAAAAAACTTTCTTACTTAATTATCCATTTACATATTGATCCTATCGAAAAAACGTACATAATCTTTCTTGTAGGAAATTTTATGTAGATATTTTCTGTTTAACATATTTTTTTGCTGCGGGCCACCGTTTACGAGTTATTTACGAAAAACTAAAAAATTTACTTTCAAGATCGAATGGCAGGGTACGGACCCCACCTCATGTCATGGCATTATTTTTCCATGGCTATTTAGACCCTCATCTTTCACTGGTAAAAATGACAGACTGCCTCAAGAACCTTTTTTGGAATTTTTTTTTTTACCACTTTGTACCGTTCTGGCACGGTGAAGGACCCGGCCAAATGATCTGGCATAAATACTATGCGACTTCTGAGGAACTCTATTTTCACTTTTTAATAATTCCAGGTTGCCTCAAACACCTTTTTTGGGCCTCAAAAAATTAAATCTTTAAAAATTCATAGCTCGATAAAGCCCCGCTCCCCAGCTGCCAGACTTGCAGACCTGATGTTGGCTATGATCAGAGAAGCATCTGAGCACCTTTCCAGGTTGCCTCAAGGACCTACTCCAAAATCCTGCCAGCTCTCCGTCTATTTGGTATTTTTATAAGAATAACATGCATTTAAGTTCATAACAGTGACATTTATTTAGTTAGACTTATATTGACCGGGATATAGACCGTGATTACCTTTTTGATTTTTGTCGAGCTCCCGATATTTCGACGCAGTTGCATGCATCATGTCATGATCACGGAAAACAGTTTTCCGTTATCATGATGCATGCAACTGCGAGCTCGACAAAAATCAAAAAGGTAATCACGGTCTATATCCCGGTCAATATAAGTCTAATGAAAATAACCGTGAATCATTCAGAACTCTTATTTATTTAGTTGTTTGTTAAGAATATTGAGGTTTCAAGTCAAATTTTGTCAAACTTCGATGTCTTATAATCGGATTCATGAGGAATTGAGGAAACTACTTAAACCTTAACGGTATACGTATATTAATTTGTGTTGCCATCAAATAATTAAAGCATTAAAAGCAGTTTTAAAAAATACCTACACATTTCTACATAGTCCAACGTTCGCAAGTAGCTTTCACCAGAACCCCAGAGATGGCGGTTTTTCTTCTTAAAAATTATTTATTGTAAGAAGGCTTAATTTTTCAGATGTTTTGGGTGTTAATGGGCGGCAGTGGTCGCTTACCGTTAGGCGACCTGTCTGCTAGTTTGCCTCCTATTGCATAAAACAATGTAAAACATTCATATTCCATAAAAAAAAATCTTCACTGCGACTCGTCTGCGTAGAGGTGGTAGATTACAGCAACTTCCTTCTCTCGTTCCATTAATTTGAACGTGTTAAAATGAGTGTGAAATGAACAGAAAATTATTACAATCATACTTATATCGAATGTACTGGTACAAAGAATGATGAAATTTGCTTTGTTTATTGTTTGACTTTTACTAAACCGCTAACATACATGAAACATCTTTCCTAGACAAATAAAACATTAACAACATAAGAGCGAATCGCATTGTGGTAACAATAAAACCCTCTCATTTGCTGACGATCCTCAAATAACAATGTAACACATATGACTGGCAACACAAAGCCGCGCTTGCTTTACGAGTACATTCTGACAATACCAATTCCAGGGCACATAAGCAACGTCACAATCGCTTAAACGTATCGTAGCTCTCCCTATCGCACTTCTGTAGTTGCGCGACAGAGTCAGACTGCGTTTGTATCCCTATGTAGCGCCAACGATTGTCACTTTAGCTACTCTGGCAGGGCCTTGTCGGGTTGCAGTAGTTACCGGTATTGTTCAGATTTTACGATGCCCGACACCGTTGGAAATGCGAGAACGTTATGATCCGATTGGCGTTCGTTACATTTCTGCTAACGCCAAGAGTCTTAATAAGCAACACGCCAGCTTCGTACGGCCCCGACACTGCAGCAGCTGCGTTGTATTTTTCCGGCTGACAGATCGATATATAGCTGGATACTTTCTGAATTTCCCAATCGACTTGTTTAAGGAGAAGATTAATGTGCAGTTTGGTGAAATTCGGGAGTTGTCCTCGCCTGATTTACTGAAAACCTGTAACATGAAAAGGTATGAAATTAAAGGGTATATGAATTTCACCACCCCCTTTCTTCCCGTGGGTGTCGTAGAAGGCGACTATGGGCTGTGGGTTAAATTGTGGCGTAGGCGAGAGGCTGGCAACCTGTCACTGCAATGCCACAGTTTCGTTTTCTTTCAACCCCTTATTTGCCAAGAGTGGCACTGAAGCTTTAGTAGTTTCTTTTGCTCTGCCTACCCCTTTATGGGACACAGGCGTGATTGTATGTATGTATGTATATGTATGTATATGAAATAAGTTGTGACAAGCTAAATTTCAATAACATCAACTCGGGCGTTAGGTACGCTTCGTATTAATACTAATGAACCGGCGTGTGTAGTATAATTTTAAAGGAGCCTAACCTTTAAAATTCAAGGAAATGAATTTGATGAAATAAAAAATACCAGATAAAATAAAATAAAAATACCAGGTAAATACCTGAAGAGTGTAAGTATAGGTAATGTTTGAGACTAGATAGAATATAACACTAGTTAAGTACGCAATTGTATGAAAGCTATGAACTAAATACTGGACTATAAGAAACAATCCACGCCTGTGTTATACAATTGAATATTATGACATTTTATTAATAGAAAATAAATGAATACTTAAGATAATTATTAATTATATAACAATTTAACTTACGTATTTTATAGGTACCCATACAATTCCCGAGATGGTACAAATCCTTGTTTATTTAGCAAAGGCCTATGAAGATATCCATCATGATACAAACCGGCAATAGGTTTAAATTGACCTGGTAAATAATGGCCCGATGAAAGTTTACTCCATCGATCCTCAACAGAAAGGCTATTAGCGGTATTGAACGCTGTGTTGCCTTTGGTACTTGCAAACATTTTCCAACTATCGTTGTTTTCTGGCAAAGCAAATTTTGTAAGTGTTAAAGGTGCCGATGTAGTGGTAAATGATAAGTTTTCGATAAAGTCGTTACTATATTCCGGAGCTGAATAAGATCCAGCAGGCTTTCTTGTAGTATTAACGACTGATTCAGTAACTTGCTCAGTGCTATTTATTTCAGAAGTCATTGGCATTATCGTCGTCACTTCATTATTAGTCGTTGTAGACATTCCATCAGTTGTGTTTTCTGATCTTAAATTGCCCACTTCTCTTGGATATATATCAATATCTGTATCTTCTTGTATGTTAGAATCACTGAATGGAACACGACCTGTATCATTTAGACTTTCATCATTACTTGGACTTGCGTCAACTGTTGTACGATTTTCAAACACATCACCATTTTGTTGATAACTATTATCACCAATCGATTGTTGAATGTTAACATTGTGTTTTTGATTGATAGGCGGAATAATAATTATCGGAGAATACACAAAGGGTCTTGAACGTATTGCACTTTTGTCATTGTATCTAAATCCAATTAGAGATACAAAATGATGACCGGTACGATTCGTTGATTCACCTACAAAAAAAGAACATTTATAAGAATATTTCTAAGTGAGATAACTAATTTTAACTATAGTTCTATGTTTTACTACTAACAAGAACGAGCACCGCAATGAATTATAATAATGAAAAATAAACGTCCGCTCACTCGCATTTTGCAAAGTCAAATAAAGCGCTAGAAAGTATTGCCATAGTTTCATATGTCTGGCACAGTAAATGCAAAATTGCAACATAAATCTATCCGAGGCCGATGTTACCACGAGTTGTGGATGTTTTTAGTAATCTGAGTACCTACATGTTTCGCTTTGACCTTTTGAAATGATACACATATTTAGCAATTTATTTTGCTATCATTAGGGCTGATTATTGAAAGTGAATCAGATGTTTAAAACAAGTTTTGTTGTAATGATAATATTTAAAACAGTCTCTCTATTTTGGGCTTGCACTCAGTACATAAATCGATCTAAATTTCAATTTATAACTCCTCGTCCCGATTGCGATCTTCGTAAGTCTCGGAGCCTTAAACTCGCTATCCCCCTTTATCGCACCGGGTTCATGTCCAACTCCTTCGCTATGCAGGCAAATCGTCTTTGGAACGATCTCCCTCTCGCAATACGACAAGCACAGAGCAAGTTTTCCTTCAAGCGTCAATTACGTAAACACTTCTCGCAGGTAGGTACACCAACGTTGTTAGACAGTAATGGTTAAATGGGTACTATATATATGTATATTATATATTTTAGTTAGTTTATGTATGCATGTATATGATTGTACTTATTTATGTATGTATATTGATGATGCATATAGTATTTGGATAGTGACTTATATCTATTTAAATTTCTGTTTTATTTTCCGCACCAATTGTAAGTTTCTGTTTGGTCCAATGGTTGACTGGTAGAGAATGCCTTAAGGCATTAAGTTCGCCATTTGTACTTTATGTTGTGCATTAAAGGTTAAATAAATAAATAAATAAATAAATAAATACCTACGACGAAAATAAACTATAAATAACAATTATGATATCAAAAATAAGAGTGTATGAAATCATAATGACGATCAGGAATATATTGTAATGGCAAAAACATATATATTTCCAAGTTTACTGATAAGTAGTACGTATATACGAATTAAATGCGAAATTATATACACACATTGCCGTGGTAACTTTATTTTTTATTTGATTTTATTAATTGTAAATATACTTTTTGTAAATATAATAATTACTTACGCTAAAATTGGATGACAATGTTTTTCTATTTGTGTTAAAAATTGGTAAACGTTGTTTTTAATTTACTTTCAATATTAAACATTTATTCAGATATGTACTATATTTTTAAATCCGCAACGCAGGCTTCGTCAGGTGAGTTTTTAATTAAATTAATGACATATTATTGGTAAATTTTGCATATACGGAATCAAGTGAAATCGAAAATAAACATGAACCACATTAAAAATGCGGGCTAGTCAGACATCATTGTTATCTTGGTTTCATAACTCTCTTTGCCAGTTTACGTCGTTTTACCAGTATACGGGTAGATGTTATGTAACGTAGTAGTTCTAATGTTTTAATGAGGTATAAGGTACAGCGGGGCAAATCTTGACTGAGGGGCAACTAATTTTTTTTTTCCATTATTACACTATGATGTTGACTTCTACATGTATCTACTGAACACGCCTACCATATTATTATATAACCGGTAGACACTCTATTTTATAATGCATTGTAAGACATGGAAAAAATGGATCAGTTTCATTTGCCCCCCCCCCCCCAGTCTAGATTTGCCCCGCTGTAACTTACTGTTTAGATGTAAATGGATTAATTATGACTATCAAGTAAGTATACTTGGCTAGTGGCTGCTTAAGCTTACCTACATTTAATTAGATCAATTTAATAATTTTGTTACATAATAATGCGGTGAATAATTCCGACAATTTAAAGTGCACGGAAGGAAAAATGCATTTAAATGAATTTAAAGCACGTACTCACCATAATAATTTATTTTTATTAATAAGAACTGTCAATCAATCAATATCATTTATTGGAAACCATGGTATTACATTAAAGATGTTACCATACGAAGGAGGTCGCATGGCACCCCGGTAGGGTATGGCAATATTGGCTATTTATTATACATTAATTATAATTATATCTAGATTATTCCTAAATTTGCTATAGCTACACTGGCTACACACATTATTACATTATAACATTCTAAGTTTTGAAATTGTTTTTAATTTCGTTGTAGATCATCCTGCATGAATTCTTCGATTGTATAGTATGCTTTTTCTAATAACATGGATTTGAGTTTGTTGGCGAAGATATTATTTTTCTGTATGGACTTTATTTCATCAGGTAACTTGTTGTATATATTTATAGCACGGTAATATGGTCCTTTTTTATACATTTCTAGTTTTGGTTCAGGAAGGATGAGATTAGCTTTACGGCGCGCACTTTTATTGAATTCAAACAAGTGTAAATTGTTTTTGCTGTTTCAAGGATGTAAATATAAGGAGGGGAGCGTCAATATTTGGAGGTCCAGGAAGTGTGTTTTGCAACTGTCTGTTCGTGGAATGATTTAGATAGATTTAGATTTCTTTATTTCATGATAAAAATTACACTATAAATTTGCTACATGTCAAAATTATGTTTATCTTCTCATCATGATCGTCAAAAATTACATAATAAATTCCAAATAAAAATAATTGTGTCTCCCAATGAGGATCGTCATTTACAAAGAAAGAAAATACACATGCCAAGCTAAATAAAATTAATAAATTAATTTACAATATCATGAAATTATCACGAAGCAAGAAAATATTATATAACAGAGAAATATAGGTATAATTATATCATCGGTCATTAAAAATTCAAATCCATGTACTCATTTACCAGAGTAAAGTCGCCGTCAATAGAATTTGTGAACAATGTAAACAAACCTTGTAGTCAAAATATCTTTGATTTCCATTCTAACTCATCAGATACGGGCTAAATCCATGTGTTATTTAATCAGTTCAAATCACATTATGATCCTCAACCTTTAAAATAATAAAATTGTGCTCAAATATTGATATTTTATATAATGGTTTGTTTACATTTTCGACAATTTCTATTGACAGCGATTGTACATGGGGTTAATGTTTGCTAATATACGGATACATTTCTTTTGCTTTATGAAGAGGTCATGTGCGTCGCTACTATGGCCCCATAACAGCAGACCATAACTAAGCCACGACTGGGCGTATGCGTAATAAGCAGATAGGGCACACTGGGTATGTGTGTTTGACTGGGGCCGATTTTTGAATCTCAGCCATTGGATTTCGTGAAATTCGTTCAATAATATCTCCACTACTTGCGATTTAAATTCTACTAATATAATCGAAAACGAGTGGACATAACCATTCGTTTTAAAATTACTAGCCGTCCTTTTTCAAAAATAGCATTAAGTCGTTTTTCACAGACTTTTGAACGGGGTAATCGTGCGGTCGAAATTCAAAATTCGATCCCCTGAACGTAAATAATACATACATAATATGTACTTTACTAATAATTATATATTTACATTATTTACTCTCAGAAATATAATTATTTTATTTTTCTAACAACTAACTAATTATTTTCCGGAGAGAAAACCATTTTACGTTGAAAAATAAAGCACAAAAATTGATAAAGAAGCAGCTTTCAATGAATTTGTAATGAACTGACAAAATCAGGAGCGTTGACAGGCAAAACACTCATTGTTACAATTTTCCGTCGAAGAAAAGGGCCTGTCTACTCTGATGTCGTTTCCTTAGAAATAATATCTATCCAAGTCTGCTGGGAAAAGCGAACACAATACAAATGAGAACCTAAAAATGAAACTTGCTTTTGAAATACATATTTTATTACTTGATTTTAAGAATTGACATAAACAATAAATGTAAAAACGCATAGATAGATGGTTCAGATGTCTGGTATTGATTAGTATACAGTACTAATGACTGAGTACACTATACAATAGTCATAGTGTTTAACTTCAGCAACTATCGAAATACTAATAATTTGAGAATCCACTTGAAACTGTTACCAAACTGGATTTATGAAATCTAAAATATGATCTAGCAAGAACTTTCAAGTCCAAGTGATTTAAACAAACATTTTAATTGAATGAATATAAGGTTTCCAAACTTATTGAAACCCTCGTGAAATATTTTTTACAGCATACAATGTAACAGAATTACTTATAACTATTTATTGTTTAAAAGGATTTCATTTCAAAGACAATATATGAATATACTTATTATCTCAATAGGTACTCAATTTTTATATGATTTCTAAATGATCGTTTATTATTCATTAAAATGTTTGTTAAAATCACGAGGTAAGGCTATTTGTTTTTTCTTTGTTTCCATTTCCATCAGACAATAGAAGTTTTTTTGTTTTACAAAACTCATTGCAATATTTTTGAATCAACACCTGAACGCGACGAAAACAGACCAAAAGAAATACGAAAGCCGTCGCTCGCTGCATCTATTTTTTTACACAAAACAGAATTATGATGAACGAACTAGTGATAAAAATATCCCTGTGTAAAATCACAGAATATATAATAGTACAAGTACAGAAGGCCCACTACTTTGATGTTCACGAAATGCCGCCTTTTTAAATACCTACAAAATTCTTACAAAGAAACGAGCCGCACGTGCGCGGCGTCCGGCGATAGGGTTACCTATGGATTAAAACGAATTACTACTCACATAAAATGTTATACTATTATATTCAAGTCGTGGGTACTTTCTAGGTATATATACTGTATTTATATATTTTTGTCCAAGTTCCACCATCACAAGCCTTATTGAACTTTTCCGTGGGACTTAAACAGAAGTAGATCTGTGTAAGAATGTCCTATGGTATTTATTTTATTCAATATGTCTATTTAACTAAGTATTATTAGCCATTCCACACACGGACATCGCTTAAAAAAACCTCGCGACGTAAAGTAATAGTAGAAAGTGCGAACATGCATTCCGTGAGAACGCGCGCCACCCCTGAGTAGGCCGTGAACTCGCGGCCGCCAGGATGTACTTGTAGCGCGGCGATAGAATCGCGGAGTGAGCCGCCCCTGGTAAAATCATTGTTAGTGCTGCAGTGTTCTTTGGACTTCGAAATACTGGAGCTGGACTTACAAAAGGGAGATTTTTATGATTAAAATGTAGAAAAAAACTTTACAATCAATCGAGAGCGATAGAATTTTTTAATGATATGTAAAAATATTTTAAAAATGACAAATTTTAGTACCTAATACCTAAAACTGATTTATTTTGTAATGAACAATAGTGCAAAATGAATTTGTAGGGACAAATTCGATCGACTACTCTATAGCTACAAATCAAAAGGTCGCATGATATTTTAAAAACTATTTATTGAAAATTTGTTATAAAATGATAACTTGATAAGTAAATAGGTATAATGTCTAAGAAAACATTTAGTCTTAGAAAATTGAAGACAGAGCACTAAATCCAAAAAATTACGCAAGTAATTGGTGTTTCGATCATATAATTAAATTCTTATATTGCACATTACATGTACGAAAGAACATCCCTGTTTTAAAATAAAATCACATATTTAAATTTAAATATTTTTACGACAACTATTTTACAGGCAGTTTTTAATCAAGATTTTCGTCTTTTTAATTTTATTTGCGCATTAACTTAGATTATCAAAATTAATAATACTTGATTCACTTTGTATTAGTTTGTATTAAGAAGCTACTACCTACATCCATTAAATTTGGTTCCTACCTCAACCTTACCTAATCTATCCCATAGCTTCTCGCACGGTGCGATATTGGCCCGCACTGCGGTTTAATCGATGGCCGAGGAAATTGGCGGTGTAAGTCATGCATGCATTTACAAAAGTTGCCGGAAATATTCTGTTTTGTCGGGCATATTTTTGTTTTAAGGATATTTATATGTTTGGGGTGTATTTTTGACTTTTGTTTAAGTAAAACCAACGAATTTCCAGCTACATATAATTTTGTAATGTCTTTGGTAGGTAAGTTTTTTATTTTTTTGGTAAGGTACAGCGGAGCAAATCTCGATTAGGGAGCAAATGTAACTGGTCCATTTTTTCCATGTTATACAATGTTTGCACTATTAAATAGAGTGTCCACCGGTTATATATATGGTAGACGTGTTTAGTGGATACATAGTAGAACTCAACATCAAAGTGTAATATGGAAAAAATGGATCAGTTACAATTGCCTCCCAGTCGACATTTGCCTCGCTGTACCTTAATCCATTATTTTTTCATACTTAATTTAACAATTTCAATTCTGATAGGCAATGGCTGTCGCTGCAATAACACAATTTTTTTTTTCGACCCTGTAACTTCTATGAGAATTTGAACTGGTATGGAAAAGTATCTAATAGATTTTTCATCTAAGACAACAATGCGCATGTTAACCACCATAATAACACAGTTCTGCGTCCAGCATCAACTAACGTACATATCAAAACGATCGTATGTGTGATTGGGACGTAAAACCCAATACGTCCTTTCTTCCATTCACTACCATTTACAAAAGGTCGTAAGTGACGTTGTCCTAGTGCATCTTTATGACCTTTAGAGATATAATGCGTCACGCCACAGCGCCCACGGGAGGCGTAAAACACCAACTAAGGCCCGCACCTGCGCTCTCCCCAATAAATAAGTTCCTACCTCCCGTCGGGATCATTTCGTTTGCTTGTTTATTACATGCTTCGTCTATGGACTGTAATTAACTGTCCTAATACACCTTCGAGCCGTTATTTTGAAATATGTATTGGAAAATTTTGTAAATGTCTTAAATAGTAAAAATTAATATTAAGTAGGAGTCATTTCTGGAGTTAAAAAAAATTAACATACGTATATTGCAAACAATAGTATACCTACCTCTATTATTAACCGTTCTTTGTTTAAAATGATTTAAGTTTCGTTTGTTCGAAAAACATTAAAGACATTAAGATTACAATTTTATTGAAACAAAATGTAAACATACCTACATTGGGCGGCAAAAGGATAAAGTCAATGAAACAATAGTATTTTGTAAAATTACATCACTTATAGTTTTAGAATTAATGATCATCCAGAATAATTAACTACCTCCATATAAATTTTTATCTATTTTCAATTTAATAATAAAAACTATTCAGCGAATAATTCATCAAAAGAATGCTTGTAACATTAAAATTGAATAGCATTTTATTTATAAGTAAAAGTAGCTAAAAATAATGCTTTTCAATTCATTAGAATTTAATATTTAACAAATCACAATGTAGACTTTTAATATAATCAAATTGCCACAACAAAAAGCTCGTAGCCGGGCAAAAACGCAACGTATTATGCGAGTTGATGTAAAGTGCTCACCTTATCTCCATCTTAATATTTAATCATGAAGGAAAACGTATCAACGCACAGATATAAATTTGTCATTCTTCTGAAAACACGCGAGAAAATAAAAGGCCCCAAAGAAAGTAATAACGCTCTTTGAATTACGCTGCAAAAATAAATCTCGAACCTTATATTACGAGCCTAAGAATAATGCTTGAGCACACGAGCTCAAAAAAAATACATCAGTGAAAATTGTTTTCCGCCCGGAGGTAGGAGGTTTGCAAAGATACTTTTGCTGATCGCCCGTTGCGGCCGATTTTCTTAGTTTATGGGACAAACGGGCGTACGAGGTGCGAACAGTGTTCGAGCGGGTAATTGAACGTGTTCCGGGCCCCTTGTCTTATTTAACCGATACGTACCGGACGTGGGAAAACTTGCGTTCGATTTATTTGAGATCCTCTTAAGATCGTTTCAGGATAGCGGTCCGGTTTCGTCAACACATTTGTACCGTTCGTTATTTTTGTGAAAAGATTCTCTGAGCAGGCTAACATAAATGTTTGAAATTATAACAAAAATGTCCGTTATTTTGCACTTTCTATTTATAAATTCCCCATTTCACTAGTATACCGCTATAACCCTACCTCCACCTCCTGGAACTCTTGTAACTAAATACATCTTCATCCTCATAGCGTAGTCCCGGCGGGGGTTAACAAATGTTTTCTTTAATAACCATTTTGCCAGACCAGAATGCTTTAGTTTATATATGTTTAATAATGTAATGTAACATAGATTTTTTAGCATTCAAACAAGTCAACTAAAACGTATCCCGCGTTTCGATCAAAATAAAAACGGTTGGCCGCTTACCCGTCAGATTCATGGAACTGTTAGGGCCGTCGTCTCGCATTCAGGCTACGTAGCCAACGTCACAATTGCTTACGCTTCGCTCCTCTCCCTTTCGCTCTTCTGAAGTGGCGTGACAGAGTCAGACTGTGTTTCAATCGCTACTTAGCGTCAACGCTTGTCACTTCAGCTAGACCGTTTCGCATTCAGGCACGAAATGGAAAACCCGAAAGGAGACCCCGAGGACCGTCAGCTCTTTATGTAAATGCGGGCTGTACAAAAGGTGGAACGTAAAGTGAGATTGGGCGACGTTTTCACGCAAGAACGTTACCGAAAGCAATCGGCACAGTTTCGAAAAATTCTGTGGTGGCTAGAATTAAAGACAAACAGTTGCATAGAGATCGCTTTTTCAATTTCTTTTGAATTTTATTGAAGACACCTAAGTACACGTTCGTGTAGTGTTAGCGATAGCAATTAAGCGAGTAGCTTAAACATTACGCTGTCTCGTGTGTCCTTCTGTTAGCGGCACGGCCGCGAAAAATTAACTGTCACTGTCTATGGTACGATGGCCGATAATAAATACATTTTTTTATAATACAGTTCGAGGCCTAGCCGGTAAGAGCATGCGATTTTCAATCCGGAGGTCGCGGGTTCGAACCCCGGCTCGTCGCAATAAGTTTTTTGGAACTTATGTCCGAAATTTCATCTGATATAGGCTGATACAGGCTCTATTTGGTGAAAAAAAACATCGCGGGGAAGTCCGGTTTCCCCGGACTGCTGGAAACTAAATAAATCGTAACCTAAAATATTCTAAACAGTTCAGCAGGACAATAAGTTATCATGATTATCATGAAAGATTACCAAAACAAAATGAACAATTTCCAAATATATAAACAAACATATTTGAATAAAATCTTTCAGACTGATAATCCCGTCAGGTAAGTACCGGCTGGATTTTATTAAGCGATGCTTTATAGAGATTTATGAGTTAATTCCTTAAATTTTCTCATAACTTTGGGAGGCAAGTGCGCTCAATGAAGGTACAAATTTTAATCGGGTTCATAAACCTGAATACAGATTATATTAGCAAGAATACTTTTTTATAACAGCTGTTAGTACTTCAATGTGATTTATTGTGAACTTATTAATTTTGTTTCAGCATGAAAATGTTTAACATTCTATGGTTTTAACTAAGAAATATGTTTTATGTCTACTTTTATATTGAAGGGTCGGTGGCATCAAAACCAGACGTTACCGAATATAGTGTTCGCAAAAAAATTATATGTGTAGAATATCCCTAATTATACTTGAGCTACGTGACGTTGATGTGCCTGCTTTAGTGTGATTGATGCAAGATTAATGCAGCTGGCCGTAATACTATCGGCTGCGGATATATAATATGATAAAATGAAATGACAATATAGATCCTTATAGTCTGTTTTTTTTTTTCAGTCTGATACTTTTTCATATCAAAAGTACAAGTATCATATCTGGGTACGTAGCCGAATGGCACAAACGCTCACAAAACGCTAGTAGATATCTATCTCTATCGCTCCTGCGTATTGACGCGACGGAAGCCGACTACCTTTCGCGGCGTTTCGTTTTCGTTTCGCGTCGTAGAAATGCCATTCGGATACGGGGCCTGATACTCTTTTTTCTGAGACCCAGAAACAATAATTTTGTTTTTAAATTTACAACCCTTTATCAAAAACAATAAAGTTTCAAAATAGATTCGTACGCAGGGTCTTAGCAGATTGAATCGGGGACAAAATCTAACCACGTATCTAATAAAATAGATATTTTATTTATTTTCTGATTAAGTGACTCGTATATTTACAAAAAAAGTTAATTAATAAAGTTAAAGATACTAATATTTATATTTCCGTTAAAATATTAGAAAACAGTTCCCACGGCTCGTGCCCGAAAATTCTCAGAATACGTAAAATATGTTTCTTTCTCCTCATTGTTCATGAAACAAGTGTCAGACAAGTTCGAAACTCATTGGTTTATGCTTGATTTAAACTCATTTCGCAAGATTGCGTGTTCACGTCACTCCCAAGTTCCCTGGCTTTTGTTTTATCTACTTACCGAGCTCAGCTCTCTCAAAGAACCAGTATAAATGTGACCTACAATACAATAGCAATTACATATAACTAGAGACCCTTGATTATACTGGATCACTTCATGCTTGTTCGTTGTACCCTTGAGAATCGGCTCTGTAATTTATTTTTTAAACGCTGTTTCCGCGTAACGGACAACCTGGAAAATATTATTTAGTGAGGGTTATAATTCTTTTACAGCAGCTGCAATGGTAAATAATGATCCGGAAAAATCATTCATCGTTGTCATATATATCAGCTACGAGTAAGTATACGGATAATAAATTTTGTAATAATAACAGTTGCTTTAAAATTGAAAGATAAACTTATGAATAAACTTTATGTGTAAATAATCTACTATTTCAGTTCTCGCTATGAAATGTCTAGGGTTCTGCTGGATCTACATGCGAATACAACTTTTTTTAGAATTTTCATGAAAATCGATTTTTATATAGGTAACACAACGAAATTGTAACGGTCAAAAGTCATAGCTTCTTATTGACCAAAGCGACCGAGGCACAAAACAATGTTGATTCCTGCTGTGTGTCTATCCCTGTGTACTTGTATCACTCGTATGTTTAGATCTTTAAAACTACGCAACGGGTTTTGATTGCGTGTTTAGAGTGATTCAAGAGGAAGGTTTATTATGTCTGGTACCCGTACAAAGCCGCGGCGGGTCGCTAGTATATTTTTTTTTAGCCTGCGTTAGTGTCCCACTGCTGGGCAAAGGCCTCCCCTCTCTTCCCTCCACTCGACCCTATCACTCGCATTTACCCACCAGTTGGGATAAAAAATTTCCAGGTCGTCGCAACATCTCCTTTTTGGCCTGCCTGATACCTGTCACCGTCCTACACCGTCTATGGTAGTCCGTGGGTCCCACTCGGTAACCATTTTGGCCCACCTTTCAGGATGCATGCGGCAGACGTGTCCAGCCCAGTCCCACTTAAGCTTAGCGGTCTTGGCACCTACATCTACTACTCGAGTTCTGGAGCGCAGTTCCGTGTTTCTGCAGTTCTGCGAACACCCAGTATCTTGCGCTCCCGCTGGCAAACCTTGAGTTTGGACTTTAAAGCCTCCATTAATGACCACGTTTGAGCACCAATAGGTTAGGATAGGCAGGATACACATGTCGATGAGTTTGCGCTTGAGACACATGGGAAGGTCGCCCTTCAATAGCGCTTTCATGGACTAGAAGCTCTTCCAGGCGTTTTCAATGCGTCTATTGACTTGTAGAGTTTGCCTGTTTTCGAAGGATGCTATCTGGCCCAAGTAAATGTACTCATCAACATATTGTATATCCTGCCCATCTACCGTGACCCCATCTTTTGCTCCGTTAGTCATCAACTTGGTTTTCGCTCTATTCATTGTGAGTCCAACTTCAAGGCTCGCAGTGCTGAGATCTTGTAGCATGCGTTGTAGTTGAGGTGCCGTACGGGAGAAAAGGACAATATCGTCTGCAAAACGTAGGTAATTTAGCCTTTTGTTACCGACGAAAATGCCCAACTCCTCCCACGAGTTATAATAATATATTTTATTATAATTAAATAATATGCACAGTTTCGTTTTCTTTTAACCCCTTATTTGCCAAGAGTGGCTCTGAAGCTTTAGTTGTTTCATGTGCTCTGCCTACCCCTTTATGGGATACAGGCGTGATTGTATGTATGTATGTAAATAATATGCATGCCATTGCTAGCCTTTATTAAAATATAAGCATGATTTTCTATTAACTTAAATATGACATTAATACTCATCCACTGTAATAACAACAAATGAATTTTAATATCTTATTTCAGTACAAGTTGCAGATTAGATTACAATGCGACAAAGGGAGGCTATCGCCCCTGGTTATTCATTCACGACCCCCTGAAATAATGACTGGTATCTTATATAACGTATAATCAGGAGAGAGTACAGCCAATATTTGTTTGCATAATTTTATTATGGGTTTTGTTTTAATACTTTTAACCTTAAAGTCTATTGGTGCATCTGTATCAAATATCAAATTTGAATAATAAGAACACCAGTGTGAATAAAATTAATTTGGGAGAAGGCGACAACAACAGTTTTAATGAGAAACTTAGTTAATGCGGGCCTCTCTCTTTTCTCATTGCTTAGCCTCGATAAATGAATGCGTCTGGCCACAGAATATATAATAGTACAAGTACAGAAGGCCCACTACTTTGATGTTCACGAAATGCCGCCTTTTTAAATACCTACAAAATTCTTACAAAGAAACGAGCCGCACGTGCGCGGCGTCCGGCGATAGGGTTACCTATGAATTAAAACGAATTACTACTCACATAAAATGTTATACTATTATATTCAAGTCGTGGGTACTTTCTAGGTATATATACTGTATTTATATATTTTTGTCCAAGTTCCACCATCACAAGCCTTATTGAACTTTTCCGTGGGACTTAAACAGAAGTAGATCTGTGTAAGAATGTCCTATGGTATTTATTTTATTCAATATGTCTATTTAACTAAGTATTATTAGCCATTCCACACGCGGACATCGCTTAAAAAAACCTCGCGACGTAAAGTAATAGTAGAAAGTGCGAACATGCATTCCGTGAGAACGCGCGCCACCTCTGAGTAGGCCGCGAACTCGCGGCCGCCAGGATGTACTTGTAGCGCGGCGATAGAATCGCGGAGTGAGCCGCCCCTGGTCTGGCTTAGCATACCGCTTCCATCACATAACCCACAGTCTACATCAGGCTTTACGCCACATTTATTGCCAATAAATACTCATACAAACATTCATGTATTTTATTGTTATTACTCGTAATTATATTGTCACCTCTTTAAATTACCTCTTTAAATCGTTTGACAAGTTCGTATGACATTTCAGACAAGACGTTAATGTGACAAGGTATAGAAATCATCACATATTTGTCTGTATTCTTTTTACAAATATTCGTATCCATTTTACCATAATGTAAAAAGGTCAATCATTATCTTTGATATACTAAGGCGCCACCAGGCTCCCATAAGCCGTGGCAAATGCCGGGATAACGCAAGGAGGAGGACACTAAGGCACTACCTAGAATTCCCGTAGATAATGTAATAGCTGTGCCAAAAATGTGCAAAAAAAGTTAAATAAAAATAATGACTTAGTACTAACAACATCAATCCGTCATCAACGGAGAGTCCGTAATGATATTTTCCCCTCACTAGCTCGGAAACACGTGTTTTGTCCTTTAATACCAGCGGGTAAAAACGCATTTTATCCACTAGTGGGTAAAGTAATTTGACCTTGAATAAAGTCAAATTAACTGCTTCAAAATTGATAAAAGTAGGTGAATCTAGTAACAAAGATGATTTACCACCTGTGGAACTACTGGAAGCAGTGATAAACGCATTTTTGCGTTGTAGTTTCCTCGCTATAGTGAGGGGAAAAGTTTTGTGTTACACTCGGGTGCAAATATATTTTACATGAGTGTGTTAAAAAACAACTTTGCCCCCTTGTATAACAAATAATTATTTCATATCCTAAAAGATATTTAGCGGAGCACACGTAAAATATTTATGGAGCTAAGTTATCGGCATACCCGAATCCGGGGCACAGATGACATGTCTTCACATCGACATTGCGGATATGGAGCGCGCAAGAGGCTTACGGATCAGGGTGGCTAGCCGAATGGCACAAACGCTCACGAAACGATCACGAAACGAAGCGCTAGTAGATATCTATCTCTATCGCGCTTGCGTATTGGCGCGACAGAGCCAGCGGCGTATCGCTTTCGTTTGGCGTCGGAGAAATGCCATTCGGCTACGGGGCCAGGTAATTTTATTCAAATACCTGGATGAGTGAGGTAATTTTTTATCTTTTTCATGTTCTGGAATAAAAAACAGACTGTACATGGAATATTCGGGAAGTGCACGACTGGTGTTGGTGATGTCCTCACTTTGTAGGCTTTTCTATATATAATCTTGGTGATCGAAGAGCTGGCGACTTCCTCGCACAACGTATCAGCATTGCGATACAGTGAGGAAATGTTGCCAGCATCCTTGGTACAATGCCTCAAGGGCCTATTTTAGGTATTAGCTAGCTTTTAAGTTTAGTCCTAGTTTATATTAGTGATATTAATATTAGTGACGACGGCCGGATATACTGTTGGACGTGTTCATAAGTTTACGTGTAAGATACAGCGGGACAACTTTACTGCGGCTAGTAAAATATAAAGTACAACTTTGACTGCCGAAAACTACTATCGCTAATTTTAATAAAAATAACTTAACTACAAAAGGTAAACCATTTAAATATAAATTAACTTAAAACAAAATTAAAATTTTGAAAAAACCCCCGACCGCGACATAATAGACCGATTTTCATGAAACATGGCTAAGAACACTCCCAACTAACTCAGCTTTCAGACAAAAAAAAAAACTAAATCTAAATCGGTTCATCCGTTCGGGAGCTACGATGCCACAGACAGACACACACACAGACAGACAGATAAACAAACAGACAGACAGACAGACAGACAGACAGACAGACAGACAGACAGACAGACAGACAGACAAACAGACAGACAGACAGACACGTCAAACTTATAACACCCCGTCGTTTTTGCGTCGGGGGTTAAAAATACAGATATATTTTCAAACCTTTTTACAATGTCATATATACTATCAATTCCATTTGCCTCAACATCAATTAAAGCTAAAAATATAAAACAAAACCCGATAAATCCAATACTGCTCTAAAACATTTCTATCAATAAAAGGGTTTCAAATTGATTTCATCCTTCAAACGTATTGTAGTTTCGATGTATAAATATTTGTCGGGCTTTTGAGAAACGTATTTTGTTGCGCTGCTTTATTTTATTAATTTCAGGAATATAAACTGTATGAGTAATTGGGGAAGTTATTTCAAAAGCGATTTAATGTAAATTAAATACCTATAATTATATGCTCAATTCATATGCATATACAATCAAGCTCGAATTCATACTATGCAAAACTGGGCGTAAGTAAAACTACAAATAAGAGTATAAGACCCGAGTTCGCGCTATTATTACGCCCCGAGTGCTTTTCATGCAATTTTAACTATATTTCTTTTTTCTAAATAAATCTCGAAAATCAAATTTCACCGGATCTGGATGTGTTTGGGCTCATTCTTCTCAGAATCACGAGCTGATTTGATCCCGATGATATGAAAACGAAAAAATAAAAAATATCCACAACTTTTATTGACCTGGATACAGACCGTGATTATGCGCTGTCTATTACATAAATTTCACATCCACCCGCCTTCTTCAGTTTTCCGTGATCATGATGCATGTAACTGCGTCAAAATATCGGGAGCTCGACAAAAATCTAAAAGGTAATCACGTTCTATATCCCGGTCAACATAAGTCTAATGAAAATAACCGTGAATCATTCAAAACTGTAATATTCACAACTAATTATCTACACTAGAAACTTAATGCCTCATCTGGTTGGACAATAGAAACTATTGCTAAAAAGTAGCAACATAGGTATGCATATTCAAAAAATACATATACACTCTTAACCTTAACCTATAAACGCTACAAATGCTCTTCCAGTCAAACTATCTCGCAAAAGTGTATTAATTTTTCCCAGAATACTTTCAACAATTTCAAGCTACCTATAACGCGAGTTGGCATTGATTTCCCAAGCGTATGGTAAAAGCCTGACTGTTACCGGTTACCTTATCCTATTGACAGTAAACTTGCAACGTTTTGTTATTAATTATGTTAAGATGGTGGATTTTTTCTGTGGTTGTTTATGTTAGTATTGAAAATAAAATTACATAGTACAGGATGATTATTTAGTCTCCTGGGTATAATCATTGACGGAATGAAAACCTATACTACATTAACTTTTACTAAAGGACATACCACGCAATCGCAGAAAAAAACTAGCTATTGAAAATTTCAGTATATTTAATATATTATAAAGGTGGGTCAATATGAGGTGTAAATTCATCCCATATAAATTATTGCAAGTGACTTAATGAACACATTGTATTGAATTTAACGCATTTAAAGCTACAATAGCGTCTAACTGTTAATATCGTATGTTGTTCATTATGATCAATAAGTAGTAATATTTGATATACAATTTTACAACGCAATGGTGTTAGAAGTATACATGTACGTATATAGCTCACTAGTAATATGCAAATTATCAAAAGACCCGGTCTGCTAGCCAACTCCCGTGTTAGTTTCGCTATGTTGGCACCGGTGGATGCGTCTAAATTTTAATATTTTACCCGACGGCGATAAAATTAGAACCTTAGTTTAGAGGACTACCATGTGTGGGATAAATGCAAAAGAGCTTTTAGTTTTAAAAAACATACCCTTTTCCAAGCTTTAACATAACGTTTCAGTTTTTAAATACGGTACAATATTTCTAGGTAATATGTAGTTCAATTCTTTTTATAACAAATCGAATACTTATTTAACCCTTAAATGCATGAATTTTTCTCTTAACGAGATATTAATACATGTGATAGACAATGGTTTTCTGACTCTGGGAAAAATAATAAAAACAATATTTAAGATCGATTTTTATACTAAATCAGTGTTAGAAGTTAAATAGGCCAAATCTTATTTATATAAATATATCGTAATTAGTAAGTTTTATTTAAAAAAAATGACTACTATTATAAAGGTACACTATTTGTGCAACCTCTATGATAAAATGTTTAAACATAAACTAATTACTAACTCCGAAAAAATCAGCCTAAATCACATACTAAAAATCGCCATCGTCCTGTTTTTTCAGACTTTTCCGCCATTTCATTTTAATCCTTAAATAATAAATTATATTATTTAATTTATTTAATTGTTTATTAAATAATAAAGGCGTAGGGATGTGACGACCCCATCGCACATTGGTTTTACCAGTGCAATCAGTCAACGCAGGGCAGCTTGTGGCGAGCTGTTGGGGAACAGCGACCCCACGTACCCGAGTGCTCCTGGGGAGTTCTGTTACCCGTAAGGCGGGTGGGTGGGACAGTACTCTCTACCTCTGGCTTGCCTTGGCTGGCCGTCCAGAGTGGAGTCGTTAGGGCTACATGCTCCAGGGGTGGAAGTGAAAATTTGCATAAGACGCGAGTTGGTGCAGTGGCTTCACAGCCACTGGGCAGAAAGCGGTGTACACCTCTCGACACCCTTGAGTTCTCACACCGGTGTTGCCCTTGAGCCATCTTGGATGTCGCTTTTTGTGGGGGCCCATCTTGTGGGGACGAGTCACCGTCTGCCGGAAATAAAATTGGATACCGTTTTATTAGGCAGGCGTCCGGTTTTTTATCCACAGCCCAGTATTTAGTCCATCACTTTCATCAAAATAGACCAGTTCATTTTAGATTCCATTAACTCTCAAATAGTCCTTACACCCTGGCGGGTGTTGCCTCTGCGTGTGTCCCATGATACGGGCAGGGGCAACATCCGCTCGGTGTACCCCTTACATTTCATTAAAGTGTCGAAAGGGCCTCTACATGTTGGCTTCGGCCCCGCGCACGCCTCCCAAAGGTCCGGAATACCATTGTTCCGTGATGGGAAAGACAAACAATGAATAATAATTAAGTAATAAATGTGATTTTGGATAGCTACATATTGAGCCACGGGCCATCAAAGATATGGTGCATATATACATCATCATGCATTTAAGGGTTAATGTTGGAACAGCCTTGATTTGTAAGATACCATACTGTTAGTCATTTAAAATTGAAATCTTGGTTGCCTACAACGGAATTTACATAGGTGTACCCTTTACTAATAAACTTCTCAAATATTTATGTCACATGCTCTTACCGCTTGCAAACAAGACGGTCTTATACAATCAAAGTATCCTAAATAAACAAGTGACCCAGATATGCATACATTATTCATAAACACAATACATATTAATTTAATAATATACAGTAGAATGTATATCAATATGTATAGTATGCAAAATACTGGTTGTTAAGTGACTACAGTAAATTTTTCATTTATAATACCTAGTATAGAACTTTTTTAATATATCAATATTTTTAGTTTTCAATTTTTACATTATAACGTTTGGAGCATTAAGAATAATATCAAACCCGACTAAAATAATAAATAGCGAGCATTAACGTCGTATAAAACAAGATACGAGCATCAATTGAAAAATATGAGACTTTTTACTTGCATAAAATTGGAAAAGAATTAACAGTGTGCAACTAATAAATAAATAAAATTATAAGATGTTCTTACCCTAGTTGACTGAGACCCACAGAAAACTAAAATAAGGCTTGTGTTGACTGAATACTGAACGTACTATATTTACACATTTTAAATTCGTAAACAATAACTAACTTGTACTTGTACATTTAAAAATATGCCGAATTTTATATTGGGTTGGGTATCGCCGGTAACACGACCAAAACATACATGTAAATCAAGATGTGGTATACACCCCTCCAATTCAAAAATGTCCGCCTTAATGTGATGCGCGTGTCAAAGTTACACTGCGTTAGATAAAAACTTCTCCGCGAGTGGAATCTCAGTACATACAGCTGAGTTATTTATGTTACTTTCCTTGTTCCGAGATCTCTTAGCACCCTGTAGTTTGGCAACAGAATGCTTTTAGAGAAAAATGCGATAACGAATGAAATGTAGCTAAATAAATAAAGTTATTTATAGTACAACGTTTCAAATGTAGTATTAAATAAAAAATATAGAAACGGGTCATTCACTATGGATGGGTTAAGCTTCTGTAATTAATTAAATCTGGTAACAAAAAAAGGAATGTTTAATACAAACTACCTAGAAAATTTTGGGAAACCTGGTGAATCTTTCTCAGCATCATGAACTCTTAAGCCTACCAATTTTCATCAATATCGAAGATGTATCCCTATATACATATAAACTTGACGCTCTCTCTCGTTAATCCTTATGAATAGAATAGAATAAAATAAACATTTATTCGCGAACACAGACAAGACAAAATACACATAATAACAACAAGACAGAAAGGAATGAATTGCCATGAAATGGCCTCATCTCAGCGTGTTGCTGGTGACTTCCAGCGCTGATCTTCCGATGAGACCATCAAGTGAGAAAGATTCACCGAGGGTAACAGACAGAAGAAATACAAATCACATAATACAAGAACGAGGTCAAACAGTTACGAAAGTGAAAACGATACAAGAAAAATAACAACAGACTGTGGTCGAGACATAAAATAAAAAGAATAATAATAAACAGAACACACTTAGTTTCTAAATTACAAAAATCTTGCAATTCATGTCGGCATCCAAGTGCTTTGAATAGCATACTACATTAATTTTATATTCAAGTATAATTATCCTCATAAAATCTGATAACATAAAACAATCTAAATATTCCTAAGACCCAGTTCGAGGAGACATTAGTTTGATTACTTCCATACACACAGGGTAATCAAAACTTTCGTCTTAAGCCGGGCCTGAGCCATCACAAACACATAAAATATCAAGTTAAACACGTGCGATGTGCGAATGTACTAAAATATTTAAATGCCGGGGGACAGGAAGGGTAGCTTACAACACCTACGGATATAAAGGGGTGTAAGACACAGCCGTTCACTATTCAAATAATTCCTTTTCACTAATGAAGACAAGGCAAGCCCCTTTATCCTTGAAAGACAAATAAATATAAATTTAACGACAGCTTTGAGGCGACCGAAGATAATCTTAAAAGGTAAGGTTAATCGGTAGGTATACTCAGTAAATTGTAGACATAAGTGTAAATAATGAATATTATACTTTAGTTCATTACAAGCTTACACTCTGATATAACATAAATAAAATAACTAGCTTAGAAAATTATATACATTGTATAAATTACTGTATTCAGTAAGACTTCCGTTCGTGATCCTCCGGATCATTTATTCCAGCGCTTTGCTGACCTTTCCTGAGCCACCAAAATCTCATCCGTGGTCACAGTTTCTGTTTAATTAAAAAATAAAATAATGTAATCTATTTTATTGTTTTAAATACTTCCAATCATTGTGTTTTTAAACATTACACGGGGTAAATTTTGACTGGCGGATATTGTCTTCAAAAAAAACATGTTTTACATAAAAATAATTTTATTGCATTCTTAAATCAAAAAACATGTTACATAGCACTTTACAAAATACATCTACAGCGCATTTACATTATATAATTACATTTTTATAATCGTATGTATTCACCGCATACATATGACACGCATATTCAATGAACACATAGCACTCTAGTGATAGTAAAAATAAAACAAGGAAAATATTTCCATTTGGTACCTACTCGAATTTACACGCCAGTTGAGATTGCCTTATTGTATCAACCTTACTTTGGTTAGTTTGTCGAAAACAAGTTATGCTCAGTATGCAAAAAAACACACAAAAATATTTTGTTTAAGTTACATTGCATTAGGCATTATTTTTGCTACTCGAATAAGAAGGTAAAAATATTCATAAATGTACCAAACTACCTACCAACATCTAACTATTGGCCGTATGATGAGCAAGTAAAAGCACTTAAGAGTAGCCAGAGCGTTCGAAGTGCCTTAGGACGCCCCGTGAGACAAGAATGACAGCTCTGCTTGCAGTCCATTAGGCACCTGGCGTGTCGGACTGTTGAACACTAGCTTTTGCCCGCGGCTTCGCTCGCGTTAGAAAGAGACAAAAAGTAGCCTATGTCTCTCCATCCCTTCAACTATCACCGCATAAAAATTCACGTCAATTCGTCACTCCGTTTTGCCGTGAAAGACGGACAAACAAACAGACATACACACTTTCCCATTTATAATATTAATATGGATGTGGTCATATAAATGAATAATTAAATTTATTACTAGTTTGAATGTTTGGAGTGGACACACGTTTTCAATCCGCGTAATTAGTTTTTTTTTTAAAGCGTTACCCGCGGATACTGTGTGCATACTAAAATGTGTATCATTTACTGCCTAGATAACTTTTAGAGTGAGTATAAAAATGCCAATAGTCATTTATATTTTTGTACTGCACCCATATTATGTACTACTTATTATAAATATGGAGAATATCTACGAAAGATAATGAAGGTGACTGTGTTTTATCCTTAGGCAGTTTCAGGTTTTTTGTTTACTATTTCCGTCATTTCGCTCTTTACAAAAGTTTCTGCCTTGCACAAGTAAACTGTGGAGTGAACTGTCACTTGCGGCATTTCTAGATCGATACGACTTGCAAACCTTGAAGAACACCCATCTAAGGCCAGCAATACACCTCCAACCCTTCTGGTGTTTCTGGTGTCCATGGGCGGCAATGATTGCTTACCATCAGGCGACCTGTCTGGAAATAAACGTTTGGATTGTAACAGTCTTTATTTGCTTATGTCCTTTCAAACAAACCTTTCAAAATATAAATCACTTTTAATGTATCTAATCGAACAATGGGTCGCAATTGCTGATTTTCGGTGGAAACAATTATATCTACAACAAATGTTTATTTTGGGAATATAAATGAGGGTGAAACACGCGAGTTAGCCATTAATGTGTTGTGTGCAATTGAAATGTTGAGCTTGCTTGGTTCGCGGCTCGATTTTACACCTCCAATTAGATAGAAATCGTAAAAATATTATATGGTGCTGATTTCATTATATTATTGTGAGTGGGGGGTGACAAAAGTTGGCTGTGCCTTTTCAAAGCTTTGTGCTGCAAGTAAGTTCAAAGTTGCCTAAATATAAAGTGAATCGTTCTATTTTTTTTAATATACTACGTCGATGGCAAACAAGCATACAGTCCGCCTGATGGAAAGCGGTCACAGTAACCTATGGACGCCTGCAACTCAAGGAGTGTCACATGTGCGTTGCCAACCCATTAGAAACTTGCAGAAACTTGAACACAGCAAAAAGGAATGTACAAGTTCCAAGGAGGGTTCGGGTTCCGACGACTCAAAGGACAAAGGACAATAGACGGAACAAATTAGTTCCGTAGATCCTTCCGTCTGCTGGTGACGGAAGGATCTACGGAACTAATTTGTTGCACCGCACCCTCATTGAGCTCTGGCAGCCTTACTCACCGGCTGGAACACAACACTGTGTGTAGGGTCTGGTGCTATTTGGCTGCGGTCTTCTGTAAGGCGGAGGTACTTCCCCAGTTCGGCTCTGCTCTAGATTCGGGCGAGATGATATTCGCTGTGCTGTGCCCTACCACACAAAGCGAAATATCATTCGCTATGCCCTGCCTCCTACAATTCTAATGAAGAAGTTTGAACACTTTGAACAAGATAAGATAATAATAAAATATTCACTTACAGATACACCTGATCCATCGTATTTAATACTTATATTATATTGTTTGAAATTTTAAAAACTGCATATAATAATTACTATTATAGATAATATAGTTGTACGTTGATTATATATATGTACATGATAATAGTGATAATGTAAGAGAGTAGAGACTGCTCGATCCCACAGTCAAACCGTGAAAACTGTTTTGTGGGACACTGTTCTAATGTAAACTGTTTATTTGTGTGTTCATAAATAAATATAATAATAAAATAAATAAATAGCGCCCATTAAATACTGCAAAAATGTTAATAATAGTATATCAACTAGACAAGCATTGCTGCTTATAGATTAAATAGCTAGCATAATAAAGACTATCCCCCTTATTAATAAACGTACTCTAAAGTTATCAAGCCGATAAAGTTCGTTTGTCCTTTTCTATCACACCAATGCGTCGGAAAGGGACAAACGAACTTTATCGGCTTGATAATTTTAGAGTACGTTTATGAATAAGGGGGTATAAATTTTAGCGATACTCGTATATTTTAATGCTGAGTAATAACAACTGTGATTGAATAAATATGTAGAATACTGATGAATCCATTTTAAATCACATCGGCTCGAAATTACATTATCTTTTTTAATTATATTGAATTCACTACGTGTGTGATTTATAAGTTATAAATTATAACATTTATATCTGACGCTGTAGGTAGTACAAAAAAAAGTGCAAACCATGCAAACATTTGTCATGGCTACGATTAAAATATTATTTTTTAAATGAAATGCTTATTAAAATTACGAACTTTCTTTAATAACATTTCAATATAAACAAAAAAAAATCTACAAAACTCCTTCCTATTTCAGCTGCAGATATTCTTTGGACTTTCGATAAACTTGTAATTTACGCTGGCAGAACAGAGTTCTGGCAAGTGAACAAGAAAATCTTGTATAAATAAGGAGTAAAGAAGTGTCCCCGCGCCAAGATAACGCGGATGTCCTTCGTGTTTCCGTCGCGGGCGCGCATGGAACACTTTACTTCTTATATTGTGCCAACTGAACAACTATGAAGATATTTTATTGTTCAGTTTCACTTCACGTTTTACAAAAGTAAATAGAAAAGGTTGCTAACAACTGCGACTGTTAAAAATGATGGTAAATTTTTTTTTTTTTTATGAGGAACAGGTAAACCATTTGACCGCAATCTCACCTGATGGAAAGTGCCGATGCAGTCTATTTATATTTAAATTTATTTAGTCTAAATATTTCGATATCTGGAAAAGTGGCGTGCTCTCGTCAGGCCAGGGTAACTCAGTTAATTGATTCGAAAGGTATGTGGTTGTTATACGGAACACTCGTATACCATATGAAAATATAGAACTCTCGAACGTAGAATAGAATAGAAACACTTTATTGTCAAACTGTACTAAATATATACAGCAAAAACATTACAATTAAGAATGATATTGATATCAATTTATGTACTGTTGAAATGTGTGTGGTGGTTTTATTGTAACATTTAGTAACACACAAATAATTTAATTCTACCTTGTTATTGTCACTCTTTACATAATTAATTAAGGTTTAACAACATTCAGTTTTGAAATACGACATAATATCTGTTTACTAAAAAATACTTAATAGTTCCGTGACAAACAATCTTTCTAAGACGATCAAGATCATCATCATCATCATCATCTCCTCCTAGCCGTTTTCGGCTACGGCGACTGCGTTTTACAGTTGAGAGCGTCGTTGGTGTGCTCTCAGGTGGCTGACGTAGCCAATTTTTGCTACGAATGTGCGGCCACACTCGCGGCAGGTCAGCATCCCTCCGACATAATTGTAAGTAATAGCCACAGGTGGTCTGGCTTTTAGCTCATCGCGCTTAGCGTCGAGTTCTGTGCGCCGTCTAGCTTCAAACTGACGCACCTGTGTCTGCACAGTATGCCTCCATCGTGGACGATCACTGGCCAGACTCTCCCATTTCGTTGGCTCTATATGAGCTCTCTTCATATGTCGCTTCAACACATCTTTGAACCGCAAGAACTGCTCGCCTCGCTTCCGCTTACCAGTTTGTAGTTCGCTGTAAAAGATGCGTTTGGCGACTCGGTCTTGGGACATGCGGGAGACGTGACCGCACCATCGTAGCTGTCGTCTCATAAGGTAGGCCTCTATTCCGGCGACATCGGCACGCCTAAGGATCTCCGTGTTCTTAACACGGTCGGACCAATGGACACCCATAATGTCGCGGAGGCACCTAAGATGGAAGCTATCTAGAGACCGAATATGCTTACGATAGAGGCACCACGTCTCAGAGGCATAGAGGAGGTTTGGCAGGACTATAGCCATGTACACAGCAACTTTTGTTGTGAGTTTTATGTCGTGCGACCGAAACACCTTTGATAATATACACGTATATCATCATCATCATCATATTATTTAAGAGCCAAGCTCTTGTCTGTGGAATAAGCGCCATTCCGTTCTTTTCTCTGCCGCTTATTTGAGGTCATGATACGTCACTACGTTGGTCTTATCTTTATGTTGGTCTAAAAACGCACGTATATCCTTAGACTTATATTGACCGGGATATAGACCGTGATTACCCTTTTGATTTTGACTACTACTAAGAAAAAACAGTTTTTGTGATCATGATGCATGCAACTGCGTCGAAATATCGGGAGCTGGACAAAAATCAAAAAGGTAATCACGGTCTATATCCCGGTCAATATAAGTCTAATGAATATAACCGTGAATCATTCAAAACACGTATATCCTTGTTTTTCTACAGCATTAAGTATGAAAACAAGAACGTCTTTTTAACAAAGTATAATAACAATGTCCGCCCCTTGAGGCCCCGCTTGACGCTCTCATACTCTAGCGATATTGCTGTTCTGAAATTTCAAGATACGTCACGAACTTGGCAGGCACCTTTACTCTTAGCGTAATTTAAATAAATTATATTGATGATAAGGGTTATATTGTTTGCTACGTTGTATTTATTTTTATGGTTATGATTAGGTACTTTGTTGTCCATCCGTTTCCGTCTGACTGTCTTTCAAGATTCTTTTATCTAAGAAACGCGTGGAGGTTTCGTGTTGAAATGAACACGATAAAATAATAAATGCTTAAGCTTAATTAGGTATCTTGATTTAATGCGGACAAAAAATATGATAGCCTACCCACTATAAAGGAAATACTTAGGTTACCTATAATACTGAAATTTGGTAAACAATTTATTGTTACAATTAGTAAAATTTTAAATATTAAATCCTGGGTACTTATTTCTGTTAAAAGCCCTTCAGAACTAAGAATAAAAATAATAATTGCCAAACGATTCCTATCAGTCTGACCCAAATGGGATCAATTCAATAATACCTAAGTGTAATATTGTCTTCGGTTACCGCGATAGTTACTCATGAAATAAAACTATGGAAACGGATTAAATTGCGTGTAATGAATTTACAATTCATCCCGACGTTTCGAACACTTTACAGCATTCGTGGTCAACGGGTGACTGAGGAAAAATTACAATGTGCAAAAGCTACCCACATACAAGAAATATTAACGAACCATGACTACAAATAATATAGATTTTTAAGGCAGGTTCACACGCTATTAATAAAGCTAGTTATACAATATTCAAAAAAATTACCATTACTATGTTAAAAAACAATAAATCAATTAATCTACACAAAATTGACAAAAACAAACTGTAAATGTCCAACACCATACAACACAAATGCCTCACAGTCTTCGTCGTGCTTGTTCCATTATCAGATGTACTACTGGATCCCAAGCCGAGCAAAACCATCTTCTCTATTAAAGTTTGGATATTTCTTGATCTCAATGGCCTCGCGCAACATTCTGGGTATATACCGCTTCTCCTTAGCAAGAACCAGAGGCTTGTCAAACTTATAGCATGATTGACTTTATCCATGACATGTTCAGAGACTGCAGACCTTTGCCGACGGTGCTTGACATCCGCTATGTGTTAAATTCCTTCACCCGTGTGGAAATACTTCGTTTCGTTTGCCCCACATATGACAGGCCGCACTCACAATCTAGCCTGTACACTCCTGCATTTTGTAGAGGAATTTTGTAGAGACAGACCTCAGGAATTGGGACATCTTCTTCATAGGCTTAAAATAAGTTTTAATAGAAGGCCGTTTCAAGATGTGGCTGATCCTATCCGTGACCCCTCTAACAAAAGGCAGAATAGCAGGCATTGTAAATTCATTATACGCGATTTAATCCGTTTCCATAGTTTTATTTCAATACCTAAGTGCTTAAAATTTTTAAAAATAAGTCCTGCCTAGAAGCAAAGTTTTGAAAAGTTGAAAGCTTCTTCAGAAAACTTTTCCTAAGGATTTACCTCCAATTATATTTCATAACGCGCAATAGCCGGCTCTTATAGGAGCAGATCTCTTTTTCATAATATTTTTCAAGAAATGGCCCCATTACCTTATATTTATAGCCCAAACTCGAGCGAGATAAAACATCATTTAGGAGCCGTATTTAGATAAAGACATTAAATTTCTTAGAAAAAATCCGGGTTTGACTCCCGGTGAGGATATTTATTTGTTGATTTATAACTTTGTGTTTTTGTTACTTAAGCCAATAGTAAGTGTCGTCTTCTATATAAGCTTAGCTATTTATGTACATATAATTCGCATAAGACTACATTGAATAGGATTTTTTTCCAATTTATTTCAGCAATTGTGTTAAAACAAAGCACTTAAATGTTCTTAAAATAATTCGTATACAAATAAAATAGGCGGATCAGAAAACCTCTAAAAGCATTCTCGGCGCAAAAACTTGAAGATTTTAAGCTTACTCAAACTTGAAAGTTAGCAAATGACACCGCGGGGACAGAAATATTTCGCAATCTCTCCTTAGACCGAGATGGGATGCCCAAAGTTTTTCCAAAGGAAGTTTCGGCCTGGAACGGGCAATGTTGGCGCGCTTCATAGCCGACAAGACAAGACAATAGACGCCACGAGAATAGTGGAAATGTTATCTTTTGTGTTAGTTCGGATCTCAGTTTTTCTATAAGAGTTTGTTTATTGAAAACGGCACGTAAAACAACGGAGTTTGCAACGCTGTAAATTGCTCTGAACTTACTCGGGAACAAGTCACTCTTGGGCATAATGACTTGAGTTATTCAGATATTAAGTTGGTGTAAAGTAGGTCAAGAAATTTACGACTCGCGGCTCTCTAATACCGCAGGAATTCACCAAATACATATTTCTTAAGAAATGTTTTGGTTGCATTTTACTGGAAAGGTTTTTGAGCAATATTTTATATTGCGATGCATAAGATTTTACCTATTTAATTATTTTTTCATCACACTCGCACACTGATTGTGTTATTATTATTACTTCACGCAGGCGGAGCGGGAGTTATAGAAACATCGTTCTCCCGTAGGAAGTTATGAATTTTGTAGTAAATTTTTGTACATATTTTTTATATTGCTAGTGTGATGAAAAACTTTGTGTTTAACTCGGCGCGTAAGAATATTGCAAACACATGTCTTTAAATCGCTTCGGCAAGCCGTCGCGATTTAATTTACTCTCGTTAGCAATATTCAACTTCCGTCCCACGTTGCACAATATACTATAGTGTTTGTATTGTACAAATTCATCTGACGTTTCACTTAAAATACGGAACCATAAAATATAACAGGAAAGCTACTAGGGATGTACCGACTATTGATTTGGCCGACTAGGCCGACTACCGACTAGTCGGCGCTTGGGTGGCCGATTAGTCGTCCGATTAGTCGGCCACAACATAATTTTCTACTAATTTCACCAAAATTTTGAATGACATGTTTGGTTCTTTCGCGCTTTTAATATTTTACAGGTTTAAAGGTTTATGAGAATATTTATACACATTTTCCAGCTTAAAATAGATAGTGATCCTGCCTATGAAACCGATAGTCTTGGGTAGGGCATTTATTTCTGTGATGATTACAGATATTTGTTATTATGACTAACAAAGGCGTAACGAATATTTACGTACGTATAATACAACCATAAATCATCCGTTAATTTATTTTTGTACTGTTTTCCTATCACTCATCAAGTGCCGACAAATCGGCCTTTTTTGCCGACTAGTCGCCGACTAATCGCAGACTACAAATATGGCTGAATAGTCGGCAGACTAGTCGGTGACTAGTCGGTACATCCCTAAAAAGCTACCCATTGTTACCCATTACTGGTAACATTTCATCAACAACGTCGCAATGGAATGTCGACGTAGGTTTTCAAATCTGCATAGTAAACTAATCCCATGTGAACTGCTGTAAAAATCGCCTGCAATTCAACTAATCAGTTTTCCATATTCGCTTTGCCAAAAAGTATGATAGGAACTGCGGCAATCAGCAAATGGTGGTCCGGCCACAATACGTTCGCGTTGTAATCGCCACGTGTGGCATGTGGCGTGTTCCCGGAATGAAAATCAGCGGAGCACGGCACACATCCTTCGAACCTCCGGGAGAGAAGCGACCGGCGATTGACTATTCTGCCTAGCCGTCCCTCGTTGACCCTAGACACCAACCGAAACACATTCTAAGTCTATCGATTCGATTGTCATCTCGGCTAGGCCGGAACAGTACTACTGTAAGCGACTTTGAAAGTTAATCTTTAAGTAGGTAGTTTTATTGCATAATTTATACTCACAGTTTTATTCTAATCTAATGAAATAGGCGCACGCCGCACATCCTTCTTACCTCTGGCAGGGAAGCGATCAGTGATATTCTGTCCTATCACACCACTTGTAATAACGGTTATAATAGAACATCACTTACTACTTAGGTATAGTATGAATTTTCTGAGATGCACTTTTCGCTTTTGCCCTAATCTGTTAAACCAAGGCCTTTGTTTCTATTATTCGCTGCGGTTAGCTCCCGTTTAAACGGCACGTGCTATAGTCTCAGTGTAGTTAAAAAGCAACTATCATGATAGCAATAAGGTTCAAATCCATAAAAAGCCCTTTCGGAGATAACACGTTTTGTCATCTTCAAAAAAAGTTACCTGCACACTGCGAACTGTTTAATAAATTTGAACCTTATTGCTATCATGATAGTTGCTTTTTAACTACACTGAGACTTTAGCACGTGCTGTGGAAACGGGAGCTAACCACCGCGAATAATAGAAACAAAGGCCTTTGTTTAACAGATTAGGGCAAAACCGAAAAGTTCATCTCAGAAAATTCATACTATACGTTGATCGATCTCACTTCATACTCTCAATTCATACTGAGTCAAGTAAAAATAACGGAGGTTGTGAAGTGCCATTTCAGTCATGTTTGTACCACCTGGTATAATCGGTATTTCAAATTTTATAACAGTCCAGTCCTTTCGATAAAAAATGCCGTTCAGTTCCATTCTAGCGTGTCATTATAATATTATCCCCTTCTTTTCGATGGTCGCTTTACACTCGCGCCGCAGAACTCACTCGGCGATGCTAAATTGGAAAAGCAACACCTGTGTCGGGCGTGTTTTTGAAACAACAGTTTCCGTTGATCTAGAAGGATTTTCATCATTTTTAAACGATTAATATGAAAAATTGCAATATGTAGGTAACAACTAGGTATTGATAAGTATGATATTTTACTCATGCATGGGATGCACGGAAAAGTTTGTTAGGATGGTCCGGCTGTTGCATGACAACATGCAGTGCTGCGTAAGTGTCAAGGGCGAACGATCAGAGTTTTTCTCTGTAAGTTGTGGTGTGAAGCAGGGGTGTGTGCTTGCGCCCACTCTATTCGCTTTGTACTTCGCAGTAGCAGTTCGGGAGGCACTACAAACTCCTTCTGATGGCATCCGTATTCGCTATCGCATCGATGGTGGTATATTTAACTTAGCCCGGCTTAAAGCGCGCACTAAAGTGTCATACACAATCATAACGGAGATGATGTACGCAGACGATTTGTGTTTTATGACCGATTCCCCAGGTGCTCTACAACGGCTTATGTCGAGTCTTGATAAGTTTTGTCAAAGATTTGGCCTTAAAATAAATGTGAAAAAGACCAAAGTCCTAGCTCTTGACACATTTGCCAATCCCCAAGTAGACATAAAACTCGGCCAAGACTCGCTTAAGCAAGTAGAGAAGTTTAAATACCTGGGTAGCACAATTACAGCGAAGTGCCACCTTGACAACGAAGTAAATTGCAGAATAGGTGCCGCTGCAGCAGCGTTCGGCAAACTCCGTTCAAAGGTGTTTCGGTCGCACGACATAAAACTCCCAACAAAAGTTGCTGTGTACATGGCTATAGTCCTGCCAAACCTCTTCTATGCCTCTGAGACGTGGTGCCTCTATCGTAAGCATATTTGGTCTCTAGATAGCTTCCATCTTAGGTGCCTCCGCGACATTATGGGTGTCCACTGGTCCGACCGTGTTAGGAACACGGAGATCCTTAGGCGTGCCGATGTTGCCGGAATAGAGGCCTACCTTATGAGACGACAGCTACGATGGTGCGGTCATGTCTCCCGCATGTCCCAAGACCGAGTCGCCAAACGCATCTTTTACAGCGAACTGCAAACTGGTAAGCGGAAACGAGGCGGGCAGTTCTTGCGGTTCAAAGATGTGTTGAAGCGACATATGAAGAGAGCTCATATAGAGCCAACGAAATGGGAGAGTCTGGCCAGTGATCGTCCAAGATGGAGGCATATTGTGCAGATACAGGTGCGTCAGTTTGAAGCTAGACGGCGCACAGAACTCGACGCTAAGCGCGATGAGCTAAAAGCCAGACCACCTGTGGCTATTACTTACAATTATGTCGGAGGGGTGCTGACCTGCCGCGAGTGTGGTCGCACATTCGTAGCAAAAATTGGCTACGTCAGCCACCTGAGAGCACACCAACGACGCTCTCAACTGTAAAACGCAGTCGCCGTAGCCGAAAACGGCTAGGAGGAGATGATTTTACTCATATTTTAAACGAACACTAAATTTTGTAGAATATCATCATCGAAATGTAATTTTTTATGACTACGATTCATCGTTTCAAAATTGCTTTTTAAGATCATAAAATATACATTGTTTTTACATGAAAATCGGATAGCCCAAGTATCCAAATCTAAAATAGAAATGTTTATTTATTTTTAGGTTTAATAAAGCAATAGATATAAATAAATAAGAAAAATACTTACTTATCTGTCGTTCACTTAACAATTATTATTTTTAACTGTTCGGTTGTTTTTCCCTCTTAAACAGTAAGATAGACAACGTGGGAGATTTTACTAAACACACTTACATATGTAGCAGACTCCTGGTAACACAATCGCTGCATATTTAGGCATACAATTCTCCTAACATACTTATTAAATTCAGTCCTATTTTATTCACTCGACGTCAAAGCTCGGTTGTAAATGGCTCGGATAGCTCACCTCTATCGCATATGCCAATATAGCTTTCATATGAAACCACTGGTCAAAGATGGCCCAAGCAATTAGTAGATAGCTTTGCTCTGTGCCCGATACACACAAGCTTGGACTGTTCCGTGTAAAGCTTATGAGAAAATATGTACACACTGGTTGTTCGAGTCGAACTTCAATGATTAACCCTTCATCTATAAGTACTTGCTGAAACCTCGTCGACCTATTTTTTGTAAGTCGGCCTTTTTCACTATAAGTAGTGTGAGAAGACTGAGAAGCAAGGCCTGTTAACTCTCTCAGTAAGATAAGACCCCTTGTAATGCGCATGTAGTAATTGGTCGTTCGTGCCGTGTATACCAGGAATAAAAATATTATTTTTTCTCCTAACTGTTACTTAAGTCCGGCCTCGGGAGGCCGATGCTTTAGCTAATAACCTCCTTGTGCAACCTATTTCTATCTTTCTGGCCACTGATATTTTGATTGATATTTGTGTCAATGTCGATATATGAAAAGTCATTGAAAATTGTTATTATCGCTGTGTATTTCTTTTCATGTGAAAATTAAATATTTATAAACATTGTGAACCTAAGTGGCGCAAATCCCGACTGGGGTGCAATGTGACTGATCCATTTTTTTTCCATTATTACACTATTCATTTGTGTTCCAATGTATGCCATTAAACACGCGTGCCTTATACAGGGTGCCCGGTAATTAATGGACAATCTTTTATCCACCAAGACGGCACCAATTTTAATACTACCTAAAATTTTAAAAAGTGTGAAAATCTCGAAAACCAGGCGACTTTTACTAAACCTTAAAGTCGATTTTCTGGACCAGTATAAGGTGCTCTCTTGGTGGTTAAAAGGTTGTCCATTCATTACCGGGCACCCGGTAAAACCGGTGAACACTCTATTTAATAATGCAAACATTGTAAAATATGGAAAGGATGGATCAATTGCAACTGCCCCCAGTCGAAATTGACCCGCTATACCATACTTTAATGTATTAGTTGTATAATCGATCAATGTAATCTGCATTGCATGTAAGTGAATAACTCAAATTGTCACCTGAGAGATTTTGTGCGCCCAAATTCGGATTCAGTGGCAAAAACAAAACGCGCACACATGTCATTGAATTTTAAAATAAATACCTGTGGTATGTTTCACAATAATGACAATCGTCGCCCGACAGTGACACTTCGCCGTTCATTGCCGGTTCAACAAGGAAATATTAACGCTGAGTAACAATGTTACTTATCAATAGAGAGCGGATTTCATGTAGCGATCTAAATATTAATATAAATAGACTCGCATATTTTATTATTTTTTCTACACACAAAAAATGTATAAAAGTAAAACCCTTTTTGGATACTTTTGTGAATATTGGGCAAAAATAATAATTATAATAAAATTAATGAATAAAAAAAATGTTTGTTAATTTTTAATAATTTATTTATATATTTCTTGTAAAAACTTCTATATTACGACTCAAAGAATATAAAAATGAAAATAATTCGCTTCCTGTATACAAACTCCTTTATTTACAATAAAATACTTTTCTTTAAATGTAGTTATTTACAAAAATACCTACATTTAAAGAAAATAAAAATTACATTTACAAAAAATAACATTAATTTAATCTAATTAGTCAGCGAAGTTTGCGGTGTGCTATGTAGGATTGTAAGACCTTATTATAATCCACATGACATGTAATTAAAAAAATTCACTAATCATATCCATATTAATATTTAAATCGCTACATGAAATCCACTCTCTACTTATCAAGCCAGAAACAGACACAAAATTGTCAGTGTCAAGTATCAGTGCCACCTGTGGTGAAATAGCCCACTGCATAAATCTACGATATATTCGCTACATTGGATTGTATGTACACTTACGAAATTCCTTCACACCTGTGTGTGACGAGTTAGCGGTAAGCTTTCATCAATGGCGACGCTTGGCAAACGTCCTGAAAGAGCAGTGAATGGGTACAGTAATAAGAAGTGGACCTTTGCGTGTCTTTCATTCTTTTAATGAAGCATTAAGGGTTTGTAGTCTTTTGGGAATCTGAATTTATATTCTACGTACTAGTGCATGAGTTGCGGCTGCCTATTATTTGAGTATTAGTCTTGTTAAAAATGTAAAATAATGCTTAGCACTTTTTAGCTTTAATGCTTAGCAGCTCTCTGGTCACCATAAGAGTCTATGAGGAGCTTAGACATCTCCTTATAGGTTCAAAACGTAAAAATGGGACTTGGGGTAGGTATATTCAGTACTGTACGTGGTGGAATGCTTATAGTGACCCTGCGACACTCCACCAAAGGCGGAGATGGAATTCGTTGGTGGTTTTAGACGGTAGTCCTATTCTGGTTAGTCCGTCATCGCCCCTGGTCTCCCGGACCGGATGGCATGTGTAAATGCATTTTCCCAACGTAAAAAAAGGTATATTTAGTACACCGATAGAATTTTTAATTCTGTACTTTTAAATTTCAATGAAGTGCAAAAAATGAAATAACTTTTCATCTCGACGATTTCAGTTCAATAGCTGTAAATTTTTCCTGAAAATTTTAATGTGTAAATGAATATTCCGAACTATAATATATTTACATTACTTTACCATTACATAGTTAACAACATATTACGATATTATTCATATTTTACTAAGTGTTAATACATTATATTACTCAGTGGAATAGCTTGAATGAAACTTCGGCCCCAATTGAGCGCAAGCTTTGCAATCCTTTGGGAATCCAAGTTCGGAATTCTAGACGTGGAAATTTCTTAACTCGAATTAGTGTTTTTGTATTCGAACGAAATAATTATTTTTATTTTTAAAATTGCGTCACATGACCTCACGAGGTCTTAACTTATTACAATATAGATAAATAATGACCACCACCTGGATCGTAGGAAATCGAACCCGAGGACGCGATGGTCCCAGATGACCTTGATGCGTCTGATTTGGACTGGTGGGACACGGGTTAATAGCTCTATAGGGATACGTGGAAAGGGTGAAGGGAGGCCTTTTGCCCATCAGTGGGACACTACAATAGACTAAAAAAAATAAGCTGGTTTCCTACAAGTTAAATCAGCTTCTTTATAAGAACTGTCAAAACGATTTTCTAATATGGAATTACTGTGAAATACTGAGGGGTGACGTCACAGTCAATGCATTTACTTTATATCTTTCTCTTTGACTTATTAAATAGAAATTATGTTAAAACATAACTACTGTCACATATTTAAAGTCACATACAGGTCGAACGCGATTAATTAACATTATTTTACCTTTTTTCCCAACGTTTCGGCCAGGTTGCACTGTGTGTCGTGCGGTGGGAAATAAACATTAACTAAAAGCGGGTAGATTATATTTATCTGTCTACCCCGAACATTTATATAAGCTAATATCGGGTAGTTTTGTGGTGTTTACATCTCCGGTGACACTTTGCTGGGACGTCAGTCTTCCACGACCAAGGCCAGTGCAACCTGGCCGAAACGTTGGGAAAAAAGGTAAAGTAATGTTAATTAATCGCGTTCGACCTGTATGTGACTTTAAATATGTGTACAAAGCGCGAGAACGAAAGTGTTATATAACTACTGTCCATATTTTTCTTCTAATTATAACGTACAACGTACAATCACGCCTGTATCCCATAAAGGGGTAGGCAGAACACATGAAACTACTAAAGCTTCAGTGCCACTCTTGGCAAATAAGGGGTTGAAAGAAAACGAAACTGTGACACTGCAGTGACAGGTTGCCAGCCTCTCGCCTACGCCACAATTAAACCCATATCCCATAGTCGCCTTCTACGACACCCACGGGAAGAAAGGGGATGGTGAAATTCTTAACCCGTCACCACACAGGTCTTCTAATTATATGGTGCTTTATTTCGCGCATTGCATAAAATATTTTATTTAAGTATAGGAAACTAGCCTAGTGACTGAACATTGGTGCATCCACCAATGTTCAGTCTAGGTTCCTGTTCAGGGATTGCCCTTTGTTAATATCATCATCATCATCATCATCATCCTTGTATTAATTAATTATCCCGGCATTTGCCACGGCTCATGGGATCCTGAGGTCCGCTTTGACAACTAATCCCAAGATTGGTGTAGGCACTAGTTTTACGAAAGCGACTGCCATCTGACCTTCCAACCCGTAGGGTAACCAGGCCTTATTGGAATTAGTCCAGTTCCCTTTGTTAATATATACTACTTGATATAAATAATGATAAATGATACTTCCTCCTCTTAATGAAACGAATTTAACATCCGCTCACGTTATAAACTATTCAATACGCGCAATCAGTTTGAAACCCGCAACTTAGGCAACATGGCGGCCCGATGTGGCCATAAGTGTAATAAATCTTACAAGCCAATTCGAACTTACACTAATCTAAAGGATATACCTATCATTCAAATATCTTTCACCGTGAGTGACGTAACGAAATGGGCGTCTTCGCAAAAAGTTGTTGAAAACCTGATAATCACAAATCCTCTTAACATTCTCCATCCCGTCTTCCAGCTTTCAACTGACAATCAGTGTTGCCATTTCCAACTAACAGCATCAAATGTTTAACGCTCAGTATTTTCAACTCGAATTTTGAAAAATGCTAGACGATGCCAAATGCCTGATGCGTATTGCATGAGTAACTCAAAAATTTGACGATTAAAGTTGACATTTTATTGCAAAATTCATCTGGAATAACACATTATTGCGTATCAGCATCCAGTTTATGTTTGTATTTCAATAATTTGAGCGATTAGCAAATATATAAATAAAACAATATTTAAAATAGGAAGTAACTAAACGCAAAAACGTGAAAGTCACGTGACAGAATGTTTTTAAGGTTATGTTACAAAGTTACATTTCTGCCGCGCGGTGACGTAGGTATATAAGTAGTGGATAATACAACCTTCATTCTTTTATATATCTCTCTAAGACCTTGGAGTAGAACGATCCCAAAAACACCAAGATTTATGAGAACAAAAGTTTTAACACCTTTTGGTGAAATCTTCTAAATGTCATCTTGCAGATATCGTTTTGATTTCAATGTTCATTTGAATGGCCTCTAAGCGCGCGACCAAACCGGCCGAAGCCTAAATTAAAGGGTAACGCGGGGTTAGCTGTGTTCGCAGTTTCAAAACTTGGTTTCTGAACGAGCTGTTTTCATTTCCGGGACTTTTGTTCAATATGAGACTACTTAGAAGCAAACAATGTTGCTTACTTGAAATCACCACTTTTTGCGACTTAAATCACCTGTGTAAGAAAGAGAAAAAAAATAACTGTCCAGTCTAACCTAGTAAGCACTTACCACTTGGTAAGTGTAGTGAGCCCATGAAACCGATGGTCACTGGGTTTTGTTCTTGGGTCATGAATGCTTTCTATTATAATTAACTGTCATATTTGTACAAAATATCGATTTCTGAGTAAACACCCACAAGACAATCCCCATAATTAGACACTAAGCTTCCTTAAGCTTACTGTGGGACTTACCCAATTAGTGCTAGTTACCCAATTAGTATTAAATTTATTTAGCACGTGTAACACGTGTAAGCATTATTTTAATCTTGTAAGAAAGTAGAGCGCGTATAATCCCAGTTCCCGGCCATGATATTCAGCAGCTTAAGGATAAAATGAAATTCCTCACTACTTATTGCATAATACTTTATGAGTTCAACGTCTTCAACGGCTCGCCAATTACTCACTTTAATTTATAAAGTACATCGCCACGACATTTCCTTCGTGCCCGCTTCAAACGTAATCAGCATGCTTTCATTCTCATCTCTGGGTACGTAGCCGAATAGCACAAACGCTCACGAAACGCTCACGAAACGCTCACGAAACGAAACGCTCGTAGATATCTATCTCTATTGCTCTTGCGTATTGGCGGGACAGAGCCAGACTACCTTTCGCGGCGTTTCGTTTTAGTTTCACGTCGCAAAAAATGCCATTCGGCTAGGACGCCTGTTATTTTTAAGGCGAAGAGACTTATCTTTAGAGAAGGGGAATGTCACTTGAGACTTTTGGAGCGATACGGGTGTATCTGGCCTTTCTGTTTTATTGTCTTTATTCTGGCCATCTGTTACGAGAAAATGAATTTGTTTTCCGAATTCAATTTCCGTGTTGTCGGCACCGATTCGATAGGCTAAACAAAGGCTTCGGCTAAATCAAAGGGATCCATTGAATTTGGCTGAAATTGTTTCAGTCATAATACATAATGTGAATAAGTTGTTGTGTTTTATAACTGTAATCAAATTGATTGTTAGATTCAGTGAAACGAAGAATACTCTCTAAGTTTTTGATCGATTCGAAGTTTCTTCTAAGAAACGTCAAAAGTCTAAGCTTAAGTTACTATATGGGTTAGATGTATTCGTAAGCACCACAGAGGCTTTAATCGCCACTAGCCGCCTAACTCCAGAAAATGACAGTCTGATTGTAGACATCGATAGATTTGATTTAAAATTTTGACTGTTAGAAAACAACTGTGTTCCTTTAAAAATCTATTTTTAAAGTTAATTATGTTTATTTAATTATCATTATACACTATCATACGCCAAGAAACAAAAGTTACCGATGTTCTATGTTATGCACAAAAAATAAAATGGCGATAGGCATGCCACATAGCCAGAATGACTGACGACCGCTGGACACTTTGTATAACCTCTTGGCCGGGACCATCAGGATCTAGGGGAAGAGGCAAACCTAAATACCTACTGGTGGTCCTACGATATTGCTAAAGTAGGAGGCGAAAAATGAATGGTGGCTGCAAGGGACCGAGAACAATGGTCATCACTAGAGGAGCCCTTCACCTTCACAGGAGGAGTTATTATTCTTATAGAATAACTTTAAGATAATTCAATTTTTATAAATGTAATTAATGTTAAGTACCGAAAGGTAAGAAATAAAAGGCTTTTTTATTTTATGTATTTATTTTAATTATCATTAATTTATTGTAACTTAAAACGTGAAATATAGTTATCATTCACTGTGAATTTATGTGGTTTGATAAAATAAATAAATATGTAAATAATATGTAAATGTGAATATGTATTCATCAGTGTCAAAATTGGGTAAATGTTTATTTCTTCTAAATAATCTTCTCAATAAATATTGTTGAAAAAATTCATTTTAGTTCTAAATATGTGGTGTTATAAAAATACTCCACATCCAAATAACCTAAACAAAATAATCTGAATCCATATTGTTTGCCGTGCTATTTTCTAAAAAAGTATGAATCTCGTTATTTTCAAAAATAAAATGTTATACAGAGTGGGGCCTGTAACAAAGGCGAAGAATTGAACTCTAGGCTATTCTCCTTATACTGATCAACATTTGTTCGGCGACTTTTAAAAATAACTTGTATTTTGATTTTTATCACCCTTGAAAGTTTTTTCTAAGAGGTAATGTATTGCGAATTCTGTTAAGTCTAAAGTGTGACAGACAACGTCAATGACAACAATAATGGCGTACATTGAAGCTAATATTTATTTTGTATGAAAAATTAAAAATTTAAAGACTTCATAATTTTTAAAAGTCACTGAACAAATGTTGATCAGTATAAGGAGAATAGCCTACAGTTAAATTCTTCGCCTTTGTTACAGGCCCCACTCTGTAGACATACTCAGATATTGCTCTTTTCGGATAAACGTCGATAACACTCAAACATCAAACCCAGAGTCTTGATAAAAACGGTGTTTAATAATATACCGCGATGGAATATAAATTAAATAAGTCGTAGGATTTCATCGCGGAGATTTTTATTGATGGGCGTAATTCATTTGAGAGCCCGCAGTGTGCCAGAAAAATATGAAAGGCATTATGGCAAAAAGGCTCTCGAAATTTATGAACGTCTCTCACTGTTTGATAACGTTCCAGCTGGTCTAGCCGAAGGGACAATCGTTGAGGTTACGTGGTTATCGAAACGCAGTCTCTGTCGCGCCACTATAAAAGAGCGAGAGGGAGAGATAGCTAGGATACGCTTAGGATTCGTCAGGGATTGTGACGTCGGCTAGGTACTCAGTTTTCATAGCGGCAGGTTTCAAAATGTTCTCAATTGGCTTAAAAAGCCGGAAGTCAACCCGGGAAACGTCCGGTCCACGGGTGTTTTAATACATTTTTGTTGTAATTGGTATTATGTCAACACTCGACTTATCTCATCTTGGTCGGTGTTCTTTTTTAATATCGACATTTATTTACATTGTTAAGCGTTTACTCTGCTCTACTGTGAACATATTGAATGTAACACATTTATTTTGTCCACTGCTTTTAGTTTATTTTTATTTTTTTAGCTTCAATGATACTTATTATATTTTTTTAGCTCGGATGGCGCCGAGATGAAATAACGATCTGAAAAAATATTATGCTAGCTGCTTTTAGTTATACTTTTCTACATCATATGGATTTACCTACCTACTTGTCCTAAAAAAATAGTTACCGACCTGATTAAATTTATCTATCGCTGAGGCTGTTTAATACGAAAACTGTAACGTAAAAATCCCTTGAATTCCTAACAAGATTCAGTAAGGCTAGGCAGTAGGCACCTATGTCGTGTGCGGATCTGAGTAGATGTGATATTATTCTCCACGCTTAGCGAACTACGGGAAGAGAATATTTAGTATCGTCTCTTTCAAAAATGTATGTAATTTTAATACATTGCTTTATACTATTTTTAGTTTCACCAAAATAGTATAAAGCAATGTATTAAAAATAATTCAATAACCTAATTACACAATTTTACAATCCCATTAAAAATCGTATTAACGCGATGTGGAAGTAGCTAGTTCCGATACAGCGCCATCTTTTGTGATGTTTGGTAAACTGCTTCATATGAATGAATACCTACTGAAGTACAGACGCAAACATTTATTGGATCGTTTATTATGTAAATACGTTAAATTAAACAAAGTTATGTTACCTTGTAGACTGCTATTCCGCTGTTTACTTACATTACCAAAAACTTTAAAAGTGCCTTTTACGGCATATTTTTGCACTTGATTCTTTTTAATCCAAGATTCATTGAAGAAATGGAACCCATAGAATATGTTGTGCAACTGTGGAGAGGTTTGTCTTTATTGGCATCATATCAAGTGCGTACTTACATTGGCTATTCCAACTACAACGCTTGTTAAGTGAATAAGTAAGACAAGGAAACATAGGACGGCTAGAACGTCTAATTGACGTCGCGACGGGTGTCACACCGTCTCTCGAATTACACGGAACTCGCTGAGACTAAAATACCTGGCTTATGTGGTGTGCATTTACCCTGGTTGGACATACTTTATCGCATCAGTGCGTCCCTATCGCACTTACAAATAGTACGAAAAGGACGGCCTGACTATATCGTTTATCACGCGACCGTGCTCGCCTGTCAGGTATTTGGTGTGTTACCGGGCTATCGTAGACAACTGTAAAACCGGGAAAGTTATATAGTTATTATGGGATCTTTGTAAGCTTTCCGCGAAGTGAGAAGTAGGGAAGAAAACGTTGTCTAAAAATAAATCTAGACTATTTATAGTCATGAAAGACCTTGTCAACTTAGAGCATAACACTCTTTGAGAATTTTGAAAATTGAAAATTGGACAGTTGGATTAGTAACTGCGAGTTTGGAAGACTCGGTATGTACATTGTACAGTTACCTAATAACCATTATTATCTTGTAATTTGATTCAGAATAATTTACTTACTGCGATGGCTCAGCGACCCGAAGTGGATCTTGGCCTCCGACACTATATTCCGCCATTCACTCCTATCCTGTGCGATCTGATGCCACTCAGTCACTTGAAGGTCACACAGGCCTTTCTGGACCTCATCGATCCGTCGGTACCTGGGCCTTCCCGCCAGAATAATTTAATTTATGAAATGTATCCAGAGCAAGATCTCTTGCGGAAGGGGTTAGACAAGATGTCCTGCCAGTAGTCATTTCGAAATGATTATTTATGTGCCCGAACGAAGGTTTTTTTTTTCATTTACATGAAGCCAGAACTTGCATGCGAGTTTCATTAAATTTCGCTCTTTGATTGACCTGCTGAAATTATATGTATGTAACCTCAACAGTCCCCAGTAACTAAAATCGCAAGCGAGTTCTCTCGTCTTGTTATAATATACCCTAAATGTTTAGTACTAAACCAAGGGGAAGGGCCACGTGACCGAGCTAATTCCGTTAATCGCACCCAGGCTGCACATATCGCGACAAGGACGCCCTAATTGACGTCTCGACGGGTGTCACGCCGTCTCGCTCTAATTAGATGAAACTGGCTGAGACTGAAATACCTGGCTTATTGGGCATTCGATCTGTCAATACGGGACTCATTGAATTAAATCGATACCTTTGGGTTCAATTGGCGTAAAGGACAAAATGCAGGTTTTCAGGAGAAGCAAAAAACAACTTTTTTTTTTAGAAAAATGTTTATATCTTTTTTGTTATTTGACCTATATTTGTGACGTATATAGAAAAATATGTAGATTTTTAGTATCCTTAACCTAGTGTAGCAGCCGTAGTGATAAACTAAACGGTTTAGAAGTTACATGGTTGTAAAGGACACGTCAAAATGCTATGGACGTCCTTTACACCCACGATTTTTTTGAACAATTAGAGTTGATAGGGTCGTAAATGACGGTCATAGATGATTTTTATACAAATTCGGGGCGTAAATGTAACCGGAATGGTACAAATGGCAACTGTTTTTAGCTTAGTTTACAATTGAGAAACTTGAAAAATGTATCAAAACGTAGTTAATATGGCATAGAATAGCCACATTAGTGTTACAGTGTATATTTATCTAAATATTTAGCAAAGACAAAGAACAAGACTATTTTATATCCAGTTTTGCAATAAAGAAACAACATTTGCTTAAAAACTATCTAATATTTTGGAAAGTTATTATTTTAGTACTCGCCGCTGTCTCAATAAGTTACGCATTCAGTATTTAATTCTAGCAGGGAAACGCTTTCGTAGTTTAAGTAAATATAAAAACACTAATGGTTATCACGTAAACTTTAATCAGCAACTGTGAACAGTAGACTATATTAATACGACAGTAATTTTAAGTCTAAAGTAGAAAGAAGGTCTAAGAATAACTAAGAGTTAAGTATTTATTTATAAACGCAAGTTAGGACGCGTATACAAACTGTAATTAGTCAAGACTATTTACTATGTTGATTCATATTTTTGATAATTTTAAAACAGAAGATTGTTATTTAGTCTTAAACCTGTTAAATAAGAATAATCTTACTTATGAGTTCAATCCTAGAAATATTATAGTCAATGCTTTAAGTACCTGGGTACATAGCCAAGTCACCAAACGCTAACGCTCATTCGCTAGCGAAACGCACCTGTTATTGTCGCACTAAATGTTAGTATAGTCTACTGTTTACTGCCGGCGTAGCTGAATGGCAATCGTCGACGCCAGACGCCGACAAAAATGCAGTCTGGTGCAATACGCAAGAGCGATAAAGATATATAGCTACGAAATAGATATTATCGTGAGCGAATACTAAAAAAATAACTTTGAATTTGTTGCCAAAGTATTAGATAGTTTTTAAGCAAATATTGTTTCTTTTACAAAACTGGATATAAAATATTAGTCTTGTTCTTTTTTGTTGCTAAGATAGCTTAGATAAATAATACACTACATTAAACTAATGCAGCTATTCTATGCCATATTAAGTACGTTTTGATACATTTTTCCAGTTTTTAATTGTAAACTTAGCACAACATTTGTACCATTTCGGTTACAATTACGCCCCGACTTTGTATAAAAATCATCTAAGACCGTCATTTACGACCCTATCAAATCATGGGTGTAAAGGACGTTAATAGCATTTTGACGTGTCCTTTACAACCATCTATCTTCTAAATGATCTAAATCGTTTAGTTTATCACTACGGTTGCTAGACTAGGTTAAAGATACTCGTAATCTGCATATTTTTCTTATACACGTCACAAATATAGGTCAAAAAAACAAAAAAAGTGGGTTTATCTTTCTCTTGGAAACCTGCATTATATGTCCTTTACGACAATAGAACCCAAAGATATCGATTACAGTTGCGGATAAAATATTTTTAGTGCTGGTCGTAAAGGACGAAGAACAAAAAAACTTGTCCTTTACGCCCAACTTTATCAACCACTATAGAAAGTGATCCTTAGAAAGTAAGGGCTTAAAGGGCAACAATATATATCAAGGTGACTTACGACTATATTTTTATTTGTAGATTTCCTTTACGACACAAATAATAATTTATAATTAATGACTTGATATTTACGCCCCTTCAGAAAAGCTATTTTTGCAAGTCCATAGTAGAAAATCTTGGTCGTAAAGGCAACTTTTTAAGAGATATCGAAATTTTAACTACACAGATCGATAGCGCTTAAAATTCTGAACAAAACTGTATATATAACTCATTTTCGCCAAAATGTCCTTTACGCCAATTGAACCCAAAGAAAGAAAAGGAATCAGTAATACCGATTGATAAAGATGATAGGGGATGATCCATTTTCCACACAAACACGTTATTTGGAATTATAAATAGTTATTATGTGACTGGCGCATAATAAGAGACATTAAATAACGAAGATTGGTTAATGAAACGGGCCAAAAGGCGATAACTTAATCTGCATCTGCATATCCATACTAATATTATAAATGGGAAAGTGTGTGTGTCTCTTTGTTTGTCCGTCTTTTACGGCAAAATGGAGCGACTAATTGACGGTGGAGATAGTTGAAGGGATGGAGAGTGACATAGGCTACTTTTGTCTGTTTCTAACACGAGGGAAGCCGCGGGAAAAAGCTAGTTTATTATAAGTAGTCCAAAATCAGGTAAAAAGTAATATCAACTAGTTTTGACTTGACTGTCAGTTCACTTCTAAAACGTTCGATATTTGAAACGAAACAAATGACTGATCGACGAAACCCATCATCACAGGCCGTCTGCTTATCGCTCCTAAGCATAATATAGAGATAAGTAAGTCATTTGCCACGGCTCATGGGAGCCTGGGGTCCGCTATGACAACTAATCCCGTGATTTGGTATACACTAGTTTTTACGAGAGCGACTGCCATCTGACCTTCCAACCCGAAGGGTAACTAGGCCTTAATTGAATTAGTCCGGTTTCCTCACGATGTTTTCCTTTACCGGAAAGCAACTGGCAAATATCATATGACATTTCGCACATAAGTTCCGAAAAACTCATTCATACGAGCCAAAATAAAATATTTATTTATTTAAAATTTATTGCAAAATACATATAACCAATAAAGTACAAATGGCGTTCTTAATGCCTAAAGACATTTTTACTAGTCAACCAAGAGGCTAAGCAGAAAGAGTACTGTGTGCAGGCTTTAAAATAAAATAGGTAACAACTGAAAATTAATCATACTGTGGCATATAATACAATACATATTGGCTAAATATCATGTCTTATACAGGGTCTTTGTTTAGTCACCTACAAATCTTACAATAATTAAGTGCTGTGTGAATAATCATAATATATGTTAATACTAAAGACAATACTTTTGAACCAAGCCAAAAATCGAAAACATTTCTATAGAAGAGTTAATTTTGTTTCATCTGTTCCATCCATACTCTTCCAGAAAATTACTAAATATACATGCCTTAATAAGTTTCATTTATGCCGAAAAGATGTACTACATTGCTATAATTATTGAGATAAGTTATAAATAGACGTTATCAAGCATATATTTAAATACAAACCGTATATATTTACTTCTCATTCAACTAATGTTAACGGTTATTTGAAGTTATTAACCTAATAGTTAATAACTTCAAATAACCGTCTATTACATAATGTATTTCCAGCAATTTGATTGATGTATTGTCATCAGCCATTTCAGAATGATTGCAGGTAATTTCGATTGTCAGTGGGACTGACTAGTAATTTTCTAAAAGGTACGGTATTATGGGAAATTATTCGTATAAACGTAAGCATATAAACACAATTCTTATGATTTACCTACAAAAAAGTACTTGAAACCAGATTTTTTTTTTAAGTGAGAATATTATTATACCTATTTCTTTTTCGTATTAGAAAAAGGTAAATAACCTTACATGATTATTTTTTATTAGCTACTTACCTTTATAATCAAGGTATAAAACGAATTAATAAATATTACCAATGTATTCAGTATACTTACCGCATATTTGAACGACCGGTCTGGCACAGTTGGTAGTTAGTGTAGTTACCCTATTTGCTAAGCCGCGGTCCCGGGTTCGAATCCCGGTAAGGACATTTATTTGTGTGACGAACACAGATATTTGTTCCTGAGTCATGTATGTTTTCTATGTATATAAGTATGTATTTCTCTATATAGAAGCTTTGCTTAGCTTGATTGATTTGTGTAAGGTGTCCCCCAATATTTGTTTATTTATTTATACATAGTTTTATTTATAATCATAATAATCATAATCATAATATTTTATTTGTAAAACCAATTTACACGTCAATTATAATAATTAGTAATTAACTACAATACAATATAAATGAATGATGATTAGAACAAACAGATTGTTTAATGTAATAATGTCATTGTTACAATTTTATTTTCACACTGGGCGTGTCATGCCTTATATGCTATGAATTCATTATAGCTATAAATTGACTGCTGGATAAGCCACTGCTTTAGGCGGGATTTGAAGCTGCTCAAGATAAGTTCAAAGTTAAGTTTTTTTAAGTTTTCTTTTTGTACAAATTAATGTAATTAATTAATTTATGGAATAAATGTAAATTTATACAAATAGGTACTTACTTGTAGACTGTAGTCTTAGTCTTAGTAGCTGTACAGTAATTGTAATTACTGTACAGCTACTAAGTTTAACTCAAACAATACATTGTATACCGTAATAATAATAATGATTACTAATAATAATGATTAATAAATAATAATAATAATATAGTAATGATTACTATTATACTAATAATAATAATACGCCTCGGGGCGGGATTTGCCCGCCATGTCGCCGGACCCGGTGCCCGAACCCGACCTGGCACCGGAGGCGCCGCGGGTTGATTCCGGTAACGACGGCGGGGACTTCGCGAGTCAGAGCGAGAGTGAGCCTGCCAATGAGCAACTGAGGAGGTCTTTGGAAGAGGCGATTACGCAGTATCGCTCCACAAACAACCCTAGGCCACGATTACCACGTCTGCCCATGAATAGACGCAATCTAGCGCTAATAGGAGCCTTAAATGCTTTACTAGATCCATATATGCGGACTAGTAAAGATCTAGATGATACACACTCGATCATGTACTGCGGGGCCATCGCGGCGTGCCGTGTTGCTCGAGTCAAGTTTCCGGACGCTGACCGTGCAACTAGGACCGCCGGAGGTGTCCCTGCATGGCAAGTACGGATCGAGCGTCGTATCAACTCGTTTAGGACTCTCATTGCAAAGCTGATCTGCTTCAGAGGGGTAATAATCGCCCCCGAGTAATGCGCTTTGTGAACCAGGCGTTCGCGGGGACGGGCATCAGGCCCCGCGACTATTTGGCCAATGTCACAGAGCGCATCGACTTCCTGAAGCAGAAAGTCTATGCATGGGCAAGCCGTATTCGCCGCTACAGAAAGCGTGTGGACCGATTCCAGCAGAATCGTCTTTTTCAAAGCGACCAAAGGAAAGTATACCGAAGGTGGGAGGAAACCGACCCTCGTGTGTCCGACGTGCGGCTACCGGATGCTACTGCCATGTCTGATTTCTGGCGTAGCATCTGGTCGGTGCCCGTTGAGCACACGGAGGGCGAATGGATGGCCGTTGTCGAACGTGAGTGCGAGAACATCGAGCCTATGGGGGCTATCACCATCAGCCCCGACGACGTAAGTTGTGCTACCCGTACGGCCCAGAACTGGAAAAGTCCTGGACCGGACGGATTGCACAACTTCTGGCTAAAATGGTTTCGATGCTCGCACTCGCGTTTGGCAACGCAATTTCAACAAGCCCTCGATCTTGGTTCTCTCCCACCTTCCCTAACAACTGGTGTTACTTTCCTGCTCTATAAGTCCGGTAGTACCACGGAAGCAAAAAACTACAGACCCATTACGTGCTTGCCTACACTTTACAAGGCTCCTTACATCCATTTTGAGAGCAAAAATTAACGCGCATATTGTCGCTAACAACATTCTGGCTCCCGCTCAAAATGGATGTAGGGTTGGGTCCCGTGGTACTAAAGAGCTCCTCCTCATAGACATGACCATCTGCCAACAAGTTCGGCGGAACAGGGGAGCCATCTCGGCCGCTTGGATTGACTATAAGAAGGCCTATGATTCGGTGCCTCATTCATGGCTGAGAAGGGTATTGGAGCTGTATAAACTTGATGCAGCTTTAATATCCTTCCTGGCTGCATGTATGAGGCAGTGGACCACAGTCCTTCGTCAACCAGGAGGCAAGGATGACCCCCTGGCCCGCAGGACTTCATAAGGATTGAGCGAGGAATATTCCAGGGTGACAGTTTGAGTCCATTATGGTTCTGCCTAGCTCTGAATCCCCTCAGCACGCTGCTGAAGGATTCTGGGCTAGGTTGCCGGCTTCGGAGAGAGGGTGAAGTCATCTCTCACCTTCTGTACATGGACGATCTCAAACTATTTGCACCGAACGCCCAAGACCTGATGGTGCTATTGAAAACCACAGAAGTTTTCAGTACCGCCATCAGAATGGAGTTTGGTGTCGATAAGTGTGCGGTTATGCATGTACAGCGGGGGGAGGTTGTAAATTCAGAAAATTTACAACTTTCTGAGACGATGTCGTTTAGATCTATCTCTGAATCAGAAACCTATAAGTACCTTGGTATGTCACAGTCGTTGGGTATTGAGGATGTTGGCATTAGACGGTCGGTGAAGGAGCGCTTTTTCAGTCGGCTCACAAAAGTCCTTAACAGTCTTTTGTCAGGAGGCAACAAAGTGCGCGCCTTTAACGCCTGGGTAATGCCTCTACTCACATACTCCTTTGGCATACTACGGTGGACCCAGACTGAGCTGGACGCCCTGGATCGGAGGGTCCGTTCACTACTTACCACACATCGTATGTTACACCCGCGCTCGTCTGTTATGAGATTGTACATCCCACGGAAGTGCGGAGGTCGAGGCTTCCTAAACGCCAAAGATCTCCACAACCGTGAGGTGTACAATCTCAGGAATTACTTCCTTAACAACGAGTGTGGGATGCATCGTGATGTGGTGGCAGTTGACGGAAACCTCACGCCGCTCTCCTTGGCGAAAGAGAACTGGCGCAAACCTGTGGTACTAAGTACTGCGGACCGCAAGGCGGTATGGGAGAGCAAGCAGCTACACGGGCGGTTCTACAAGGCCCTCACGGGACCCGATGTAGACCTGCTCGCATCGGTGAACTGGTTACGATTCGGGGACCTCTTCGGAGAAACCGAGGGTTTTGCCTGTGCAATTGCGGACGAAGTTATGATGACGAACAACTACCGGAAATATATCCTGAAGGACGGTACGGTCGACATTTGTCGGGCATGCCGCCGTCCCGGAGAGTCACTCAGGCATATCATTTCCGGTTGTTCTCATCTTGCTAACGGCGAGTACCTGCACAGACATAATCTCGTAGCCAGGATTATTCACCAGCAACTTGCTCTTCAATACGGCCTTGTGGACCGCGAAGTACCGTACTACAAGTACTTGCCTGCGCCAGTTCTTGAAAATGGTCGTGCCACGCTCTATTGGGATCGATTTATTATCACTGACAGGACTATTGTAGCCAATAAGCCTGACATTGTGATAATAGATCGACCGCAACGCCGGGCCGTGCTCGTTGACATCACCATCCCCCATGATGAGAATCTCGTGAAAGCCGAGAAGGACAAGTCCAGTAAGTACCTAGACTTGGCTCACGAGATAACCGCCATGTGGGATGTTGATTCAACGATCATTGTTCCGATAGTCGTTTCAGCGAACGGTCTCATAGCGAAGAGTCTCGATCAACATCGAGACTCTCGCTAGGTGGCTGGATCAAGGGCCAGATGCAGAAGGCGGTGATCTTGGACACGGCGCGGATAGTCCGACGGTTCCTCTCTCTGCAGCCCTAACCACCGGCAGCTTGGGCCCTGCCCCGCTGCTGGCGGCACCCTAGGTTAGGTTTTTTATAATGTGTTTATATGTTTTTTATATTGTTTTGTATGTGTTTTTGTATTTTACTTTTATATTCATATTATAAAAAGCTTAACCTAAGAAGCAAAATAAATAAAGGAAATAATAATAATAGTAATGATTACTATTATAGTAGCGATAAAAAGTCACGTTTCCTTTTATCGACGCCAAAAACTAAGCTTTTCTACACACAACATATATTTCGATGTCATAACAGATGTTATCGAAGAAGAATGATGAGGTTCAGCATTTTATCCATTGAGTTTCCCCAACCGTTGTACCGCCCTTAGGATAAGGGGCAATCCACATTGTAACTATTTTGCTTTTGGAAATTAACAGTTTTATCACCAGCAGAACTGAAATCAATGAAATCAATTTACACATTATAAAAGTTAAAAGAATCGTAGAATGTTAAATAAATTACAGTTACAAAATAAATAAATATAAATGCAAGTGTTTTCGCGATTCAGTCCCGTTTAGTTTTAAAATTATAATAACAGTTACTCCAATTATATTTAATCCATACTACCAATTATATTTAATACATACGAGGGTCATGCCAAAAGAAATTAGATACTCAAAATTTACATACTTTATTCTTTATTACAGCTATCTATTTTTTCGAAGTATTCACCGTGAACACGTATACACTTTTCCATCCGTCTAAACCACTTAAAAAATACCGATGACCACACTCTTCTTTAGACACCTCAGAAATTTCATAATTATACGCAGCCAGGGCGTCTTCTTTGTTCTCAAATCTCTTTCCTTTTAATTTTTCTTTAATTTTAGGAAAAAGGTAAAAATCACAGGGAGCTAGGTCAGGGGAATATGGGGGGTGGGGCAGAATAGTCACGTTTTTTGAGCTGAAATAGTCAAGTGTTCTAGCGGAAGTGTGCGGGGCAACGTTGTCGTGGTGCCAGAGCAGGTGCCGGGTTCCTGACTTCGGCCGCTTGTCACACCAAGCTGACAGTACTCTTAGGGCACAAACTGTCACATACCATTCTGAATTAACTGTCTTTTGATCTTCTAGCACTATTGTAGCAATATGTCCCGTCTTGCAGAAAAATGAGGCAACCATTTGTTTTTGTGTACTTCGGGTTCGGCGACATTTTGTTGGCGTCGGTTCATCTACAAAACACCATACTGTGGACTGTCGCTTTGTTTCGGGATCGTAGTTATATAGCCATGTTTCGTCACCTGTAAGTATATCATAAATATACGTTTTTTTTCTCGCCTGCGTCGAATTTATCTATCATAAAATTCATAAATTTGCACCAATCCATGCGACGGGGTTTCTATAAATCGGTGAGCTTGTGCGGCACCCATCTTGAAAAACGCTTATGAAGAGACAGTTTACTATGAATTATAGTTTGCAATGCTGCTGATCCAAAGCCCAGTTCACGTTCGAGCTCTACATATGTAATTCGTCGGTTCGCACGAATATTTTTTTCCACAGCCTGTACATTTTCTTCAGTGACTGCGGTTGGCGGCCGTCCGGTCTTCGCCTCATCTTTAAAGCTCTCCCGTCCTCTTTTAAATTCAGCAAAACAATTAAAAACAGTTGCACGTGAACACGCAGACTCTCCAAAAGTCGAGACTAAAAGTTCAAAACACTCTTGAGGTTTTAAACCTTTTTTAAAGTCATAATATATCATAACACGAAAATCATATCCAGTAAACTCCATTGTTGCGGAAAATTCCCGCCAAAATTATTTAGAAAAAAAAATAATTAAAAAAAGAATCCTAAGAATTTCCAAGTGTTCCATTTTTAAATTTATAAGCAAATAACCTACCTTTACAATGGTGTATAACTGGCCAGTATCGATCAAATGACCATGGAGTATCTAACTTCTTTTGGCATGACCCTCGTATAAATGGGAAAGTGTGTGTGTCTGTTTTTTTGTCCGACTTTCACGGCAAAACGGAGCAACGGAGCGGATGGAGAGTGACATATTATGCTACTTTTTGTCTCTTTATATTTCGCTGTAATGGGGGGGGGGGGCGGAAGTTTGTATGCAGCATTTTGCAATTTTCGAATTTAACGCGAGCTAAGCCGAGGGGAAAAAGCTAGTACAGTAACACAATAGAACTAAAAATCTAAATCTTATAAAAGCCAAAAAATCTAAATCTGAATCGCTATGCTTATTACCTATGAATAATTTTATCTCCCTGTGAATATTGCTCATAATTGCCTATGTAATTATTTACTGCCCCAGTCAATGCGCTATATAGTAAAAACATCATTGTATATTCTGATACCAGTAATGTTAAAAATGACCTGAATTCCTTGAAGTTTACCAAAGCGCAGCGCATTACAAATAACGAGCGTTTCATAAGGATGTGCTGTCAAGACCCTTAGGTGTGATCTTTTCTTTATAAAAGATAACACTTTGTTTCCCGGATGCAACCGACAAGATGTTAAAATAAATAAAAGCACCGTACACAGTACTCGATTTCCGACGGCTGCTATTTCCGTTCTACTTGTAGGAAAGATTTCCGGCCTTATATTTTATCAGAAGTAAGATATAATGACGCGGATAGAAAAGCATTGTTTGTTTGCAATAATAACAGCTGGTTCTGTTAGCTTGTTTGTTTGCAACTTGTAACCTGGTTCAATATCAAGGAGATTGACGTGATCCTCATTATACACAGTATGCACACAGTACTAAGATTTAAATAGGTAAACGGGCCGTACTGTAGCCAAATGTAAAATCTTTGACGGGCGCCACGCGTATCGTAAATAGTTTAATTATCATTCTTCCATATTGGTGCGATAGAGACAGTGGCGTATTGTTGACCATGTAGCGTCAACGATTATATAATTATCTTGGTTACAGGCTCGGACATATTCGCCCCTTTCGCTAACATGTGTATCAAAAACAATACATATTAGTGCGAGCAATAATCGGAAAAAAGTTACGAAGACGTCAACGAAATTGTCAGTTAATTCGTGGTAAGGCACTGGAAGGCTTAGTATTTATTTACATAATAGACTAATTCAAACGTACACTTACCATAGAACGATATTAAAAAGATGTCATTTAGTTGATATCTTATCGTGCTTTTCGCTCGCGCCAACACAATTACGGGCAAGTATGAGTGAAATACACAATAGTTGAACGATATTAGTGTAAGTTAGAACTGACCTCTATAAACGTGTGGGCCACGAGTAGTCTTGAGTTACTGTGAAATACTTTCACAACCTCATGGTCGTAACGTTTCAGCTTATCTCTAGAGTGCAACTTTGTAAAACTTTGTAAAAGTATTTCAGTATAGTAATTCTATTCTGGTTCCGGTAAGGATTTTTCTAGATTATCCTCCTGTTACACGGTGCGATTGAGGAAGCAAAATCCATGTTAAGTTAGGTACTTGGCTCCAGATATTACGATATTCTTTATAGTATTTAATTATTATTCAAAAGATAAAAAGCGGTCAAAGAATTGTAATGGTCAATGAATCAACATTTCGCGCAGTTCCGTGACAAGAGACATCGGTAATATTAGAATAGGTAAAAAATATTTCTCGTTTAAATAAAATAGAAAACTGAATGACACAATCTTGAAAAGATAGGCAAAGTCGGCCGTCTTATTACTAAAGAGCAATTACTTCCAAACAAAATCAATCAGAATTATAAAGACTTATCATTCACCATTACTTCAATCTTTACTTACTTAGGAATATATTTGTGTTTGCAAAAAAAGGTTTAACGCTTAGCGTTTCTCTCAGCGTTGAAGTAGTAAAACGGATTACTGAGAGCAAAGCCGTGTGTGTGACGTGTTTATGTACCTACCTACCTAGTAACAAGTTATAAGTATTAAATAGAATAATAATAAATAATTTATAATAGAAAATTTTAGTTTCATTTTTTTAACAGTTTTAACAGAATTTCGGACGGGTGTCTAGGTTTATTACACCTGTATAGTTACGGTTGTCATCAGAGTGTCTACGCATCGAGTCCTTCAATACTTCTTCGGTAGAACCGGTAACCTGGGGTTTCTTTGATTCGTGGGGTAACATTGGTTATCGAATTTTGAGGAAATGGAAGATGAGTTTTGAACGAGAACTTAACTTTTATGATGTATTGACATATGTTTAACATAAATAGACGATATTAACGTGAAGGAACGAATCAAAGTAACCCCGGTTGACAGAATTGCAAGGAAAGCGGGGGAAACCTCGTAAAGATAATTATGGCTGTAAGTAGGTGGAATGTGCTCGGATGTGAACGCAGTCCAATACAACACTTTAGGTTCTCGCGTTTTGTACACGTTTTAAAAACGAATATCGGGTAGTTTGGTGTTGTTTACAAATCTCCATTGACATTTCGCTGGGACGTCGGTCTTCTGCGACTACGGCAGTGCAACATGGCCAAAACGTTGGGTAAAAGTTAATAATGTTATTTTATCGCGTTCGACCCGTGTGTTTCTTTAAAAAACCGGCCAAGAGCGTGTCGGACCACGCTCAGTGTAGGGTTCCGTAGTTTTCCGTATTTTTCTCAAAAACTACTGAACCTATCAAGTTCAAAACAATTCTCCTAGAAATTCTTTATAAAGTTCTATTTTTGTGACTTTTTTCATATTTTTTATTAAACAAATGGTTCAAAAGTTAGAGGGGGGGGGACGCACTTTTTTTCCTTTAGGAGCGATTATTTTCAAAAATATTAATATTATCAAAAAACGATCTTAGTAAACCCTTATTCATTTTTAAATACCTATCCAACAATATATCACACGTTGGGGTTGGAATGAAAAAAAAAATCAGCCCCCACTTTACATGTAGGGGGGGTACCCTGATAAAACACTTTTTTCAATTTTTTATTTTTGTACTTTATTGGCGTGATTGATATACATATTGGTACCAAATTTCAGCTTTCTAGTACTTACGGTTACTGAGATTATCCGCGGACGGACGGACGGACAGACAGACATGGCGAAACTATAAGGGTTCCTAGTTGACCCTAAAAATGCAGTCCAATACGTTGGTCAAACTAGATACGCGCCGTTCTGGACTTCACGGTTGACAAACAACAGAGAAAGATGTTTTAAGGGCCACTTGCACCAAAAAAAAAAGGTTATGGAGGGTTTTATATGGAATTTGACAGTTAAATAAATAATTAATTTATAAATAAATATTATAGGACATTCTTACACAGATTGACTGAGGCCCACGGTAAGCTCAAGAAGGCTTGTGTTGTGGGTACTCAGACAACGATATATATAATATACAAATACATATATACATATAAAACATCCACGACTCAGGAACAAATATCTGTGCTCATCACACAAATAAATGCCCTTACCGGGATTCGAACCCGGGACCGCGGCATAGCAGGCAGGGCCAGACAGTTGACAGCCCAGAAGCCCTGAGTTAAGTGGTTGATGCAAGTGGGCCTGACTGAAGTGACGACGACATTAAAGATGACGAGAATGTTTTCATTTCAATAGACACTTATGTTTATCAAAGAGAGAATTACCAGAACTTAATAAGACTGTAAAATAAATCCAAGTATATTTCGTCAACATCAATAAAACAATAAAACGTGAAGGCTTTGCAATAAGAGCTTGTCGCTAGCGGCTTGGTCGAAACTTCTTAAATTATACCTCGGGTTCAGGATAATTTCCTTTCTTATGTGAAGTTGAGAGCTCTTCAGAAGTTTTGCAAACTTTTTGGGCCAGCTTTTAATTTCTTTATGCCTTCCTATTTAGGGTTGGTGTACGTTTACAAAATAATCCTTTTGAAACTGGAGTCTTTTTTCTAATTTTACGTATTTTTTTCGAAAAAGAGCATTTGTTGCTATTAACTAATAGGAGAGAAGAACGTGTGACAACTTCTTTTTATAAAAGATCACACACATTTTTGCTTTTTTGCTTGCAACGTTTGTTTACGTTTTATCAGTGCTTATTACCAAGCTTTTAAATAAATATAAGGTATCATTTATATTCGAAAAATAAGTAATAAATAAATAACTTTACTATATGTCTCAGTATTATTTTATTGTGTATAATAAGTGTGATACTGTATAAGTACAGTAGGACCACGGATGATTTTATTAACTATGTTGCGGTACAAATTCACGAAAAAAATGTACTTTTTTTGTACTTACGTTTAAAAAAAATGTATCCTTATGGTTTCGGAGTTTCGACATAGGGGCCGTGGTCGTGCTAGGTAGGTATTTCCTGGCACGACTGCACTATATTTAATGATTTTTTAAATTTCTTTTGTGGTACAATTCACGAAAAAAATGTATTTTTTGTACTTTTTTTTAAACGTTTGTACAAAAAAGTACATTTTTTTTCGTGAATTTGTACCGTTACAGAAATAATAAAGTCGTCCGTGGTCGTGCTGTATAGTATCACACTACAATAAAGACTTAAAATTAACAGCAATTGAATTTTATGACAACACTTCCTACCTTTTATTTATTACTTTAGTTATAATACATATTTATGTTGATATTTTTCCCCAATTTTAGGCCAAATGACAGCTGAAGCGGTAACCTGAAACCCTTCAAACGCAGTTAGATAAGATTACAACCCACAACTTTTCTCTCCATAGAAAAACTTTTCCATATTTTCTATCTCAAATGGGTAGAAATATTCAAGTTGAGTGCTAAAGAAATCCAATCCAGTTTTAAAACTAAATAAAAAGTATACAACCGTTGGAGTTGTGCACATGGGAAATCAATGAAAAAGTGTCTAATATTCGCCTTTGCTCTACTTTAGAAATATCTTTTTTATGTTTCTTCTCTTTTCTTTTCAGTATGCAATGCTCTGAAGAAAATTATGTTTTATGTCTGTTAAACGTCACGGAAGATATATGTAATACTAGCTTTTGTTTGCGGCTTCGCTCGCGTTCAATTTGAAAATTGCGGAACGCTCCATACAATTCCACTCCCCATTTTAGGGAAGTGGGAGGTTAGAAAGAGACAAAAAACCCTATGTCTCTCTCCTCAACTATCTCCACTTAAAAAATCACGTTAATTCCTCGCTCCATTTTGCCGTGAAAAACGGACAAACAAACAGATACACTCACTTTCCCATTTATGATATTAATGTAAACCGTTTGTGAAACAGTCTGAATATATCTGTATATTATTAGTAACCACTAAGTGACCAAAATCTTCATCACAATGTAGCATTGATACCCTAATTGTTCTATAATGGCTAAAAACGAGGTATATGAAGCTCCGGTGTAAAGTTATACTATATGAAGCTTTTAATTAAATTGATACCGGTATTGAGATTTCTTAGCTGTAAAAAGCATCATCCTACCACGCCATCATCCTATCTTAATCTCAACCAGTGTTGTTAGAAATTAATTTATAACCAAGTGGGTTGAACCTTGATATACTGTATGGGCAAAGAGGACCAACATAGATGTTATAACTCAAAACCTTACTTTTCTTGAAGCAATTTCACTAAGAATATGTTGAAATAGGACAATAATAGTCTAAAACTGTAATCAAAACGCTAAAACATAAGAGGAATTAAAACATAGTACACGTAATATTATATCATTTTGGAAGAAGACAACATACTCGGCTACTGATGCCGTACGGCATCGGCAAATTTTGCCGTGCTATACACGGAAAGTGAAATTAAAATTTAATAGTTTTTTGAGTACCATCGGATCAATAATATATACCAAAATAGAATAAAATGCATTTAATTTATACTTTACTAGAAATAAAAACCAGTTTTTTTTTTTTTTGACCATTTTCCTCAGACAGAACATTGTAAAAGAATTTGCCCATTTTTAGATACTATATATTTTTGAGGTACTCGAAATTAGTAGATATAATCCAAATTGCTACAATATAATGTGAATTTATAGTGATAACTTTTTCAATAATTGTAACCTTAGACAGCGAAATACTAAGCACAGGAAAAGCGATGCCGTATGGCACCGCTAGCGTTAATGGGTTAAATGACGTCCTATAAAATCTAGGCTAACTCAGATTCCCAGGCACTCTGGCGCAGGTGGCGTGATCCACACGGTCTAGCGTCTATCCCTTTTATTTTTTTACACACTTTCACATCGCTCTCTCTTATCAAAATTTGAAAAAAGTATTCAGTTCAAAAATTACAACCGTGAGGTCTTTTGCGCTTGTATAGACAAATGTAGTTGTTATATAGAAATATTTAAGTGGATTTGTAAGTTATTTTCCCTCAATTTTATTAAAATAGTAATTAAATTACTGTCTAAGTGTCATTATTGTGAATAAATGACAAACATTTCATTATTATTTTGAAGTTATAATACATGTCACTTCAAATTGACATTTTTTAATTAGTACTAAATATTGTGTTTTTTCTATATATGTCACTTGTAACGGACATTGCCAACTTTTCTAAACGAATATTTTTTGTGTATTATTTAACATTAGTTGCATTTTTACAATAATATGGCTGGGCAACATTTGAGGTCAAAGAGGATAATAGCTCTTCTACCACCTCCAGCTTCTAAAAGACTCCCGATTTGGAATCAGTCAACGAAGAAAAAATTAGAATGTTAGCTAGAAGTTTTTTAGAAGCGACTGCGTGCAGTAAAAAATCTTTTTTTCCTACAAAGTGTAGGTGCCTGTTTCTTTTTGCCTGGGGACTATGTTTTTATTTTATTTATTAGGAGAAAACTCACAGATAAACTTACTATTAGGCTTATAACGCCAGAAACAACGATTGCCAATAACAAGTTTCCACAACAGACAAAGAAACTAGGCAAAGTACATGCGTGCAAAATTACAGAAAATTGTGCGATTTATTTAAAGATTATGTAATACATATCTATATATGAGGTTCAAACAATGATTGAGAGCAAAAAATAAAAAAGAAAGGAAAAAAAGCAATAACCTGTTTATAGTGTTATTTGAGAAGTTAACAGTGGGTGAAGTCACCAGGGTCAGTAGTTTGCGTACTGATCTAAAACTGTCAGAGATCAGATCGATAGGGTCTTGATCAAATCGGGCCAGTTGATTGAAATATTTGAAGTGGCTCTTATAACAAAGGAGTTTTCTGAAGTTAGTATTAGTGGCGAGGATATGAAACATTTGTTTCATTTTACCCTTAATCTACCTAACTAAACCTTCAAAACACCAAGTTTCATCATAAAAATCCTGCGCGGTCATAGAGTGGCAATTTAGGGTTAAAAGTATTATATATTTGATATTATAGATTTGGTTTTAGAAAGTAACCGTTTGGGGCGCTGTTCAATTTCTCCGCATAATCTCCATTTAAGTATTTAACATTTCTCGAAAAAATCAGGAAATTACAAAATTAAATTTCATTGTAAATATAATAGGTAGGTAAGTCTACGTATCGTATAGTTACCCATACAACCATTTCAGTCGCAAAATCTTCAAATCAGTAACTAACTGTCAAATGTGACATAACGCGTAGTAACGTCCGTTATAAAACTGATACGACCGTAATTGATACAATAACAAAATGTAGATCGTCCGTGTGCACTCGTTACGGTAACAAAATGTGTACGAATTTGTGGCTGTCAATGTCACTGTCAGAATGACTTTTAACGACACTTTATTAGTCGACGTTTGCACACATAACGGTAACAACATGTGGACGAATTTGTGGCTGTCATTGTCACTGTCAGAACGGTTTTCTTACAGTGACATACTGACAAGGTAATACGCCACATGTGTAGGTCTGATTACCGAACTGCTCCTAAACCACTGTATCCGCAAATGACAATCTAAAATACGAAGGTTTCTCAAACTGTCTTGTGAAGTTGTGGACCTGGTTGCTTTGAATCATTTAAATATGAGCCGAATTAAATAATAATAAACGACGACCATTTAAGCTATCTACGACATTTTATAGAAATGTGGGAAAGTTAAAGAAAAAGTGCAGAATGATAATACAAATAGATAAGCACTTTATAGTTACTTAATGTATTAAATATATAGTTTTTATTCTTATTGGTAAAAATGAAGTGTGGTATTGCTTTACACAATAAAAGTAGGAATCAAGAAATGGAAACCGGAAGTATTATGATATTAATAAATTTCTGTTGCGCAATGATAGTTTTTTCGATTACAGGATGTTGCTTTTTTAACGCAGTAGATGCGAGCAAATCAAGCAATGATTCATTTCTTGTCTGGTCGAAACTCTTAGCTTAGATTTAGGTACTGAAATCGTCGTACGATACACGTGCGAAAGGACATTCATAACTCGTGTCCGATTTAAAACACTCCTTCGTTCGTGTATTAATTTATTACTACTCGTATCGATTTTCCTCTTTTCCGCACTCGTATCTACAAGTATTTTGTTTGGGTTACAAAAAAAACACATTATTTACTCTACTACGTTTTATTTATATATATTTAACATTACAAATTTGTAGACACTTATCTATGTACAAAATCTTGACGGAAAAGGAAGTACAGATCGCTGAAATGGATGTTGATAGTAATATTGATGAAGACTACTTCAACAAGTGTTAATTGTGAAATGCCGCACAATACTAGTTGCTCTATAGAAGACCATAATAATATGATCCACGATCCTTTACAACCCAGCAGCTCAATTACTTTGCACGTTACAATTTTTTTTAATCTTCTTTAGTGAGGGCAACTATGAGTACGACGGCATATTTAATTGTTTATAGGGTTTGAGGATACCTGAAAAAAATGAATACAAGAAGCCATTCTGCTTTCGGTCACGCGTGTATGCGACCATTTTGCGACCGTTTCACCAATCAATATACATAACACGCAAACACCGAGTAGTCAATAATATTATTACTGGTTAAACTGAGGTAAATTGATGGCGCGTTGATAAATTTAGACTTATTTTATGAAATCACTCGAGCAATTTAATTGGCCATGGTAATTAGCCCACATTATATTACAAATGCAAACAATATTTATCTTTAACAAATTCTTACGCCATTACATTTTAATGTCAAATGATTTTATTTCTTTTTTACTTTGACGTCTCTGACAGTCGCCATTTGAAAAGAATGAAATGAACGAATGATTTTGGGAAAGTAGTCGCCAAACGGTAACAATGTGTGCACGCGTAGTGCACTGCTTCTGTCACTTCTGTGACCATTTGTGCCTGTTACCAATCGTCCCCATTTGGGTCGCCGCGACTAAACGTCGACCGTACTGCGACTAAGCATTTGAGACCCGAAGACCTGTGTGTACACAAAATAGGAGGATTTGCGTAGGAACGGCGACCGATTATGGTTATATGGGTATAGTTTTCTCTTTAACCCTGTAATTATTTTACTATGAGTGGCACTGAAATTTAAGCAGTTTCCATTCATGATCAGCCTACTGCAAATATGGTAAGACAATTGTGAGTATATTATATACATAATTATTTATATATGAATGTATTATCATCTTCATATCAATTCCCAAAAGACATCCTTAACATAAACTTCTCAAAATTTTTAACAATACAAAAATAGTAATTATCAGGCTAACAAAATTACAAAAACTTTTTGACTTTGGACCGATCATATACAAATTTAGCAAAGAACGTAATTATTATTAAAAGTGGGAATGAACCCTGATAACGTTTTTGTGTTTATTTTTATTAAGAATTATACTCTTCATCTACGGGGTTTATACAATATTATGCCACATCAGGATCTTTGCACCTTTTAAACGCTCATTAAAATAAGAATAGCTACAGAACATCTAACGTTCAAAGTGATTAAACGGTGTATTTAAATGAAGTGGTAAGTTCTAGATATCAGGAATCATAATACGCCCATATTATGACATACGATACCTCTGGGTTCAATTGGCGTAAAGGATATTTTGGCGAAAATGAGTTATATATACAGTTTTGTTCAGAATTTCAAGCGCTATCGATCTGTGTAGTTAAAATTTCGATATCTCTTAAAAAGTTGCCTTTACGACCAAGATTTTCTACTATGGACTTGCAAAAATAGCTTAGCTGAAGGGGCGTAAATATCAAGTCATTAATTATAAATTATTATTTGTGTCGTAAAGGAAAACGACAAATAAAAATATAGTCGTAAGTCACCTTGACATATATTGTTGTCCTTTAAGCCCTTACTTTATAAGGATCACTTTCTATAGTAGTGTGGTAAAGTTGGGCGTAAAGGACAAGTTTTTTTGTTCTTCGTCCTTTACGACCAGCACTAAAAATATTTTATCCGCAACTGTAATCGATACCTTTGGGTTCAATTGTCGTAAAGGACATATAATGCAGGTTTTCAGGAGAAACAAAAACCCACTTTTTTGTTTTTTGACCTATATTTGTGACTTGTATAAGAAAAATATGTAGATTACGAGTATCTTTAACCTGGTGTAGCAACCGTAGTGATAAAATAAACGATTAAGGGCCACTTGCACCAACGAAAATGGTGGGTTAACCCGAGGGTTAACCCACCATTTTATATGGAATTTGACAGATGACAGCCCACTAACCCTGAGTTAAGTGGTTGGTGCAAGTGGGCCTAAGAAGATAGACGGTTGTAAAGGACATGCCAAAATGCTATTAACGTCCTTTACACCCACGATTTGATACTTTTGATAGGGTCGTAAATGACGGTCTTAGATGATTTTTATACAAATTCGGGGCGTAATTGTAACCGAAATGGTACAAATGACAACTGCATTATTAAAAACTGGAAAGATGTATCAAAACGTAGTTAATATGGCATAGAATAGCTACATTAGTTTAATACAGTGTATTATTTATCTAAGTATTTAGCAACAACAAAGAACAAGACTATTTTATATCCAGTTTTTAACCGCCTTCCAAATCTCAAAGGAAGGGGTTATCAAGTCGTCTGTATGTTTTTTTTTTTTTTTTTTTTTTTTTTTAATGTTTGTTCCTCGATATCTCCGTCGTTACTGGACCGATTTTGAAAATTTTTTTTTGATTGAATGTATATGCATACAGATTGGTCCCATTTTTCTCAGAACCCAGTTCTGATGATGGGATCCTGGAGAAATCGAGGGAACTCCTCAAATCTGAAAGGCATATATATGGTGATTTTTGTGTTTTTAAAGGAACAGCATGCATTTACGTACGGAACAGTGACATTTGGTGCAGTGGAACTCCTGATGATGGTCAGAATGGAACTCCTCAAATCTGAACGGCACACTTATAGTGACTTTGGTATTTTTATAAGAACAGCATGCACTTACGTCCAGAACAGTGACATTTGGTGCAGTGGAACTGTTGATGAAGAGTGAGCCGCCCCTGGTTAGAGTTCCGTTCTGATAATCATTCTCATCTGTAAGTACTTCAGAATCATCCAGATTTCAAAATTGGTTCAGAAATGACGGAGATATCGAATAACAAACATTAAAAAATATACAGACGAATTGATAACATAATCCAACATTTGAAAGTATTTATCACCAGAACCCCAAAGGAAGGCGGTTTTTTTTTTATTAAAAATTATGTAATAAAGAAACAATATTTGATTAGCCAAATCCACAAACGCTCACGTTAATATCTGTTTCTTAGCTATATATACCTATATACCTTTATCGCTCTCGCGCATTGGCGCGATAAAGCCAGACTGCATTTCTGTCGGCGTCTGGCGTCGACGATTGGCTTTCAGCATGTAAACGTTAATCAGCAACTCTGAACATTAGACTATACTAACACGACGGTAGTTTTAAGTCTAAAGTAGAAAGAAGTCCTAAGAATACCTAAGAGTTAAGTCTCCTGGATGTCTAGCCAACTTGCCAAAGGCTCACGCTCAGTAGCGAACGTATCGTGACTATCTCTATCTATCACTCTTCCTTACTAATGCGACAATGACAATTGCGTTTCGCTAGCGAATGACCGTTAGCGTTTGGTGAGTTGGCTTTGTACCCAGGTACATAAGGCATAGAATATATTTCTAGGATTTAACTTATTAAGTTAAGATTATTCTTATTTAACAGGTTTAAAGACTAAATAACAATGTTCTGTTTTAAAATTATCAAAAATATTAATCAACACATTAGTCGTGACTACCGTTACTATTATTTATTAGTTGGTCACAGTTTGTATACGCGTCCTAACTTGCGCTTATAAATACTTAACTCTTAGGTATTCTTAGAACTTCTTTCTACTTTAGACTTAAAATTACTGTCGTATTAGTATAGTCTACTGTTCACAGCATTTTTAAGCATTTTTAAGCGAATGTTGTTTTCTTATTGCAAAACTGGAGATAAAATAGTATTGTTCTTTGTTGTTGCTAAATATTTAGATAAATATACACTGCAACACTAATGTGGCTATTCTATGCCATATTAACTACGTTTTGATACATTTTTAGGGTTCCGTAGTCAACTAGGAACCCTTATAGTTTCGCCATGTCTGTCTGTCCGTCCGTCCGTCCGTCCGTCCGTCCGTCCGTCCGTCCGCGGATAATCTCAGTAACCGTAAGCACTAGAAAGCTGAAATTTGGTATCAATATGTATATCAATCACGCCAACAAAGTGCAAAAATAAAAAATGGAAAAAAAATGTTTTATTAGGGTACCCCCCTTACATGTAAAGTGGGGGCTGATATTTTTTTTCATTCCAACCCCAACGTGTGATATATTGTTGGATAGGTATTTAAATAAAAATGAATAAGGGTTTACTAAGATTGTTTTTTGATAATATTAATATTTTCGGAAATAATCGCTCCTAAAGGAAAAAAAAGTGCGTCCCCCCCCCCTCTAACTTTTGAACTATATGTTTAAAAAATATGAAAAAAATCACAAAAGTACAACTTTATAAAAACTTTCTAGGAAAATTATTTTGAACTTGATAGGTTCAGTAGTTTTTGAGAAAAATACGAAAAACTACGGAATCCTACAACTGAGCGTGGCCCGACACGCTCTTGGCCGGTTTTTCAAGTTTCTTCTAGCCACCCCAGCTCCTCTACGAATCCTAGCAGTGTTTTCAGGTTGCTAAATACCTCTTGCTAAATACTTCTACCTGTTTACACTCTAGAAGAAAGTGTTTGGTGGTTTCTTCTGCTTCCATGCACGCTCTGCACATGGGGCTATCGGTTATACCTATGTTATTGAGGTGTTTGTTCAGTGTGTTGTGTCCTGTCATTAATCCTACTAGTTTTCGCAGTTGCTTTCTGGGAGTTCTGAGTAAGATTTTTGTGAGCTTTGTATGTTCAGCAAGAATTTCTTTGGTTTGTCTACATGTGTCTAATTCAACCCAGTATTTGTTGTGTAACTGTTTGTAGTGTTGACTAAGTTGGTTTTTCCTGTATGACACTGGTAGGGGTGGGTTCGCGTCCATATGCCGGTGTGGCTGATCCTTCTCGGGGTTCATCCGCTGCATCATTCCCTCTTGATCCACTATGCCCCTTTATCCATTGTATTGTTACTTTGTTGTCCTCTTCGCACACTTCCGAGTCTTTGGTGACATTCTAGTATTAGTTTCGAAATAAGTTTTGGGCTGTCTAGTGCCTGAAGCACTGATTTGCTGTCTGATAGTATCAGTATCCATACTTAATATTATAAATGCGAAAGTAACTCTGTCTGTCTGTCTGTCTGTCTGTCTGTTCCCGCTTTCCCGCTTAAACCACGCAACCGATTTTGATGAAATTTGGAACAGACAATCTTTAGACCCTGAGACAGAACATAGGCTACTTTTTATCCAATTTTAAATGATAAAACCATGAAACTTTATATTTTAGCACTTATAAGAAATCATTAAACATGTTGTCCGCGATTAATTAACATTATTTTTACCTTTAAAATAAACATGGTGGGAAATAAACATTAACTAAAAGCGGGTAGATTATATTTATTTGTCTACGTTTATATAAATTAATATCGAGTTTTGTGTTGTTTACATCTCCGGTGACATTTTGCTGGGACGTCAGTCTTCCGCGACCACGGCCAGTGCAACCTGGCCGAAACGTTGGGAAAAAGGTAAAAATAATGTTAATTAATCGCGTTCGAATGTGACTTTAAATATGTTTTAAAGTGTTATATCATTAAACATCTTGATAAGGGATAGGGATAGGGATAGGGATAGGGATAGCGATGGGATAGCTAGGGAATGCGATAGGGATAGCGATAGGGATAGCTGGGATAGCGATAGGGATAGCGATAGATAGCGATAGCGATAGCTAGCGATAGCGATAGATAGTATCGATAGTAGCGATAGCGATAGCGATAGCGATAGCGATAGCGATAGCGATAGCGATAGCGATAGCGATAGCGATAGCGATAGCGATAGCGATAGCGATAGCGATAGCGATAGCGATAACGATAGCGATAGCGATACGGATACGGATACGGATAATATGGGTATCGTTAGCGGGATACGCGGTCGACGGTCTCTTACAATCAATGTGCTCTATCGTTGTTTGCTTGCTTGAAGATTACGTTTGCGATAAGTATAAGCAAAATGTAAAAAATTGTAAGGGATAATAGAAAAAAGTACTTTTTACCCACCGATCATAGTGTCGAAATACGCCCAGCGTATATAGAATTACCTACGCTGTGGTCGATGTGTAATATTTCTACAATCATTGCAAGCAAAAGTATTATGTGCAATCGAAATAATCGCAGATACCTACAGAGAAACCTACGGTCCCTACGGATCCAAATGAAAATCTTAAGGAATACTTTTATTACGCGGGCGAAGCCGCGGGTAAAAGCTAGTGTTTTCATGTTTTACCTGTCGTCTCTTTATGGCATTGCAAGCTTCTATTATTCCCACACATTCAGCTTGGAATATCGTGCTGTGTTCACCTAAGGGCTTGGATATGTGTAAGTTTAAGTCCTCTGAGAAGACTCCACACCCTGTTCCCTCCTTTGTTTTTGATCCGTCTGTGAATATTCTTAGGTTTGTTTGGTGTAGTCCTTCCTTTGGATCTTCTGTTAGCAATGTTGTATAATTTTTGCAGAAGATCGTGGTTTTGGGTAGTTTGTCCACTGGCGCTTCTAGCATCGGCAGTTTTGAGATCATGTCGCCGTATATTCTTTTGTGCGTTGAGTTGAGTTTTGTCCATAGGGTTAGGTCTTTCAGTCGGAGGGCTGTGGCTGTAGCTTCCTTTTGTATATATATGTGTAGGGGTAGGAGTCCTAGCATTATTTCTAGCGCTGCGGTCGGAGTAGTTCTCATACATCCCGTTGTTGCTACACATGCTAGTCGTTGTGTTTTATTCAGCTTGTCTATTGCTATGGTTTGCTGGGTGCGGGGCCACCATACAATAGCTCCATAGCTGATCATCGGCATTATTACCATTTTGTATAGCTACAGTATGATGTGGGGAGCAAGACCCCATTTCTTGCCCACCATCCTTCGGCATTGCCAGAAAGCTACTATTGCTTTGCTTAGTTTTTGTTCTAGGTGTTTGCTCCAGTTGAGTTTGTCGTCGAGGATTATGCCTAGATATTTCACCTCTTTTGAAAGTGTCAGTCGTGTGCCAAATAGTGTCGGCATTTCGTATGTACCCAATTTCCGTTTATGTGTAAAGAGAATTATTGTGTCGGTCTTTTTAGGGTTTACCGATAGGTCATTCTCCGTGCACCATTTCTCTACTATTTTCAGTGCTGTCTGTGTGAGATTGCACAGTGTACTGATTACCAGGCCGCTGATTAGTATGACTAAATCATCTGCATATCCTATGGTAGTGAAGTGCTTTTCATTCAGTTTTGTTATCAAATCATTTACCACCAAGTTCCAGAGTAGTGGCGACAGCACCCCTCCTTGGGGGCATCCCCTCATGACTAGTGCCTGGTGGTTTTGATTTTCGGATAGTTTTATTCTTCTTTGTCTTAACATATTCATTATCCATTCAATAATGAGTGGTTTTGTTCCGTGTCTTTGTAGTGCTTGTTTAATGCTGCTGAAGTTGGTCTTATCAAAGGCTCCCTCTATATCAATGAAGGTTCCCAGGCAAGAATTTTTCATCGCTAGCGCATTTTCTATGTTACTAACTACAGCGTGTAGCGCTGAGTCTGTCGATTTACCTTGACAGGCATGTTGGTTTGGGTGGATTTGTATGTTCTTCAATGCCGTTCTCATTTGTTCCAACTCCGGTCCCCACCAGCTGTTTACGTTTTTGTTTTTCCCTGCAGCTGATGGTATCGACAGTGGACATGTGTTTTCGTAGGAGTCAGTTATGTGTTTTGTTAGTAGGTTTACCTGGTCTTCCAGTTCCTTTGTGTTGTTTGGTCTTAGTATTAGTGTATTATCATCTAATTTACCTTCTAGGAGTTTCTTGTACGCCGTTATGTCCGTGCGCCTCGGGTTTCTTTTGGGTATGATTGTGTGCTTGTCGGCTGTCAGGTCATACCGAATCCATCTGTGATCGGAGCAGGATGCATATAAGTATTTATATATTATATATATCGTTGTCTGAGTACCTGCAACACAAGCCTTCTTGAGCTTACCGTGGGACTCAGTCAATCTGTGTAAGAATGTCCTATAATATTTATTTTATTTATTTATTTATTTAATTTTTATAAAAACCATCTAAGACCGTCATTTACGACCCTATCAACTCAAATTGTTCAAAAAAATCGTGGGTGTAAAGGACGTTCATAGCATTTTGACGTGTCCTTTACAACCATCTAACTTCTAAACCGTTTTTAGTTTATCACTACGGTTGCTACACCAGGTTAAGGATACTAAAATTCTACATATTTTTCTATATACATCACAAATATAGGTCAAAAAACAAAAAAGATATTAACAGTTTTCTAAAAAAAAAGTTGTTTTTTGCTTCTCCTGAAAACCTGCATTTTATCCTTTACGCCAATTGAACCCAAAGGTATCGAATTATATTTAACCTCTCGTATGCTTAGGAGCAGATCTGCTCCATAATTGTTTTAACATGTATTTATTATGACTGATATATGAATGGCATTTTTTTGACAGGCGCATATTTGAAAGGTTAATTTTTAACAGTTATTTGTCTTACAAGGGGGCAAAGTTGTTTAATCGCAAATATTGATACAGCAAGCGAAAGATTCCCTCGAGCGAGTATTAAGTATACTGTATAAGTACTTACAGCATGATTTTATTGACTATGTTGCGTACATTTGTACTTTTTTTGTACTCACGTTTAAAAAAAATGTATCCTTATGGTTTCTGAGTTTCGACATAGGGGCGTGGTTGTGCTAGGTAGGTACTTCCTGGCACGACCACACTATATTTAATGCTTTTTAAATTTCTTTTGTGGTACAAATTCACGAAAAAAATTGAATTTTTTGTATGATTTGATTGATTGATATGATTCTGATTTTAAGGAGCAAATCTCATCATGAATAAAATTGATCGTAAATTCTGTTCCAGAATTTAAAAACTCGCCCAATTGGCATTATTTAAAATGTAAGCTGGTACTCTAAAATTATTATGATAGTTATCTACAAATCATATTAGTAGGACCTAATAATCAGTAATAATCGTAAATCATGAATGCCTGTGTGTGTGTAGCCGAATGCACAAACGCTCACGATAATATCTCTTTCGTAGCTATCTATCTCTATCCTGCCCTCGTAAGTTGGCGGTAACCCAAATAAAAATTTAATGCAAACATACTTAAGTTTTCTAAAGGACAGTTCCATTTTCAAATGCATTTCATTTTGAGATACCGCTAATTGCTTTACAGTATCGCTCTTGCGTAGGCGACAGAGCACTACATTTCTGGATCGCATGCAATTCGGCCACGGGGTCTGTTTTATGTTTTCATATTCACACAGTCGTGCGCTTACAAGCTGGCTGTATTAGAAAACAGGATCGAATCGTCTCCAAACAAACATGTCGTCTGTAATGTACTTTTTAGCCTCTTATCATTACTGCGGTTTCAAACTGCAACTTTACATTGACTTGGGGTCTATTTTTACTTTGTATGTAACTCAATGAAAGTGTCATTCACGTTTATGAAAGTTTCAAGGCCGGTGGTAAAACAGAAGCAATTGAAATACTCATATTTAATTAATGTCCATATTGTTTTTTGTTTCTATCTAAATATATAAAATAATAAACTGACTGACATATCAACGCACAGTGATTCTAGAGATTGTGCTAGGTTCCTTAGGTGTAGAGGAGCTTAAGACAGATTTTTTCTTATAAGGCAAATGGTGGTCCAAAGTTTGAATAACATTACTTTTAGACCGAAGCACTATGACATAGGAAACAAGCGAGCAAACAAACCGCTTAAAGCAATTGCTTTTGTCGACCTCTGAGAACCCTAATTCTTTTGTCATAAATACGGTACAAATTCACGAAAAAAAACATTCAGCGTCGTTGTCGATACGTCAAATCAACACATGATTTTATCCCATCTTAAGTCTGTAGAGTCTTGTTTCCATTAACTTTTGATTTAATAATAGAAAATACCTTATATCACTTGAAGGATAAGCACCCTAATTACCGATTTCTTTCTGCAATAAAGGCTAATAATACCAGCACTCAACAAAATAAAATGCCCACGCAATTTTCTATTTCCTCCTACACATTCTGTTAATGCCTCAATAATTCTCAATTAACTATTTCAGTGAGATATTTATTTCAGTTTAAAAAAGTTTGTACGTGGGAAGATGTTAATTTGAAAACGTGATAAAACGTAAACTGTCGTAAAAACCTTTTTAAAAATAGAAAATTAATGAAATATGATTTGAACCTTACACCCCAGCAGAGGGTAATAACAGGATTAAAAGAAGAAGAAGAAGGAGATATAAAAATGCTAAAAGGTAAAATTAATCTATAATAAACGAATTTTCCAGGACAATATAAATATTATTACCACACCAACTGGTAAAGGCTTACTTTGCTATTCGAAATCAGATAGCAAAATTACATTTTATCCACAAGAGTGCAAAGTAATTTCATACAAATTTTAACTTGATGATTTTGAATCATAAATATTGAATAAATCGATGGATTTGATTTAATTTGATGTTTTATAGTTAGTATTTTGTTCGTGTTGGTGTGGTGAAAAATGTTGTGTTTCACTCGGTTTTTATGTATTATAACTAAAGTAATAAATAAAAGGTAGGAAGTATTGTCATAAAATTACTGTTCATTTTAAGTCTTTTTTTTAAACGTTTTATTATTTCTGTAACGGTACAAACAAAAAAGTACTTTTTTTTTCGTGAATTTGTACCGTTACAGAAATAATAAAATCGTCCGTGGTCGTGCTGTATAGTATCGCACTACAATAAAGACTTAAAATGAACAGCAATTGAATTTTATGACAATACTTCCTACCTTTTATTTATTACTTTAGTTATAATACATATTTATGTTGATATTTTTTCCCAATTTTAGGCCAAATGACAGCTGAAGCGGCAACCTGAAACCCTTCAAACGCAGTTAGATAAGATTACAACCCACAACTTTTCTCTCCATAGAAAAACTTTGCCACCGAGTGAAACACAACATTTTTCACCACACCAACACGAACAAAATACTAACTATAAAACATCAAATTAAATCAAATCCATCGATTTATTCAATATTTATGATTCAAAATCATCAAGTTAAAATTTGTATGAAATTACTTTGCACTCTTGTGGATAAAATGTAATTTTGCTATCTGATTTCGAATAGCAAAGTAAGCCTTTACCAGTTGGTGTGGTAATAATATTTATATTGTCCTGGAAAATTCGTTTATTATAGATTAATTTTACCTTTTAGCATTTTTATATCTCCTTCTTCTTCTTCTTTTAATCCTGTTATTACCCTCTGCTGGGGTGTAAGGTTCAAATCATATTTCATTAATTTTCTATTTTTAAAAAGGTTTTTACGACAGTTTACGTTTTATCACGTTTTCAAATTAACATCTTCCCACGTACAAACTTTTTTAAACTGAAATAAATATCTCACTGAAATAGTTAATTGAGAATTATTGAGGCATTAACAGAATGTGTAGGAGGAAATAGAAAATTGCGTGGGCATTTTATTTTGTTGAGTGCTGGTATTATTAGCCTTTATTGCAGAAAGAAATCGGTAATTAGGGTGCTTATCCTTCAAGTGATATAAGGTATTTTCTATTATTAAATCAAAAGTTAATGGAAACAAGACTCTACAGACTTAAGATGGGATAAAATCATGTGTTGATTTGACGTATCGACAACGACGCTGAATGTCAAAATTTGACAGAACTAGGTCCCACGTAAAAGAAAATGGTAACATTTTGATAATATTCTCCCTAACATCGGTTGAGGGTCATATGCTAAGGGTCCTTTTACACAGTGTGAAAACTCGCATGCCAGTTTCATTAGATTTCAGTATTTGATTGGTGTTCTGAATTGTAACATCTAAAATTGCATGCGTGTCTTCGCTCAGTTTCAATTTAAATGAGCTTTAGGCGCATTCTAACAAAGTATCGTATTTATGACAACAAGGTATAATTAGGGTTCTCAGAGGTCGACAACGCATAAGTGGCTCCTTGCAATTGCTTCCCATGAAGCGGTTTGTTTGCTCGCTTGTTTCCTATGTCATAACCAGTTTTTTTCCGCGGCTTCGCCCGCGTACTAAAAGTAATGTTATTCAAACTTTGGACCACCATTTCACATGCTTATAAGAAAAAATCTGTCTTAGAGCTCCTCTACACCTTATAAGGAACCTACGTGCCATATTTGAAATCTCTAGAATCAGCGGTTTTGGCTGTGCGTTGATATGTCAGTCAGTTTATTATTTTATATATTTAGATAGAAACAAAAAACAATATGGACATTAATTAAATATGAGTATTTCAATTGCTTCTGTTTTACCACCGGCCTTGCATTGAAGCCTTTCAATAAACGTGAACTGACTCTAAAGTGGTACTTTCATTGAGTTACATACAAAGTAAAAATAGACCCCAAGTCATTGCATGTAAAGTTGCAGTTTGAAACCGCAGTAATGATAAGAGGCTAAGCAGATCTTGGCCAGTGTACGATGTTACAGACGACATGTTTGTTTGGAGACTGATTCGATCCTGTTTTCTAATACAGCCAGCTTGTAAGCAGAACCACGACTGTGTGAATTTTTGTATGAAAACATAAAACAGACCCCGTGGCCGAATTGCATTTCTGCGATGCGAAACGCCGCAGAAATGTAGTCTGGCTCTGTCGCGCTAATACGCAAGAGCGATACTGCCCCGATAAAGCAATTAGCGGTATCTCAAAATGAAATGCATTTGAAAATGGAACTGTCCTTTAGAAAACTTAAGGTACATGTTTGCATTAAATTTTTATTTGGGTTACCGCCAATTGCCTTACGAGGGCAGGATAGAGATAGATAGCTACGAAAGAGATATTATCGTGAGCGTTTGTGCATTCGGCTACACACACAGGCATTCATGATTTACGATTATTACTGATTATTAGGTCCTACTAATATGATTTGTAGATAACTATCATAAGTAATTTTAGAGTACCAGTACCACTTACATTTTAAATAATGCCAATTGGGCTTTAGCACACACAGTTTTCTAAATTCTGGAACAGAATTTACGATCAATTTTATTCATGATGAGATTTAACGCTCCTTAAAATCAGCAACGGCGTTCAAGAGAAAACACATTTCATGATTTAGTTTTTCGTCGTTATACTTAATAAAATTAATAAAATAGTACATTACATCAGAGGCCGGGAAAATGAGGATTTCCGGCCAAGTGGGTATATACGGCCGAGCGAGCGTGCGAGCGAGGCCGGATAGAGATACGAGGCCGGGAATCCGTTTTCACGCCGAGGCATGTATAGTGCTTTTCTCAAACATACAATGAAATAAAAAAAAATGCTCTAAAGGACAATATTTTATAAAAAAAAGTTACTTTGCAGGCCTAGGCCTAAAAAATAATATGAAATCCCTTTACAGTCCTCTCGAGTTGTTGCGCCCAAAAAGCGATACTTCCCAGCTCATTTTAAGGAACATAAAGACAATATTTCATTGCATGTTTGAGAAAAGTATATTGATAAAAAGGTAAAGACGGTTTATTTATTTATTTAAACTTTATTGCACAGTAAAAATATACAGTTACAAAAGGCACGCAAGGGGTTACGGTGGTAGAAAATATAGAGTCAGGTGCAAAGACGTCAAACTAAAGTTTGTCTACCGCATGCACCAAAGCTAGTTGGAGGCGGACCGAAAAGAAGAGGACGAGAGATTTTATCCAGAATGGTGGAAAAATCCAAATGACAGGGTTCTAGTAGTCTTGTGAGCCTGTTACACTATCGCTAGCAAATACTCTTCACAGTTCAGCTACTGAATATACATTATCTGTGTTCTCAGCCAATAACGGACTGAGAACTGTTTGTGTAATGCACTTGTGTTTCGTACCACTAGGGCTTTGTTCAAGTCGACGAATGATAAGGACTTTCAGATAATGTTTATCTTGACGAATACAAAGAAAGGTAATCAATGTAGCCTACATGTAATTCTGTCTAGCTATGTTTGGCTTGTCTCATTAAATAATAATGTTTTGTATCTACTTAATCGCGCCATGCTTGGTATCAAGATGCAAGATCGAGTGAGGAATACCGAGATGCGTCGTCGCACCAAGGTGCAAGGTGCATGTGGCGTACTAGAAGAGAGGCCTATGCTCAGCAGTGGGCGATAAAGGGCTGATATGATGATGATGATGTTCTACTTAATCAAAAACTCTTTGTCGCTTGCCGTTGGCGTTGTCGTTTCGCTTTTCAGGCCTTTGGAATAATACCAGCAAAATTGGTGTGGTCACAAAATAGAACCTTTAAATAGACTGCCGCACTATACAATCTTATTGGATACATTCTTCAGAGACTCTTAGATCAAGAGAGCAACTCATCAATCAATAAAAAAATGTACTTTACTGGGCAAAGAAGTCGTATTGACATAATTAGATTATGTATTAGATATTTTCATTTGACATGTATTCCATTATGTATTCATTTTTTAGTTTGACTATTTGTAAATGCAGTTGATCCTGTAAATTGACAGTTTTCACTTTTATTTTTACTCTTTTTGTTGTCTTTCTCGTGTCATTGAATGCATGTGAAATAATTATAATTATATCGACGATCATAATGTAAATTAATATAGGGTCACATAGCATAATTTATCATTATGAAATAAATAAAACTAAACTTTCCCGTGTGGTGACGGGTTAAGAATTTCACCACCCCCTTTCTTCCCGTGGGTGTCGTGAATTTACAATTCATCCCGATACCGATTGTAAATTATACATATATAAGTACGCGATCATTCCATTGAAGCATTGAGCATTTCCATTGAAGGGCTTTTCTTGGGAGGTAAGATGGAATATGATCCGTATAATGAAGCACCACAGGCGGCTTTCTATCTTTCCCCGCAAGAAAAAACCCTTCAATTTTCCCCCACCTTACCTTAAATTATTTCTTCATTAATTCAAATTCATATAATTACAAGCAAGCATGAAATCTGCTGCGTTTCTGGAGCGTTTCTGTTTGGAGTAAGTAATTGCAGGTTTAGCGACAAACAGCCTCGTATTGCTCGGGTCGCCGCAGAATGTTACCTAGACCGTCGTGGTTACACTGGTTACGCACTAGCCTGTGTCCATTACAGTAAATTAGCACAAAAGCATACTTATTATACATACATACATATAAATACGCCTGTATCCCATAAAAAGGTAGGCAGAGCACATAAACTACTGAGTTTTAGTGCCACTCTTGCACTGAGAGAAAATACAACCAGTTTTCATGTTCGTTCAACAAGTTTTTTGGTTAAAATAGCGCCTACGTGCTCTTTGGTTCAAACAACAAGCTACTTGTCATTTGAATCGGCAATATATTTGAATCAACAAGTTGATTTTATAAAAACAACCTGACATAATATATTGTTTTAAACATACGTTTGGCTGATTCAAACGGATAAACCGCAACAAGTCGAACTTGTTAAATTCACAATGCAAATTTCTCTCAGTGTGGTAAAAAGGGTTGAAAAAAATCCAAATTGTGACATTGCAGTGACAGGTTGTGAGCCTCTCGCCTACGCCACAATTTAACCCATATCGCACAGTCGACTTCTGCGACACCCACGGGAAGAAAGCATACTTATATACATTTAGTTTATATAATAATCTGACAGACGACGAAGAAACCAAGGTTGTTATGACCTCAAAAATAATTCACCGGTTTTACCCTTGAGCCATCTTGAATGTTGCTTTTTGTGGCGGCCCATTTTGTGAGGACGAGTCACTGTCTGCCGGAAATAAAATTAGATATCATTTTAATATACAAGCGTCCAGTTTTTATTCTATGGCTCAGTATTTGGGTGAATCAACTTTTCTTTGCCAGCAAAATTACGCATACTTCGACTACATGTGGTCAGAAAATTTAATTTGTATTTAGTGTAATTAGTTTATACTTATTATATTAAAAATAGATATACAAGCTATGCAATACATCATGTTTTTATAGGATTTGCTATTTTATTACTTTATTTCGAGCAGTGACCCAGTGGACATAGCTGTCCCTCACTTTTTTATGAAAAAAGTGTCTCTTCCACTGGGTCACATTATAGATTTAATTGTAAATGTTTTTTTTAATTATTCCCTTAATGTAAAATAAAAATAAGGATCTTTATTCACGATGGCCAGGTTAAAACTCACATAAGTAGAGCTAATAATAAGTATGGGCAATTCTTGCAAAAAGCAAGAAAAAGTTGATTCACCCATTTAGTCTGCCACTTTCATCCGACAGCCTAGTTCATTTTAGAGTTTAGAAAAGGAAGCAAGATGTTTTAAAATAAAATTCATAAATCTCAAACATGTTATTTAAATTAAACTCATTAGTAAGTAATATGTATATTGCTTGTTTCTCGAGTGTTGTTGGTATTCTGCGTGAGTAATGGCCAGCTCAGCGACAGACTGCCCCGTTTCGCCGCAGAATGTTCCCAAGTGAGCGGTGGTCACAGGCCAAGGATAAACTTTGCTGAAACTTATGTTGCAATGTGTATGTAATTATTTTCGGCCTTGTTACTGCACGTCTTATATCAAATAGGCCAATGGATTTTCTTTAAAATTATGCATGCGAAAATATTATACTTCTACCAATAGTCATGTTAGGTTCAATCCTATCCAGCTAAAAATACGATGACATTTCGTAACTTTTTAATGGTTTTTTTATAGATTGACAATTCATCGTCGTTGAGAACTTTTGCCCACTGAAACCTGACAAAAATGTATTTTGTATTATGGATTTTGAAACCGTCAAAGTGTTACGCGGTGTACTAACAGGACCCTGTTCTGAACAATGGCCTTGGATCAGTTTTTGTTGTAAATTGTATAATTGCATGTTATATGTACCTAATTTTCTCTTTTAAATAATGAGGGAAAGAAAGTGAGGTTATTAAAATAATCATGGTTTTATATTTATTATAAGAGCCTAAGATATCCAACATTCTGATAAAATTTTGATTGTCCTAATTAATCATTATTATCGACCTTGGATATTTTTTGAAATAAGTCCGATTTGTATAAAATTTTAGTCAATGATTTTGATGATATTTATTACAGTATTTTTTGTTAATTTACTCGTAACTGAAACATAACAAAATAATGTTACATCTGAAAAGAAAAATGTTTCAATTATTTATTCTGTCAGTAAAATTAAATAAATTATTAGCTATATGTGTATTAGCCACCGAAAACCATATTTAACAGATTTCAAATGTAAGGATACAGCAATTCATTGGATAGAGAAGAATAATGTATAAGGCTCCATACATTTCACTTCTCTTCTCTTTCCCAAGGCTCTTCCACGATTTTGCCACCGTTAAGCCACATCCTTACAATGTAATGTGTAACTCAATGATATTAAGGACAAACCACACATCAAAGCGGGGAGAAGACAGTCCAGCCTCGCATGAAATCAAAAAGATTTGTAATCACATTAACGTATACAATGTATAACATACATCATCAATGAGATGTCTGTATCCTTAATCTATATAATTTAATAGCCTATAGGGCTATAGGTATGCTTAAGGTAGGCTTTTTGTCATTTTAGAACACGTTACTCAATGAAATTTATGTAATACCTACGTAAGTTTGTGAAAATGTAAAAAAAAAAGATAATGCGCCTTCGTAATATGAGATATAAATGTTAGACTCCATGAAGGATTATAACGACAGAATATTATACTAATTTATTCCTTACTCTTTTTAATGAGTTTGAAATTGAAAATGGCAATTCAATACCATTTATCAAGTAAAAAGCAAGCATATAGGAAAAAACTGAGTAAAAAAGGCAACACGTTTTCATTGCAAGTAAATAACAAAGCGTTATGAGATCAATAGCCGAGATTAGAAGATATATTTACCGATATTTGTTCCTGTCGAGAGAGACGGATAGCTAGGGGTGACAGAGAGATATTATACCGTCTTGTTAAATTATATTATCAATTACTTTTGGTTCAGCGACCGGGCTTCCTGGCTCGTTATCTTTTGTACTGTTGTCTCAAACTAAATTGCCTTTTATGCGATCTTGTATTTCATAGGGGAGGCATTGTTATGTACTTATCTTTAATGATCGTAAATGTTTATGTATTATTTTTGAACATTAAGATAAAATATAAGTACCTTTAAGCTCGTTGAAATCAAAACCCAAACCCTTCGGAACGAACCCTTGTTGTTATAGAATAGCCAGAGAGGCATTTTATATCGGATATTGAAGCTTCGTTTTTTAAATTTCTGTAATTTTTTGTGTACTTTTTTTAACATTAAACAGGAAATTTCTTCTTTCATACAATATAATTTTTAAGAAAAAAAAAACCGCCGCTTTTGGGGTTCTGGTGAAAGGTACTTTCGAGTGTTGGATTATGTAGAAATGTGTAGGTATTTTTTAAAACTGCTTTTAATGTAAATCTTTGATTATTTGATGGAAATACAAATGAATATACGTATACCGTTAAGGTTTGAGGAGTTTCCTCAATTCCTCATGTATCCAATATCCGATTATAAGAAATCGAGCTTTCCAAATTTGACTTGAAAACTTAATATGCTTAACAAACATAACAAAGAGAACAAATCTCCTAACAAATAAATATCAATGTTCTGAACAATGCATTTATGCATGCTGTTCTTATAAAAATACCAAAGTCACTAGAAGTGTGCCGTTCTGCAGATTTGAGGAGTTCCGTTCTGACCATCATCAGCAGTCCCACTACACCAAATGTCACTGCTTCGTATGTAAATGCATGCTGTTCTTATAAAAACATAAATATCACCATATGTATGCCTTTCAGATTTGAGGAGTTCCCTCGATTTCTCCAGGATCCCATCATCAGAACTGGGTACTGATAAAAATGGGACCAATCAAAATACAGACGAATTGAGAACCCCCTTCCTTGAGATTTGGGGCGGCGTTTAAAAAGTAAGTACCTTTTAGCACGTTGAAATCAAAACCCAAATCCCTTATTATGCATAGAATAGCATGAGAGCTATTTTTGTACTGAAGCTTTAAATTATAGAATTTGATCTGATCATAATAAATAGAAGGGAAATTATATGGAAGGAGAGGAAGGGGAAGGCCAAGAAAGAGTTATATGAGCCAAGTAAAGGAACATGTAAGGGCCGTGTCGTACCAGGACACTAAAAGGCTAGCTTCGGATCGACCAAAGTGGAGACAACTTCATCAAGCTGCACCGACAAGAGCCCCGCTCTTAAATTGAATTGAATTGATCTGATAATATAAATAAATTAACGTCATACCAGGAAATACATTAAAGAAAACGAAGATGACATAGTGCGAGATTTTAATAGATTAAAAAAAACTTCCAATAAATGTGCACCAGGTTGTATCAACAATATCAACCAATAATCTTAGTAACTATACATTGTGTTTGAACACAATATCCAGTGGCCTAATTTAACTTCGTACAAACAACAACACTGATTGGTCACCTAGCGTGGGTTTCCTGTTAATTCAAAAACGTCATAAGTCTCTACGCTGCATATAGGATATCAGGCATTACAGTTTACGCAATGTATTGTGCCCAATCAGTTAGATGCATATCATCTCGCATCACCATAATTTTGTGGTTGACATCTAACCTGGCATCATTACGGTTCAATGGATCACATTGATCGGTAATAATTCTCAATAACTGCATGTAGGTACAGCAGGTTTATGTAGCACAGAGTTCTAAAATTCAAAATTTACGATATAGATGGATAAAAAAAAATGCACTCCAGGTACTAATAATGTAGGATAGGATGACATTATGGACACACGTTTTTGTACTAGTCCGAGTTCTTAACCAGATGTACAGTCCGGTCTGGCAGAAAGTATGAAACTTGGCATGTATATAGCTTATAGGTTTATAAGAAATGAAAAGAATATGGAATTAGAAACACGCCAAGGTGTCAATGTTTCCCCTCTTTCCCCCCACTTTTGTATCCCTGATTTCAGTTTTTTAATATTTCCATGAAAACCGTGAAAGCTATCATCACGATGTCTAGGAGAAGTATATTCTTCATAAAATTCTCTACAATATTGTCTATAGAAGTATAAAGCTAGAACTTATAATTTTCAAACTATGCTCATTTTCCCCTAACAATATTTCTCTTTGATGACTTGAACGATAAGTAAAACTAGCAACTTTGCTCTTTTACCTGTGGCGATGTTGCTTCACAAAATTGTTCCTTGGGTGAAACTGATCCGATTTAGCTCAATAGTCATGAAATCGTACGTCACTACCCCCACAAGACAAAGGGAAAGGGCCTGTTTCCTCGGTGAAATCTATGCATTACTTCTTTTTGCTCTTAGAAACTAGGGCAAATCGTATATCATTTTCATGTAATATAGGGACGAGTTAATCATTTCTGAAAAAATCTTATAAACCTATAAGCTATATACATGCCAAGTTTCATGCTTTCTGCCAGCAGGGACTGTACTCTCATACTAATGAGCCGCTTCCGCCCCGCACTATACTTTCTCATTACGATTATAATACCTATGAGGTATTATGATAATCCATACTAATATTATAAATGGGAAAGTGTGTGTGTCTGTTTGTTTGTCCGTCTTTCACGGTAAAACGGAGCGATAATTGACGTGATTTTTTAAGTGGAGGTGGTTGAAGGGGTGTAAAGTGAGATCGGCTACTTTTTGTCTCTTGGGCAGAAGCTAGTAAATAATAAATCAGTATATCTTGTATAGGTACTTCGGCGGCTTGTACATTTCAAATTTACAAGAATTGTTTCATAATTATTCTAGTGTGTACATTTCATACAAGATGAGACTACATACAGACATGCAATAGGTATACACGTATCCAGGTATTCTAATCAATGTTCTAACACAGTATAATTATTACATGGTTAAATACACGTCAAAAATAAATTCTAATAATACAAAATAAATGAGCAAAAATATTATCTAAATCATAAATCTCAAAACTCTTGAACGCTTTTCAAAACATCTCATATTTGTCTTATCGGATTTATCCAATACCTGTTACGGAACACTATTGACAATAGCTCGTACAAATTTACAGAAGCATTACAAAAATAATAACTCTCGTCCCCAGAATGCTTTCTACATTCTGCTAACATTCTCCATGTTCAAAAACACGCCTAAACTCTCGCGCTATGTAAGCAACGTAAAGTATCTTTGCTCTGTAGAAAGGTGCCACAGCGTCAGAATTCTATACACGGTGTTTCCGGTATCACTCAAAAGCTCAGACACCCCAACTGATTTTTATTTTTTTAAACTCATATCTAGAATGTTCATTTTTAATCTGATGATTATTATTTTTTTAAATTGAGTTTTAAATTTTCTGTGCAGCTCTACTAGGCTTTTAACTCTACACTCAATAAAATAATTGCTAGCTACCACCATATACCTTCAAACTGTTTAATTGTGTACGTTACTGCAACGACATAAGGTTTACCAATAGACAGCTATGTCAATGTAAAGCATTTAAATAACCTGTGTCACAGTAAACTTCAAATTGGACAGGTGACTCAGTAAGCAAATTTAAACCTAAAATTCAAAATGACAAGGTTGTAATTAGGTACGAGTTCAATTTGTTATGACTTATGATAAACTTTAAAATTAAACTGACGCACAACGTCTATCTCGTAGCGGAAAAAATAATCGTCCTAGTAACCAGCCAGTATTAATACCCTTAAATACTGAAAAAGGTATACAACCTCTAACAATATGATATACACAATGTTGTATTACAAATTTGTAGAATGGGCACGTAAACAATAACTAATAATACAAATTAAAACAAAAAATATTACCCCCATCAAGATATAGCTCAATCGATTCTACTCTCGATTCTGAACAAACAGTTTTCAGGTTTTTAGTGTTAAGTGAAACACGGAGAGATATTTAAGAAATTAATGACACCCGCCATTCTGACGTCAGGTTGGCGGGTGTTTCCGTCCTACTCAAGAGTGAAAGTACTGCCTGAGGTTTATTCACATGTATGAAACCAAACTAATTCAGAGAACCGTTAAGAGTAATCTGGGATTGAATAAATATATCTATGAGTATCACTTTTTTGGAAAAGCGCCTGCATGTTAATGCTGCATTGCAGGCAATGAACATTGCTATTTTATTTCAGCAGGCGTTATAGATATATTTATTCAATCCCCATATTACTCTTCAACGGAATTAGTGTGTGTTTCATACATGTGGAAGCACATTGCGAGCACTAACCTTAGAGCAGTACTTTCACCCTTGAGTAAGCAGCCATTAGCTAGAACTGGAAGTGCACCCGCCAACCTGACGTCAGAATGGCGGGTGTCATTAATTTCTTAAATATCTCTGGAGTTCAAAGTATATGTTGATATCAATATTTTTTCCAGCTTTGTGTACATTGTTTTATAGGTATTTTAAATAAATCTTTATTCACATGAACATATTTACATAATTGGCACCGTCTCACCTCCAACGGACCAAGATAAAAGCGGGCGCAGCGGCAGGAAGTGCCGAAATTTTGATTCGCACAACGTATCAGCATTGCGATACTGCGAGGAAATGTCGCCAGTATCCTTGGTACAATGCCTCAAGGGCCTATTTTAGACTTAGCTAGCTTTTAAGTTTAGTCTTAGTTTCTTATATAATTATTTATAGGTATAGTAAAAAATAATGAACAAATCTTTTTATAAACCACCGTTACTTAGGCATATCTTCATCTGATTCGTTAGGATTGATTATAAGGTTCGGTTTATCTCTTGGAAAATGCAGTTGTCAATAGGTATGACTCCGATGTAACGAGTGCCAGTTACTTCAATCATATTTGAAGAGGTTTGATAACGAAATACCTAATAAGCAGACAGAAGTCGCGGTGGCACAAATAAAATTTTGCTAAAAACAAACGATATTATTTTATTAAATTAAATTATCCGGTGAACTTTATAGCTCATATGAAATTTCACTTCCAAATAAGTATTCAGCTATCGATATAAATTAAATTGAATTAAAATTGAAATTTATTATATATTATCTTTGATTTCTACGATTAATATTACAATCATAATTTGACAATTAATTAATCACATACCTACGAGATATTTTATTTTCTGTTATGTTTGAAAATTGTTCTATAGACGTAATTCTTAACAAAATAGTTAATAGAAACTTTTTGGTCTTTCTTGCAATTCACTGTTGAATCTGCAGTCGGTACACAGTAAGAACACTAATTTCAAAATTTCGTTGTCATTACATGACAGTGTTGTAGTGTGCGTGGCCTCAACTGAGTTGAAACTACCTATATTAGATTGCTTATCATCATGACAAGTACAATCTTGAATAAACTGCAACTCGTAATGACGACAGACAATAAAAATACGTACATACAAATTTTGTGTATGTTGCAGTGGCGTAGCGTCGATACAACTCGATTCCCAACGAGTTCCCTAAAATTCTGCAGTATCTGTAGAAGTCCATACAAAACAGATCCCAAAAACCCTTCCGGCTTTACCAACAAATATTTTCACGCGTCGCCACTGGTATGTTTCTTTACATTTACATGCCAAGGAATTTGATTACCACTAGTCTGGATCTGGACGTAAACTAGCGACAAAATTGATTGCTTTGCGACCGCATTCAAGACTTATTCCGATTCCAAAATAGTGACAAACCAATTCAAACTCTCAGAAATTTCAAATATCTGCTTCCGATGAATAACATCGTCGTACCGCCTGGTTCTTTCTTTAATTTTTGTTTGAAGAGTTGTCATTTACAACAGTGACATATACATGAATAAATATAGGACCTGTTATACATATTGACTGAGTCCCACAGAAAACTTAAGAAGGCTTGTGCTGTGGGTACTCAGACAACGAAATTCAAGGACTATGGCTTAGCGGGTAGGGTCACTATGCGCTACGCCAGACGATCGTCACTTATCCGATCCTTATCTTATCTAGAGTTATGTTTGTTGAAAAGTTCGAATCAGCAGAGTTAGCGCATGATTGTCGCGAGAGTATGTCGCCGCGAGATAGACTACCCGTCCTTATGTCATTAATACAATCAGAAAAAAGAAGTGTGATCTATCTCGCGGCGACATATAAGTAATACACTAGCGACAATCATGTGCTAGCCCTGCAGACGGTAAGTAAGACAGTGTTATTCATCGGAATTCATGAACTGGATAGATAAATCAATCTTATTGATTTAAAGTTTCAAGTTGAAGAGCGACTAGTTTCAGTTTGTTTACGTTGACACGAACATTTATGTAAGTATTATGTAGCTAGAAACAGATTGGTAGTTTAGGCGAATCTATTTAACTATTTCTATTTGCCGTTATATTGAGAACAACAATAGTTTAAAATAGAAAAAATGTTCACGACGTGGTGCTGACTATCCTCCTGTTGGCCGCTTTTTCTTGTTGTATATTTGTTGTATCTTGTCTTTCAAACTAATTAAAATCAAAGCTTAAATAGCAAGCTAGATTATACCTATTTTTAGAATTATTAATATATTAAGCATCTCACTTTCTTAAATTCCTAATAAGAGACATGTACTTGTAAGTAGGTACATAGAATCAAATGGCAAGACCGCGGCCGAGTTCCGAATTCTGAGGCCCCGCTTCATTCCAGGCTATATGGAATGGATGCTCTACTAATCCAGCTAAGGTGGTGTAAGCAAGTTCTCCGTATGGACGGGCATGTTCTGCTTTGAATTGGTCGAAAGCGGAAGCATGAGGGTCAGCATATCTGTTACAAGAATATGCTCAAACGACACCAGGCGGCTTAGTACAACTTGAACTCTCACGCGCGAGTCCATACATCAAACGCGACTTCAAGTTTAGTATGGATTCGCGGGCGAGAGCGCACAAGTTGTGCTAGACCGCCTGAGGCCTAACCGAAGTGACAATAGTTGACGCTAGAGAAGCTCTGTCGCGCCACTACTTACAGAAGAGCGATATGGTTGTCACTTCACATTTACTATCTTTAACTGTGTTAAATGATTGGATACTGACCGTCGAAATCCCTCTTACGCGTATATATATATACATAGTTACGTACAATGAGCCTGGCCACAGTAGGTATTGTAATATTTGAAATGATTACATATTTTACAGTCAGCAAACTTCCACGAAAAGCCAACTGTGAAATTTTAAAGTAATCGCAATTTACTAGAACTGCCAAGACTAATTTGAATGTTCGTACGAAGCTCATATTTTTAATCCACATTCGCAAAGTAGATGATTCATTGCGGGTAATTTAAAAAGTTAGCTTTGGTTTTTTGCGCTAATGGTGTTTAATTACAAGTATTAGTTTATTTTGTTTCACTCGATTCTCAGGTTTATGGTTGATTTTTAGGGTTCCGTACCTCAAAGGAAAAAACGGAACCCTTATAGGATCACTTTGTTGTCCGTCTGTCCGTCCGTCCGTCCGTCTGTCAAGACCTTTTTCTCAGGAACGCGTGGAGGTATGAAGCTGAAATTTATATCAATTACTCAGGTCTACTGTCCCTTGAAGCTGTGAAAAAATCAAACTTCTAAGCCAACGCAATCAAAAAGATACAGCCGTTTATGCCGCAAATTTTCGACACTTGCAAGGGAATCAAAACCTACAGGGTGCTTCCGTGAACTCAGAATCTTGAAATTTGGTACGAAGCAACGTCTTATAGCATAGATAAAGGAAAAATTACGAAAACCATAAATTTTTAGTTACATCACATAATATATTTTTTTTTGTTAATAATTTTAACCTTACTACCCATTTCCTCATAAACGCGTAGAGGTATTAAATTGAAATTCATACCAAATACTCAGGTCTATAATACCTTTAAGCTGTAACAAAATCAAACTTCTATGTCAACGCAATCAAAAGAAACAGCAATTTAAGCTGCATATTTTTGAAACTCGCAAGTACTCGCAAGGGAATCAAAACCTCAAAGGGTACTTCCAGTCGACCTAGAATCTTGAAATTTGGCATGAAGCAACGTTTTATAGCACACATAAAGGAAAAAAGAAATTCCGAAAACCTTAAATTTTTAGTTACATTACAAAATATATATTTTTTAAGGTTTGTACGGAACCCTCGGTGCGCGAGTCCGACTCGCACTTGGCCGGTTTTTACTATATTAACTCAGTTATAACATTTCTATATAAATATGATGCGTTAATAGTTACTAATAGTACATTACGATACAAGTGCGGAAAAGACGAAGTTCGGAACGAGTGGCGATAAATTAAAACATGACCGAGGATAGTATTTTAAATCGACACGAGCTACGAATTTCCTTTTCACACGTGTATCATACGACGTTTTTCAGGTGACTCTCCGAAATTTCTACCTGACAAAAAATGAACCACTTCTCACTAGTGCGTAAAAAAGCACCATTCTGTACTGAAGTAGTACATTACGATACAAGTGCGCAAAAAAGGAAGTTCGAAACTAGTGGCGATAAATAAACACGGCCGAAGGGAGTGTTTTAAATCGACACGAGTTACGATTCGTAATTTACGAATTTCCTTTTCGCACGTGTATCGTATGACGTTTTTCACTACAGATGGCCCTTCGAACTTGCGTAAAAAAACACCATCTGTACTGAAAATAATATTTTAATTTCAAATAATCCTTCGTTCGCTGATTAGTGAATACCTGATTAGTGCAGTAATATAACGCCATACGTATTATATACTGTAAAATACGATCATTACATTGTCACTTATTTAATTCCTTCTTAATGTTCTAAGTGCTAAGTAATCAGTGACATACTTGAACTGATAATTATTAATGAATCTCTTCCTAGTGATAGCAAGACAAAAATAAGTCTTACACGCGTTTTAATGATGAGTAAAGGTTAACGGATACTGATTAGTTTTGTCTACGAGTCGTTGACAGTTGTCATTGATTGTCATCGCAACCACGTTTACAGTACATTGCTGCTGGGAAATTTTCAAAAAATTAATTATGGCTGAAAATTAAGAGTAACTCAAAAATACCTAATTGATGATAACAATATTGAATTATATGCCTGGTTTCATTTATCGCTCTTATTAGGTTTAACGCCAAATGTATTTTACAGTATGAAGTATATACCTTCACCGTATTAGAGCATTCGTAATGATGCCAAACTATGGAAACCTTCATGTGTAAATGTAACCTTTATACTACAGACTGAACTGCGGGCATACACACTATTCTTGGTGACGCACGTCGCGTATAACGGTTGTGTGTATAAATATTTTGTGAATATTATGTGATTGTGTAAAAAAGAAAGATATTGTAAATATTGAGTAATCTATATTGAAATTTTATATTTGAGTTCATTTGTATCGACACACTTACACAAAATTAAATATGTAAAGTCGCGTCTTGGCTCATTAATATTACGAATTTTGTTAGATATTATTAATCCTGGTGTGTTGATGTAAGTACCTAAAATAGACTCGACGGTATATAAATATTTAAATATTGTATACATGTTTTGAAAATTGTCGTTATTCTGCCGTCGTTAATACTTCGCCAAAAAATACTAATACGTTAATATTATATCTCCTGTTAGTACTTACATTGTTTACTAAGCCAGCAAAGGCTGTTAAATGTGTAACTACAAATTAATCATTCTTGTATGTAATAATTTTTTTTCGTATTGGTGTTATATCTTATGCCAAAAAAAACATAAATAATACGGATAGGGGATAGGGCTAACATGCGGAGACTATAGTCCGAATCACGCGTGAGAGACCTCGTGTCAAGCAATAATTGCATATTGCTCGGTTATTTTTTACTTACTACCATGTGGAATAACAAAATTGGACCAAAGAATAACATAAACTCAACACGTGTTTGCTTCTCTGACGCTGGAGTTGTTGACATTCCAGAGCTACAAACGTGTTGTGTTTTCTTAAAATAGCATATCACTATTATTATTAGACATCGGACTCTTATCGTTAGGGAGTTATGGAGTCACCAGTGATCAATGTGATTATGAAAATTATTGTCTGAACTTCTTTAATTAGCTCTAACTTCCTGATTTTTAATTTGCTTTATGGTAAAGGCAAACCATGAGCCTTGGATATATAAGTAAGTAAATGATTCCACTGGAGACAACTAATTATTTGAGCATTTCTTTTTTTGCCAATAAAAAAGTTTTGATTGTTTAATGGAATTTTTAGGTCAATTGTAAGTTCAGAATCACGAGTATTTTCAATCTCACTGGGGAGACAAAAGTGTCCAGAATTTCCATACATATTTGTTACTTTCCTCTTTTGCTACCCCATACAATATGTACGGAAAATGGTAACACATTAAGAACAAATCGTATGGGATAAATTTTTTTTAACTACTGGGATTGAAAAAAAAAAAGCTAGTAATTCTGAGTAGAAATAGCATATTTTTCAAAAATATCACACTTCTATTAAAGTGGCAAAAAAAAATAGAAATGCTCGCATTTATAAATTTGCGGTTCAAGTACATTTGTTTGATACATATTTATGCTAAGAGCTGTCAAATGTAAAGTGAATCAGACCGTACAATAATTATTATATTTAAAATGTGATTTTGTCTTGGTGTCTTTTTCAGAGAACAGTTCAAGAAGTGAAGATATTATATTTAATTGATATTAGCCAATTCAATGCTGTTCTGTGAATCAGCAAACATTCTATATCTAATGCCATTCACAGCGAAATCTCATTATATTGGCATGAAGAACTTAGCGATAGAACTTGCGAGGAGAGGGCACGATGTTGCTATTATCTCCTTTTAGAAACGAGCGCCAGCAGCATATCACAGATGATGGTGTCAGACGAACCTGTATGGAAAAGGAGACTATGTAAGTTTCTCTAAAATAAGAAGTCTTGCCACATTTTCTACTATGAAACGACTTACTCAGCCACAAACTACGAGGCGGAGATCGCCGATCTGGATAGGTTCGCTCTTCAGTGGTGTTTGTGCCTGTTCCCTTGATTTACCTGTCATGCTAATTGCTTAATCGTATGTTCACTTTCTTTGTACTATGAATGTCATCATCCTCCTTGCGTTATCCCGGCATTTTCCACGACTCATGGGAGCCTGGGGGTCCACTTTGAAAACTAATCCCAAGATTTGGCGTAGACACTAGTTTTTACGAAAGCGACTGCCATCTGACCTTCCAACCCGAAGGGTAAACTAGACCTTATTGGAATTAGTCCGGTTTCCTTTCGATGTTTTCCTTCACCGAAATATCGTAGCAACATAATTATACAAAATATGTGGCAAACCGGAAAATGACATAGTATGGAGAATGTAAACAGTGCCTAAATACGTTAGGTTAGGTTAATATTGTAGTACATACTTATAGTTACCTACTAATCTAAAACTTAAATAATTATGTACATTTACGTGCCGATTACGCTATCGAGTATAGTATAAAACAACACCGGTAGCTACAAAAACATCACACTTGATGACATCGACGTAAATTTATACATCTCGTTTGAACTAATAATTATGCTAATATCATAACGAGATGTAAAAGTAAGTTAGGCTCATACTAATCAATATATGTAGTGGTAATATTATGTTAGCTGTACGCGAAGTTTATTTATCAGATTTACGACATTGTGTCTAATTTTTGATTTCAGTTGATGTGCCACCACGAGTATTCGACATCATGGATGAATCGTTTGAGTCATTCCAAAATATTATGTACAAATTTGGATTTATGATGAACGAATTTGTCTTTGAATCCAAAGACGTGCAAGAGTTTATGAAACAAGATCACAAAATAGATGTCGTTGTTGCGGAAGTGTTCTTTAATGAAGGACTTTACATGTTTGCTCACAAATACCAAGCTCCTCTAGTATTGATGACGACCGTTGGTAACTCACTTAAGGGAAATTTCTACATGAGCAATCCTCTTCAGCTGTCAATATTGTATCATGAGTATGGCAAACACAGTGAACCACTCAGTTTCTTTGGAAGACTGTACAATTTGTACATGTGCACGTATGATCTTGCCATGCTCAAATTTTGGTATTTCCCTCGGCTACAAGAATCTACCCTGCAGTACTTGAAGGATTTGCCAGAACCAGTTCCCACATTGGAAGATATAGCTTCTAACGCAGCCATTTTACTTCTGAATTCTCATTATAGTATTGATAATGCAGCTGCATATTTACCAAATATAATAGACGTTGGTGGACTACATATTAAAGAAACAAACGACACGTTACCAGCGGTAAGCATATTATATTAAATAATTTGGGTACTTACAATATGTTTCTATTTACCAATAATTACGGAAGATTGACTAGGGAGATATTTATCCACACTTTTCTATTTCGTCCACAACGAAGCAAATTATTTTATTGGCAATTCATTAAGACACCCTGTAGTAACTTAAACTATGTACAGTCAACCAATTGAAACCCCAGGCCACTCTACAGCCAAGTGAAAATGACAATCATTAAATGACTTATCTATCTATGACTTATCTATCTAAGAGATTTCTTACAATCTGATTTATAACGTCACTATAACATAGTTCTACAGTGGCCTAGAGTTCCAATTGGTTGACTGTAGGTACATAGTATTTTAAAACAATTTATTCACTTTACTCATTTATGCAGGTTGTTATCAACCTTTATTTGGCTTATCGAATGTGTCCCTATATCTGACAAAAATCATGCAAATAAATAGCGTATTGCATACAATCTGTTTGATAATTATTTCGACGTATTGTTATAGAAGACAATTTTTTTCGATTTTAAGTAGTAATTAGTAAATTTACTCGATACACGAGTAAACATACATACATACATATAATCACTCCTGTATCCCATAAAGGGGTAGGCAGAGCACATGAACTACTAAGTTTCAGTGCCACTCTTGGCAAAAAGGGGTTGAAAGAAATCCAAATTGTGACATTGCAGTGACAGGTTGCCAGCCTCTCGCCTACGCCTACGAGTAAGGGCCTATTTAGACGGTACGAGAACTCGCATACGAGTTTTATTACATTGCGGTATTTGATGGATGTACAAACTTATGTAACCTCAACAGCCCGCAATGTAACTAAAATCGCATGCGAGTTCGCACGCCGTCTAAATCAGGCCTAAACATTTTTTACCTAAAACACTTTTTTTTATTTTTCAGGATCTTCAAAATATCTTGGATAATGCTAAAAGCGGTGTTGTATTTTTGAGTTTTGGTTCCAACGTACAAATAAGTGAAATGGATACTGACAAGCTTCAAGCGTTCTTAAAAGTATTTGGAGAATTAAAACAAACAGTTCTTATGAAATGGGAAAAAGAACCCCTTCAAAATATACCTAAAAATATTATCCTAAGGAAATGGTTTCCACAAAAAGCACTTGTAGGTGCGTAGACAATGTTTTGGTTTAAATAGAATATAAACTTTTTTAAATGCATTAACTATTTCACTTAATCACACATATATTTCTTACAGCTCACCCCAACGTTAAATTATTTATCGGTCATGGAGGCCTGCTAGGACTTCAAGAGACAATAGCAGCCGGGGTACCCATTCTGGGTGTACCAGTTTTCGGAGACCAGTATCTAAATATTATTGACACTATTCAAAAAGGACACGGAGACATTCTTAATTATAAAGAAATCAATGAAGATATTCTACGGAAGAAGATCAACAAACTGCTAAATGATAAATCATACACGGAAACCGCTAAAAAAATTGCCGCTAGGTTTAAGGATAGACCTATGAAGCCACTAGATACAGCAGTGTGGTGGACTGAATATGTGATCAGACACAAAGGTGCTGAGTTTATGAAACCGCCAACGATGAGTTACATTGCATATCACAATCTTGATGTATATTTGTTTGTGATTAGCGTAATAGGATTTGCCTTATACACGATATTTAAAATAATTATTGTTGTTAAAAACGTTCTTAAAAGTCAACAAACAAAGAAATTAAAGAAGAAATAGACTTTTTTTAAAAGTACCAGCTAGAAATAAAAAGTAGGTATACTATTTACTCCAGTTTTTTATTTATTCTGACAGCTTGAGAGTAGTGACCACATCAGACCGAACGATTAAGAAAAGCCTTTGATTAAGAAAAAAATATATAAAAACTGCCATGATGTAGACATCTCTCAAAGCATCTATCCTTCCTTACTATGTCCTTTCTGCGGTCAATGGATATACCCACAACCCCTTCCTCCATGCCAATCATAATGTGCATTTCAAGGAGCCTTGTAAGCTGGCAGCTGCTTTTTCCAGAGATGAAGTCTCGCCAACCAAAAAGGTTACCCTGCCAATCCTCCGGTAGCTTAGGTACCTTCTGGAAGCATTTTTAAGTTTATGATGATGCCAACAAAATAAAACTACTATTATATAGCTACTACTATATGGTTTATCTGTAAGTGTAAGTTGGTTCATAATACTTAAATGAAATTAAATGATGCATCAGTTGTATTTAATGGCTAGATTTCTTTTATAAGTGCGCTTTTATTTTTTGATGTCTCTAAAAACAAATTTAGCAGATATACATATATAAATATATATAGACATACTAACGCTTACTAGTTTACGAAAAGATCTTAATACCTAAGTGGTAATTTTTAACTTCTTTATCATTATACTGATTCGTAATGTCATTATAATTGGTTTGATGGGACAAATCTCCGTATCATCGTGAATCGCAAGGAATGTTTATAGTAACCGAGCTCTTCTAATAACAGTACTGTAGTAAACAAGTGATTGATAATTATATGGAAGCAAACACCAGACAATCACGTGATGGGCAGAATCACTCGCGAGATAGACTATCCGTTCTTTTCTATCAGTATTAATTAGAGTAGGAACTTAGTCTATTTGGAGAACATGCGAGATATTATAGTCTTATATCAGCAATAATGTCAGTTGAACAATCACAATGTTTTCTATAAAGGCTACATTATTAATTAGTTGAATGAAGCGGAAGCGATATTGTCATTATGCCAGGCCCCGTAGCCGAATGGCATTTCTACGAAGCGAAACTAAAGCGAAACGCCGCGAAAGGTAGTCAGGCTCTGTCGCGCCAATACGCAAGTGCGATAGAGATAGATATCTACGAGCGTTTCGTTTCGTAAGCGTTTCGTGAGCGTTTGTGCCATTCGGCTACGCACGTTAGGTTTTGGTGGCATATAATATCTTTCCCATGGTCACCTTTGTGTCCTATTCATAACCATAAGTTAACTGCTAAAATAAAAGATAATGTTCTTACATTCTTTGCCCCTGATCCTGATACAGTCATGCTCACGTCATCAAGAGTCCAGATGATATTTTTATATAGTTTCAATGAAGTTTCATTTTGTGGACAAAATTTAATATCAGCTTGTGGACATACCAACGTGCTTGCAACTCAACTTTTATTTTATTTATATGTTTTTCTATAATAAACTGAGCGTTGTCTGAGTACTCTCACTACATCTTGAGCATACATACCGTGAGACTCAGTCAATCTGTGTAATATTCCTATGTATTTTTTTTAAATTTATTTACTTTCATTAAAATACACATCACTATTCAAATAACTTAAAATCAGACGAGCAAAATGTACTCAAAGGTCTTTTCATTCCAGCACTCACAAAAGGTTCTAGACTCGCTAAGCAAGGCGTTGTATTCTTAAGTTTCGGCGCCAACGTTCAATTACGTGAACTCGATAAGGATAAGTTGGATGCCTTCTTGAAAGTGGTTCCGGAATTAAAGCAAACAGTCTTAAGACGGAAGTGAAGGACTTGAGAAGAATCGCCTTTTCATAGAAATGTAGCCCTTATTTTCCTTTCTCTAATAACTATATGAAAACTATTGGATACATTTTGACACTATTTATTGTAGGTACACAATTATGATTAATCGAGATGTTATCATGGCAGGCCGCGATAGCGATAGTTGGCAAAATTACTTTTGATATGACATTTTGGGAGACGAATACCTGGATACGTGGAAAATGAAACGGGAGCCTTTGCCTCTATCTAGGCTCATATAATAGTTATTTGTTATACAAGGGGGCAAAGTTGTATTTTAACGCAGAGTGTGGAATTGAAATTAACACACGAGAAGTAAAATACATTTGCACCCAAGTGTAACACAAAACTTTTCCCCTCACTGGTAGCGAGGAAACTACAACGCAAAAAATGCGTTTATCACTGCTTCCAGTAGTTCCACAGGTGGTAAATCATCTTTATTACTAGATTCACCTACTTTTATCAATTTTAAAGCAGTTCATTTGACTTTATTCAAGGTTAAATTACTTTACCTACTAGTGGATAAAATGCGTTTTTACCCGCTGGTATTAAAGGACAAAACACGTGTTTCCGAGTTAGTGAGGGGAAAATAAATAATACATAAACCACAGCTACGTAAGAGGTGTTTAACTAAAGCTACATAAGAATGTATTTAAAGCTAGAAACATTTAAAAATGTATAATTATGTCAATATCCAGAGAGGAAAATGTGTACTACCTTTGTATAGACAAGTGGCCGCCTCGTTTCTTCGTAATGAAATGGGAGGACGCTATACAAAATGTACCGAAGAATGTCGTGCTGAGACGGTTCCCGCAAAAGGCAGTCGTAGGTCAGTTTACATTTCATTTTGCTAAGTACTCTGAGAGAATTGAAGCTGTTGAATTGGTATTCAAAGTAAAATTGTTTGCCGTAAATATTGAAGGTGCATAAGAATATTACTGGAAATAAGTGAAATTTGTCGATAAAACTGTTTTAGTTTCAGCTGCTTAGAATAACTTAAATAGTTGAAAAATTACTGTTTTAGGTGAGACGAACTTTCTACCTCTATATCGATTTTGATTATGACTTGGATCTGCGGAGCCGTTTAAGAAGTGTGAGACGCTCTTACCATAGATATCGCTAGAGTTTCTTAAACCTGTTTAATATGTTGAAGAGATTTGTCGATAGATGAGGTATTGGAGGCCCGGCTGGTAGTGCAAGCGCTGGATCAAAAGACCCTGAGTTGAACTCTCACCTAAAACCGTAATTTTTGTACTCTTAAATGTAAGTACTAATCAATAATAAATAAATAAATAAATATTATAGGACATTCTTACACAGATTACAAATTAAATTAAATGTTACTAATTTGCTACACCTACACCCTCTCAGGGTTCATGTTTAACATATTTTCATTATTAATGTTGTACATGAAGGCAAAAAATAAATGATTTAATCATGTAAGCTTAATATTATCATAACACCGTTCATCGCTTATAGCATTGTTCGCATACCTTTTATATTAAAATTGATAAACAGTATTTTATAACACTATATAGGATTAATAAGTACATTATGATGTCGGATTACACCGTACTAATTTACCTTAATAGAGAACAATCAGGTTTGAACGGATTAAACTTTGATTTAGGTGTTAATAGAGTATTAACACAAATGCGGGTCGCAGTCAACTATAGGTATAAGTATATATATTAATAAGTTAACAGACTCTAGTGGCTTATTATTCACGTCATAATCTTTACACTGCACGTGTATAGCACAACTATCTACATATCGTATGGTTATCATAAAATATAATAAAAGTTTTCTTTTGATTACATAGCCTATTTCGTGTCTCACTGCTGGGTAAACTGTTGGGGTTTGTCGCCTGCTCCCGACGGTTGCTGCAAATGCATTGAGGTCATCCCGGCGTCTCTTCTGTAGTTTGTGACTCTGACTTTGCCCTGACCAACATGCGGTGTCTATTCAGTAGCCAATTAGGCCCATCGATGTCTGTTATGGATGCATTCTGCAGACATGTCCTGCCCAATGCTACTTGCTTGGGATTTATTATTAAGTAATCCCTATAAACACATATCCCTAAAATGTTCTTGTAAACCAATACTCCATCTCACAGCACACATCACCTTATTTCACTTTGATCATGCGTATAGGTCTTAGTCAAAACTGAGCCTAAAATCGTCAAAAACTGATCGAAGCAGTGTTTGATGTTTTAGAATACTTATACTTACACAGAAAATTAATGTCGTAAGTTTTGGTTTAGTAAGTCGCCAATATTCCGTGCAGAATCATTTTCCATTTACACTTTTACGTTATGTTACTTTTTTCAATATTTGCTCGTGTTTTAGACGTAATACAGATACCAGTCGTCTGCAATGTCGGCATTATGATTGGATGCAAAGGGGAAAAAATAATGAAGTCGGATACCACTTTCCCCTCTTCCATTGTTGTCATTCTTCAAACGTAATCAAGGGTTAGAATGCAAAGCAATAGAAAATGAGAAACGCAAATTCTTATGCGAAAGCCTGCCGGCCTAGTCAAAGTGACAATCGTTGATGCTATGTGGCGATCGAAACACTGTCTATCTCTGTCGCGCCACTATAAAGAGCCGGCTACGAAAAGTTTATGAAGCGTAAGCGTTTGTGACATTGCATAGGTAGCCTGATGTTGCTTTCTTCGTTTATTTCTGAGAAACGCAGACATGTTGATTAAAACACAAAAGGTACAAGTGTATTATTTATTGTATTGAGTGCAGTCTTTATTTTTATTAAATACTTTAGTGTGTGTAGCTTTGGCTGAGTTGTAAAACAAAATGTCTTAAAATAGTATTTTATGCAACTGGTGGTTAAAAGAGATCAAAAAAGGTGAGTGGCGTGGGTAACAATTTGAGGCGAAGCCGAAAATTGTTAATAAAGACGCCACGAGCATTTTTTTGACTCAGTTAAACACCGTTGCATACAATACTTTTTCTACGACCAAGTACTTATTTTGAAAGAAAATTATAAGAACTCTTTACAGCGTTCGTGGTCAACGGGTGACTGAGGAAAAATTAAAATGTGCAAAAGCTACCCACTTACAAGAAATATTAACGAACCATGACCACAAATAATATAGATTTCTAAGGCAGGTTCACACACTATTAATAAAGCTAGTTATACAATATTAAAAAAATTTTACCATTACTCTGTCAAAAAAAAAAAAAAAATAATTAACCAATTAATCTACACAAAATTGACAAAGAAACAAACTGCAAATGTCCAACACCATACAACACAAATGCCTCACAGCCTTCGTCGTGCTTGTTCCATTATCAGATGTACTACTGGATCCCAAGCCGGTGGTAAAGTAAAGCCATCCTCTCTATTAAAGTTTGGATATTTCTTGATCTCAATGGCCTCTCGCAACATTCTAGGTATATATCGCTTCTCCTTAGCGAGAACCAGAGGCTTGTCAAACTTTATAGCATGATTGACTTTATCCATGACATGTTCAGAGACTGCAGACCTTTGCCGACGGTGCTTGACATCCGCTATGTGTTCCGTGCGACCTAAGCTATTATCAGGATTCCTCAAAATGAGAACATCCAAGAAGGGAAGGAACAGTCTTTCTCCAATTCCATAGTAAATTGTATTTTACTATGGATAGAATTTCTAAATGGTCTAAGAAAGTTGGAAACAATACTTTTTTAGGAAGTATAGTAAAAGTGTCATCTACGTATCTTTTAAATATCATCGGCTGGACGGCGGCCAATGAGAGCGCTCTCTCCTCAAAGTCCTCCATGAAGATGTCGGCGACTACTGGAGGACACCGGAGACCCCATTGCTACGCCGTCCACTTGAAGGTAGAATTCACCATTCCATAGCAAGTAATCCGATAGCAATAGCGATAGCGATAGCGGTAGCGATTTAATCCGTTTCATAGTTTTACTACTTGAGAGAATTATAAAATTCAACAAATACCTATTTTCAGTCATCTTAGTTATCTAGGTGGACCGCCTACTATTTTGAATATGCAGTTTGAGTGCAAACATGAAAATAAAACTGTCTATGGTATGGTTCTTTGAAGCCTGGCCACTAAGACGAATCGAGCGGAGTTGAATCGAGTTCTCATACATTTGAATGCGAGTCGAGTTGCTTGCGCGCGTCGCCAATGAACGCAGCAGAAAACGAAGGAGTCTTGACTCTATGAATTGGTTTGTTAAGTTGGTAGTAATGTATTTACCGAACTTTAACAGCTATATCGTGCTACTGCACTACTAAATGTTTTCAGGGTATAGACTAGATAGACTTGTCCTGACATCTTTTATGTAGGGTTTTAAAAGTTCTATGCACGACCTTGTAACTCACGAGTACAGTACGGGAGACAGCAGTAGTAACACATACTCATTGAGTGTGTTTAGTAAAACGTCCCACTTTGTCGGTTACCATTAGAGCGAGATTTATTTGTATTTTTATATGAATAAACTGTCAACGCTGACTTTATAGCAATCGACAAAGTGGGACGTTTTCCCGTGTACACTCTAATTATAAAATCAAGCTTAGTGTATGCAACTAGGGAACAAATCAAATTATTTTATTGAATATTTTTGATTTGTTCTTTTTTCAAGTAGTCACACTAGTATATAGAATTATAAATTGAAATAGATATCATACATGAAAGAAGAAACGGCAAGGCCACTGGTGGCCGAGTATTGACTCGAACTTCAGGGTCTTCAGCTTCCGCGGCTAAGCTGAAGCTGAAGACCCAGAGCACCTCGCCAAAGAACCTTGCCGTTTTTTCTTTCGTGTATGACAAATATCTTATTTCAATTTATAATTTATATATGTGACTACTTGAAAAAAAGAACAAATCGAAATATTTTTTTTTTTAATATTTTTCGTCGGGTACCACGGCGGGCATGTGGTCTGAGTGGTAAGGACGTTAGCCGCGTAAGCTGAAGACCTGGGTTCGATTTCCGGCTCTGCTTCACCAGTAAATTTTACCGTTTTTTCTTTCGTGTATGATATCTATTTCAATTTACAAGCTTAGTGTAGTTATTAGTTTATTCTGAACTTTCAATTAGATGTAATGTTGATGAGCTAAGCGCTTTTTGACGTTAAAACGAGCTTCTTCAAGGATAATAAGGTTACGAAAGACGGGCTGAATTTAATTCATTAGTGCTTGTAAGATGCAGATTTTGCTTCAATGGTCCACTTTCATGGTACCGAAATGTAGCCTAAGGTTACTAACGAGTGAAATAAATTTGGCTTCCTGTAATCTTTGTTTCGTTAACTTGAAAAAAAAAGCATAAGATAAGGAGGAAAATTACTTGATAAGGAGGAAAAAACATATAAGCAGCATTAGTTTTTTGCAATATTAGTAATTTAAAAGAGATGAAAATACATTTTGAAAGATTTTTTTTAAACAGGAACGTTGTCGTTTTATTTTCCTATAAAAAAATTTGCACAATACCTACATTTTATTAAGGTACAGCGGGGTAAATCTCGACTTGGGGTCAATTGTAACTAATCCATTTTTTCCATTATTACACTCTATTAAATATTCAAACATGGTAAAACATGGAAAAAATGGACCAGTTACATTTGCCCCCCAGTGGAAATGTGCCCCGCTGTACCTTACATTATAACCACATAGGCTTCATTGACAGTTATACTTGTTATAAAATCAATGACTTTAACAATAAGCTAATATACTTGACATTGACAATAAGCTATTCTGACGAACGTTGCTGCATAGTGCAGCTGCAGTCGTGCAGCCGGCGTATCATGCTTCCAATTTTATCACTTATCCTCGTGGATAAGATATCTGTCACTCTTTGGCAAGTATGTCAGTGTAAGAGTGACATATGTCATATCCACGTGGATAAGTGATAAAATTGGAAGCATAATACGCTGGCTGCTTTACTCATTTACCTGTAGTCGTATTGCTGCAGTCGTGAAGCTGCAGTAGTGCGGTTAGAAATGGAACACACCTGTACGTCGTCCCGGTGTCAATTAGCTGCAGGTACGGCGTGTCAAGTGGTTAATTAACCACGACGCGCCCCCTGTGTATGTGCACCCGGTGAAAGGGTGGTTAAATCACTGGATATCTGGTTATTTCGGGGCTTTTTGGAATTTTAACAAAGAAATTTGACAGTATACATTATAAAATATTTTGATCAAGTCGTTTTTAGGATAAAATTCTGGTGGAAAATATGGCTAATTTCCATTACATATATCCCTGATGTAATAGTACATTACATCAGAGGCCGGGAAAATGAGGATTCCCGGCCAAGTGGGTATATACCGGATAGGGATACGAGGCCGGGAATCCGTTTTCACGCCGAGGCATGTATAGTGCTTTTCTCAAACATACAATGAAATAAAAAAAAATGCTCTAAAGGACAATATTTTATAAAAAAAGTTACTTTGCAGGCCTAGGCCTAAAACATAATATTAAATCCCTTTACAGTCCTCTCGAGTTGTTGCGCCCAAAAAGCGATACTTCCCAGCCCATTTTAAGGAACGTAAAGACAATGTTTCATTGCATGTTTGAGAAAATACATTTTACAGTAGTAAAAAATAATTTGTGAAAATTGGTAGGTACAACATAATTATAACACAGGTAAACAATTAAAATAGTCCTTCCAAAAACCCAACTGCGTATGTTATTTAATCTTATAAGAGTGTTTTCATTTCACAATAATGTAATTGTACGTATGACTTGAAAACATTTAATTTATCAAACACTTTCAAACTTCAAAGATTTCAATTTTCCAAAAATCTCTACCATCTGCTACCATCTCCCCACGAACAAGATCGAAAACCAAATAAATCGTCCCGTCTAAATAGATGGTAAATTCGTGTAATCTCTTATCTTAACAAAATCTTCCATCCTAAAAACAACTTACAAGTTTATATAGTAAGGTTTATATTTTAGAGCAAGGTTGATAAGACTGGGATGTACATAAAATAAGACCCGACCAGAAATGTATCGCATAAAGGGGATTGGTTCTGTGCAATTTCAGTAATGCACGACTTGGCTGGCCAAATAACGATAACATTCAAGATTTTTATGGAGGATATAGATAAAATAAAACCACGTGTTTTTTCTTAATGTTACTAGTTCAAAATGTACACTAAGTGAAGATACGAATCCCTTTTTAAATAAGAATTAATCTTATTTGATTTTAAGATCTACAGTCGTGTTGGTATATTATAACTTATAAGATATAATTATAAAGATCAACTTTATTTTATTTCGGGTTCAGACATAATTCAATAAAATATTAATCGATTCGATCCAAATAGATATGGAACTTGCCTATACTTAAATAAGATATACAATGCACGAAATATAGCATCAGATAATTACAAGAATAACAGTGACAATACAATAGTTATTTATAAATCTAATTTCTAATTAATAACTCGGATAGTAAGATAAAAAGTTAATAAATAAGTCGACCGTGACGGCACTCAATCTGATTTTATATTAATTAAACATTAGCAAATCGTTCAAATTCGTTTTTCCAGTTAAAATAAATAAATAAATAAATATTGGGGACACCTTACACAGATCAACTTAGCCCCAAACTAAGCATACTATGGGTGCTAAGTGACGATATACATACTTAAATAGATAAAATACATACTTATATACATAGAAAACATCCACGACTCAGGAACAAATATCTGTGCTCATCACACAAATAAATGCCCTTACCGGGATTCGAACCCAGGACCGCGGCTTAGCAGACAGGGTCACTACCGACTGAACCAGACCGGTCGTCAAAAAAGAAGCTGATTTACGAGTAACTAGAGAGAAAGTATAGCCTATTGTGACCAATGAATAGTACTTGAAACGTATATTACGCCGACATCAAATGATACGGTATAAACAAATCTTCTTCTTCCTACCCTTATCCCACGTTGTGGGGTCGGTACACTCACAGACACTACTGACTTTGTTGAGCCATTTAGAGGCCACAATAATTTTGTTATTTCATAGTTAAGCTGTGACGTGTTCAGTATAAAATGAACCAGAAGTGGATCAACAAAATAAAGTCCGTAACCATACAACATGTCTTCTTCTTCCATTCTTCTTTATTTTACGTAATCTCAGGTATAAACAAGTAAGTAATGTAACGGTTTCTTAAGTTTTCAGCTAAAGTTGCAATAGTAACCAGTCATAAAAACTGCAATATGAACTAAAACTCCGAACTTCCTTTCACAAAACAGTTTATTAAACTTAAGGCTATGAGTGGTATTTTTATATCGCTAATTTCATAGCAAGCGTGCCACCACAATAAATTACACGAGGGGAAATGAGCTCAGCGGCCCGGAAAGAGGAAAAAATGCTAATAAAATTGTACCTTGCCCGTTAATCTTAACCCTCGACTCCACATCAGTTTTCTTCAGATTTCTGGCGGGAAATTTTTTTCTTTACTACTCACTTATTACAAGTATTAGCAGGGGTGTTAAGGTGGCGTTTCTCGGGGGTCGCTAAGAAAAAATGTACTAATAATTACTTTAATACATTTTTGTTATGACTTTCTGTAAGATCATCATCAGTTATTTCTAACCCCCGACGCAAAAACGACGAGGTGTTATAAGTTTGACGTGTCTGTCTGTCTGTTTGTCTGTCTTGTGTGTGTCTGTCTGTGGCATCGTAGCTCCCGAACGGATGAACCGATTTAGATTTAGTTTTTTTTGTCTGAAAGCTGTCGGGAGTGTTCTTAGCCAATTAGCCATGTTTCATGAAAATCGGTCTACTATGTCGCGGTCGGGGGTTTTTTCAAAATTTTAATTCTGTGGTTAGGTTAGGTTATTTATAAAGAACTTTTTGAACTATTGCATCCTACTATATTCAAAGTATTTCCAGTTTTCCACTGACATTTTAATGTAGACGACGTTAACAGTTATAAAACGGGTAAGTGTGTTTGAAGGATATATTTAAAGTACCACATTTACTTTTTGTGACTTTAATAATGTTTTAAAAAACTGTTTATATGACAGTGAAGTCACTAATATAATATCCAGCAAACCCACACAGAGTTTTTGCCGGTTAAATATAAACTAGCCATTGTGTGACAAAACTGTGAACCAACGTTGTCGCAAAAACAAAATGCAAGAACGCTCGAAGTTTCTAAATATAAGCCGGTTCTGCGACTAAATACGGGACTGTTAAGACCAGGAGCCTTATTCGACTTGCCAAAACTGATGTTTCGTGCAGATGCGTAATTTTTTTACAAAGTTGTCCACCCCACTTTTTTTGTAACATGGGTATTTTTTACGTGATCCATTCCATACTCACAATCCCGAAGTCTTTCGATCCTGATAGGAGAAAAAAAATGTCCCAAGATTTACATAAATTTTTTAAACCTTCCATTCCGTTACCGCCATACAAAATGTATGAAAAAATGGTAACATAATGGGGAAAAAACCTTGGGAAACTTTTTTTCTCCTATTGGGATTGGAAGAGCTTGCAATTCTGAATGGACATAAAATTTTCCAAATCCAAAAAAAGTGGGGTGGACAACTTTGAAAAAAAAAATGGCTCAGAATCTCTATTGATTAAATCGCAAGTAGTCTAATAGGTTTAGTCGCCTTCAGATATATCAGAGCGCTCACTCTGACGTCCTGAGGTGTGTTCCGATATTTGTGACAGTTTTGGTACAGCTCCAATAGATAAGGCGTACAATTACGTATCAAAATTAGACATTTGCAATGTACAGTTAGGTGACAAGTGTGACGATCTAAACAACTATTATAAACCATTAGTAGGAATGAAAGAAAAGTTTTTTTTTTTCAATTAATACAGTTAATTCAATCACGGTTTAGTAGAATCAACATGCAATACTATAACATTGTTGATTTCAAATGATACTACTTTGACAGTTGATGCGAGTGGAATAAAGTCCCAGTGCAGCCATAAGACTTAATCTCATTTGCAAAGTTAACTTTTTCAGTGAGCTTAGCTCGGTTTGATCCGTTTGCTCGTTTCAAGAATTAAGACGATATACGTATATTGGAGTTATTAGTTTTGTTTATTTATGTTAGGGTCACTTAACCCTTAAATTCTTTTTATAAATTTAAATTCTTTCCTTTTATTCTTTTGAGAAATAAAGATCTTTAAACCGACTTAACCCTTAAAATATATGACCTTGACAAAAATTTATTCAAATTTGAATTTTGACATGCTGTCAATATATTTAAGAATATATGATGCTTAGATACATCACTATGCATTTAAGAGTTAAGGTGAGCTTTGATCTTTATGATACATACAAAAAAATGGCTTTAAAATAGTCAGTCAAAAATGTCATTATCCGAACCGATTTATATTTATTCGTGTTGAATCGGGCGTTTAGTTTCAGGGTGGCTAGCCGAATGGCACAATCGCTCACGAAACGCTCACGAAACGAAGCGCTAGTAGATATCTATCTCTATCGCGCTTGCGTATTGGCGCGACAGAGCCAGCGGCGTATCGCTTTCGTTTGGCGTCGGAGAAATGCCATTCGGCTACGGGGCCTGGTAACGTTAATAACTATAGATACTATTCGCACTATAATTTTTACACACATTACAAGCAATAATATCATCACTTTCAATTTAACCACTCTGTAACGTAAAGACATGTTAATGTAATAGTACATTGTGCAACAAGGGGAGGAAGTTGAATATTACTAACGAGAGTAAGTTAAATCGCGACGGCTTGCCGGAGCGATTTAAAGACTCGAGTTAGTAATATTCATACTCCCCGAGTTACACACAATGGTTTTCATCACACTCGCAATGTTAAAAATATGTAAATAGATGTCAAAAAGTTAAGTACGGCACAAGAAATTTCATTATTCCCTTGGGAGAACGATTTTTCTATAACTCACGCCCCGCCTGCGTGCAATAATACATTTAAAGTGCGGGTGTGATGAAAAAATATTTACACACCATTTTCCATGTCCATTGAATATATCGAAACACACCATCATAGTTATCACGTCTTTTGAACTTGGCAGTCACACCTTATTCCGCCCCAGCTAAGTGTATATTCTTAAAAGCATTGGAGTATTGAAAACTCTTGATCAACCAGTAATCTGTGACCTTGAAATCCATAGTAACCACTTTATCTGAGAGTGCATTTTGGATCAGCTAACCTCAAGAACGGACAGCGATTGGATTGACAGCTCCTCTTAACCAAAGTTACAATCGTTGCCGCTACGTGGTGCTCCAAACGCAGTCTAGCTCTGTCACGCCACAATGGAAGAGCGATAGGGAGAGAAACTATACGTTTCCGAAGGGTAGGTAGACGATGAATAGGTACAGGGAAAAGCATTCCATCCATCCTCTCTCCGCCCGAAACTGTAAAATTCCGGTTTAATTAAATGGAAACAAGAGAATGGTGGGTCCATCTCATCACCGCTCCATTGGTTCGTTTTTATACGAAGCCCTCGCATATTCTGTATTAAAAAGACAATGCAGTCGTTCGGGAATTTATGGGTGACTCTTCCGCCGAATCTATTACGGTGTCCGTACGAATTATTTGCAGGAACAGAGATACATTGCGGCGGACGCATACGCAGTTGGGTTTTTGGAAGGACTATTTTAATTGTTTATATCTTATATACCTTTAAATGAATCGAG